>NC_091619.1:20895441-21237191 GCF_027580195.1 Bos mutus | reverse complement strand
TTTCATCTTCTTCACAGCTGGTGCTCACTACCAGCTTCTGGATCCATCCTCCCTGCAGCCTGAGGGCTGAGCCTCCTCTCTCCCTGGTTCTCTCATTTCCAGCAAATGTAGGGTCTGGTGGGTCTGCTGTTTAACTCTCTGCTGGCCAGAAGTCCCTGCTCTGCTGTGTGTGCATGCTAAGTCACTTCAGTCATGTCTGACTCTGCAACTCCATGGACTGTAGCCCACCAGGCTCCCTTGTCCATGAGATTCTCCAGGCAAGAATATTAGACGTAGGTTGCCATGCCCTCCTCCAGGGAATCTCCCCTATCCTGGGATCAAACCTGCATCTTTTATGTCTCCTGCATTGAAAGGCAGGTTCTTTATGACTGGTGCCACCTGGAAAGGTACCCCCTGCTCTGCTAAACCCCTGTAAATACTTGCTTGCCTTTTCCCAGGAGAGAAAGTTGAAGGATTAGCCTGCAAGAGCTGCTCAGATCCTGGTGATGAGACAGCAGTGCTGGGAGAGAAGCCCCTGGGGAGGGCAGGGACAGGGTGGGGAGCTGGTGGGAGCTCCTGCAGGGGAGAAGCCCTGGGCTGGAGAGGGGAGCCCCAGTGCCAGGTGTGGCTCTGCCCTATGTGACCCAGGACAGGTTCACCCACTGGGGGCCTCCTCCTCTGTGACAGGAGGGGCCTGGGCAGATGCCCCCCTAAGGCCCTTCCCAGCTTGACGTGTCCCCAGAGAGGACTCTCCTGTGTGTACATCAAGGCCTCTGCTCTGTCTCTTCATCCCATGTTGTCCTAGCCCTGTGTCACGCCAGGGACTGACAGCAGTGCACCTGTCTAGGG
Source organism: Bos mutus (assembly GCF_027580195.1). Taxonomy (NCBI): domain Eukaryota; kingdom Metazoa; phylum Chordata; class Mammalia; order Artiodactyla; family Bovidae; genus Bos; species Bos mutus. Next base: position 21,236,363 of record NC_091619.1, on the reverse strand, counting down.
TTCCTTCAAAGAGGAGACCCCGGACCATCACTGTGGTCACTTCTCAGCCCTGTGTGGAATGAGGGATGCTCTTCTTCAACCATCCCCTTTGGAATCCAGTCTGGCCCTCTGTTTTCTCTGCCTCTGCTCCTGAGAGGGGTGTTTAGACCACCTCCTGAAAGACATCATCTTTCAGTCTATGGAAACTTTGTTTGCACACCATGCTCTGGAAATATAGTAAAGCAGTATTAAGCCTAATGTAAGGCTCCAGGCCTGTGAGGGAGCTGAAGGGACTGGGATGGAGGCCTGACCCCAAGGAGATTCAGTGAATAAGTAATTAAATAAATACAAACAAATATCTGAAATACACATATATATGAATACTGGCCTGAGTCATTCTTTGCTTCTAATGAGAGCCAGGAATGGGTATAAGTACAATAGAGGAAGGCAGGCTTGAGATGAGGAGAACTTACTCATTTGGAGAGAACTTTCTTCCCTGGCAGGCAGAGGCCAACCCAGATGGATCCTGACCTCCTGGAAAAAGCAAATTATTGTTCCCTTCAGGATAAGGCTGTTCTGCATTACTTTCTCTGGTCCTGTTCTGTCCTACCCTGTCCCCAAAAAGGGCAGAGGATATCCAGTCCCTGGGGCCTGTGTCTTAAGAGGGGGGGTGGGCTCAGGATGGGGTAATGTGCCCACTGGTCTCAGCTCCGCAGGAAAGTGATCCAGGAAGGCCCACTGCAACCTCTCGGGGACTGGCTAGGGAAGTGCTGACTCAGTGGCAGGGACAGCAGAGCTCACTAAATGATCACTTTCTCACTCTCATATTCTAGTCCCTGGCAGTTAGCCAGGGCCTTGTGACCTGTGCTGGCCAGAAAGCAAGAGCAGACAGCATCCTACTTCTGGACAGAAATGTGATTCTCCCATTTCCCCTCCCTGCTGTGGGGCTGGGACCCTGTGAGGACACTGTGGGCTCCATGGAGGTGGTGGAGCCTCCACTCTGTGTGACAGGAACCCCCCTCGCTCTCTCATGGGGACCTGTGGTGGGGGACATAAACTCCTCTTGTTCTAAGACCTTGAGGTATTAACTGCTTGTTACACAGCACAGCCTAGCCTCTCCTGACTACCACACTGCCTAGAAGCAAGAAGGAGAACAGCATTCATATTTGTATTAGGTATTTACTGTTGCATAACCTGTCACCCCAAAAGTTAATGCCTTAAACACCGTCAGGTAGAGTGTCACATTTTCTCTAGGCCAGGACCCAGCTGGGTCCTCTGGCTCAGGGTCTCTCAGACTGAAATCAAGGCCTTGACTGAGGCTACATCAGCTCAGGTCATCTGGGAAAGATCTGCTAGCAGGCAGCTCCTGTGGCTGTTGGACTGAGGGCCTCAGCTCCTCCCTGGATGTTGACCGAGGCTCCCTCAGTTCCTTGTTACATGGGTCACCCCAATAGGGCAACTGACAATATGGCAGCTGGATTCCTCAGAGCAAGCAAGGGAGAGAGTGAAAGAGAGAGAGTGTGTGTGAGTGTAAGCAAGAGGGAAGTCTCAGTCTTGTGTACTCTGAAATCACCGAGTGGCATCCATCGTGTCTGCTGAGGTCCATTCCTGAGAACAAGTCACTAGGTGCAGTCCACACTGCAGGGAAAGGGGTTAAACAAATGTGCGAGCACAAGGAGGCAGGGATGTAAGGAGGCATTTTAAGCGCCTTCTACAGTTATGCACCTAATTTGTGCCTGAAAATGTGCTGGTGCTTTTCACTTGTGATGTCATTTAACTTATACTGACCTTATGAGGTCAGTAAGGAAAATATCAGGTTAGCAAATTTATGTCACCTATTCAATGTTAAACTTCATTAGAAAGAGGACTTGATTCCAAAAGTTGTTTCAATTAATTGTACTTGGTTGTCTTACTAGAATCAAGGAATTATCCTGGGTGGATTTCTTTAAAAAGAGGTTTGTGTGGGTTCTTTCCTTTATTATTGATGAAAAAAACATATGTCCAGTTTCCAGTCCTTTAGGCATCTGCAGCACTGGGGCCAAGAGTCCTGGTGCACATGGTTCTGAAGTTCAGGATCCTGGAGCCCGTGTTCCCCTGCAGGGGATCCGAGGAGGTTCTGTGTTGTTTCACGTGAGCAAGAAGCAAGAAGCTGAACCAGAGGAGGTCTCATGGGCCTTTGGCCCTGACTCAAACTACAGTGTCCTGCTGGGAGTCCATCGTGGGGCAGACACTCCAACCTGGGTCAGCCTCCAGGACAAGTACCAGCAGAGGGTCCATGTGCCCAACATCCTGTCCCTGAAGATTGAGAACCTGACCTGTGAGGACAGTGGACAGTACTGGGCTCGAGTCAGCTTCCCTGGAGGAGTCGAACTTACCCAGGTTTTCCTCCTCACTGTCTATGGTAAGTGACCCCTCCTCACCATGGCTTCCCTCCTGCTTTTGTCCTAGGAGGGTCACATAGACCCAATTTTGTAAGATTTTATTTAGACCCCAACCTTCAGACTCTGTCTTCTCACCCAACAATAAGGTGTACATGTTAGCCACAAAAGGAGAGCAGACTTGAGATTCTGAGGGAGGAAAATGGGAATTTATACGGTAACATTAATTGTTCTTTCTAAAACTGAGTTGCTTAATTTCTCTGTTTGTTTTCTATTACTACTGTAACAAACTACCAGAAAAACTTATGGCCTTAAAACCTCTCAAACTGATTATTTTACCATTTTGTAGGTCATAAGTCAGACTTGGGTCTCATTGGGCAAAATCAAGGTGTTGGCAGGCCTGTATTCCTACCTGGTGACTCAGGAGAGAATCCATTTCTTGCCTTTTGCACCTTCAAGTGGATACCTGATTTCCTTGGCTGGTGTCCCCCTTCATTCATCTTCAAATCATCAAATTCATCTCACATTGCATCCATCTGATCTGTTCTTCTGCCTGTCTTTTTCACTTTATTTTTGATGAGAAGTATTTAATTTTTTTACAGTATGCCTTTTACTGTGATCTGTGACAAATCAATTAGATTCAGCATTGTAGTGAACAATGCCAGCAACAACAGCTTGATAGCAAAAAGCAAATTTTTTATAAAAAAATAAGAAGTCCTTGAAATTTTTTAAAAAAACAGATACTAAGAAGAGGCTTAGTATCTTGATTTTGTATTTACAAATGTTTAGGCCAATAAACAATGGTAACATGGTCAACAATTCAAACTAGGTATGAAGTTAATTTTTTTTTTACATTTATTGATATTGATCAGATGGGCTATTTAATGTATAAACTTTGTAAAGTTTATATTTTGCACTTGAATATTTTATAGTTGCAGATGAAATAGGTATTGAGATCTGTTTGGCTAGAAAAAAGAAATAGTTGAGAAAAGAAATAATAGTTAGGTAGCCTTGGGTGAGTCATTTAACATTATGTAACTTGATCTAAAAAGTGATAGTACTAGGTTCGATGCATGATACAGGATGCTTGGGGCTGGTGCACTGGGATGACCCAGAGGGATGGTATGGGAGGGAGGTGGGAGGGGGTTCAGGATGGGGAACACGTCACACCCGTGATGGATTCATGTTGATGTATGGCAAAACCAATACAATAAAAAATAAATAAATTTATATTTTAAAAAAAAAAAAAAAAAATACTGCTTTTCAAAAAAATAAAAGAAAACATGACAGTAATTCTTTATTAAGGCAGTCAATGAACCAGGCGATTGCTTAAAATTCCTTCCAGTTCTAAGAGAGATTGAATCTGTTAATTATTTTAGGGGAATGTCCCAAGAAGATATTCCCTCAAAAATTTTAAGCCATTATCAGATATACCAGATGGGCTCATAAATTATAATAAAGTTTATATTCAGTTCACTTCAGTTCAGTTTAGTCGCTCAGTCACATCCGACTCTGCGAACCCATGAATCACAGCACGCCAGGCCTCCCTGTCCATCACCAACTCCCGGAGTTCACCCAAACTCACGTCCATTGAGTCAGTGATGCCATCCAGCCATCTCATCCTCTGTCATCACCTTCTCCTCCTGCCCCCAATCCCTCCCAGCATCAGGGTCTTTTCTAATGAGTCAACTCTTCCCATCAGGTGGCCAAAGTATTGGAGTTTCAGCTTCAACATCAGTCCCTCCAATGAACACCCAGGACTGATCTCCTTTAGTATGGACTGGTTGATCTCATGCAGTCCAAGGGACTCTCAAGAGTCTTCTCCAGCACCACAGTTCAAAACCATCAATTCTTCAGCACTCAGCTGTCTTTACAGTACAACTCTCACATCCATACATGACCACTGGAAAAACCATAGCCTCAACTAGACGGACCTTTGTTGGCAAAGCAATATCTCTGCTTTTGAATATTGCTATACAGTTGGTCATAACTTTCCTTCCTAGGAGTAAGCGTCTTTTAATTTCATGGCTGCAGTCACCATCTGCAGTGATTTTGGAGCCCAAAAAAATAAAGTCCATAGGTAATTTTCATATGTGTGTGTGTGTGTGTGTATGGACTTCCCCAGAGGCTCAGCAGTAAAAAAAAATACGCCTGCAATGCAGGAGCCGCAGAAGACATAGTTTCAATCCCTGGGTTGGGAAGATCCCCTGGAGAAGGGCGTGGGATATTCTCCACTTCAATATTCTTACCTGGAGAATCCCATGGACAGAGGAGCCTGGCAGACTATGGTCCGTAGGGTTATGAAGAGTCAGACATGACTGAAGTGACTGAGCAAGCACATACACTAGTGAAACTGTCACCATAACTTTTGCCAAAAAATCAGATTCATCCCCTCCAAAAGTTTCCTTCTGCCTTCTTCATTTGATTGTTGTTGTTGCTTATGCAACAGTACAAAATTTAAGTGTAGTCTACAGTGTTATTAATTATAGCCATTATAATTATTTTTTAGTATTGCTAACTTTAGGCACTATGCCATACAGTAGATCTCTAGATTTATTCATCTTTTATAATTGAACCTTTGTACCTTTTGACTAATACCTACTCATTTCACCCTCATCCCAGATCTGTGCAAGAACCCTTCCACTCTCTGCTTCTATAAGATTTAAAATATAAGACTCATCATATAAGTGGTTTCATGTAGTATTTATTTGTTCTTCTCTCTCTGGCTTACTTTACTTAGTGTAATGTCCTACTGTTTCATCTATGTTTGTCACAAAAGACCAAATTTCCTTCTTCTTTAAGTTTGAATAATATTCCTCTAGATGAAAGTGAAGTGAAAGGAGAGTGGAAAAGCTGGCTTAAAACTCAATATTCTAAAAACTAAGATCATGGCATCTGGTTCCATCACTTCATTGCAAATGGACAGGGAAAAAGTAGAAACAGTGACAGGCTTTATTTGTTTGGTTTCCAAAATCACCGCACACAGTGACTGCAGCCATGAAATTAAAAGACACTTGCTCCTTGGAAGAGAAGCTATGACAAACCTAGACAGCGTATTAAAAAGCAGAGACATCACTTTGCCAACAAACGTCCATCTAGTCAAAGCTATGGTTTTTATAGTAGTCATGTACAGATGTGAGAACAGTTGGAATATAAAGAACGCTGAACATCGAAGAATTGATGCTTTCAAATAGTGGTAGAGAAAAGTCTTGAAAGTCTCTTGGACAGCGAGGAGATCAAACCAGTCAATCCTAAAGGAAATCAATCCTGAATAGTCATTGGAAGGACCGATGCTGAAGCTGAAGCTCCAATACTTTGGCCACCTGATACAAAGAGCCAGCTCTTTGGAAATGATCCTGATGCTGGGAAAGATTGAGGGCAAGAGGAGAGGGGAGAGACAGAGGATGAGATTGTTGGATGGCATCACCAAGTCAATGGACATGAGTTTGAGCAAACTCCAGAAGACAGTGAAGGACAGGAAATTCTGGCATGCTGCAATCCAGGGGGTTGCAAAGAGTTGGACATGACTTAGTGATTGACCAACAACAATATTCCTTTGTATGTATATACCACATGTTTATCAACTCATCTGGTAATGGACATTTAGGTTGCTTCCATGTCTTGTATATTGTAAAAAATTTGCAGTGAACATGGAAGTGCAGATATATTTTTGAAATCCTGATTTCTGTCCCTTTAGATATATACCCAAAGCATAATTGCTGAATCGTAGAGTAGTTGTAAGTCATAGACAAAGTTATGGTTTTTCCAGTAGTCATCAGGTATGGATGTGAGAGTAGGACCCTAAAGAAGGCTGAGCATCGAAGAATTGATGCTTTTGAACTGTGGGGTTGGAGAAGACTCTTCAGAGTCCCTTGGACTGTAAAGAGATCCAACAGTCAATCCTAAAGGAAATCAGTCCTAAATATTCATTGGAAGGACTGATGCTGAAGCTAAAACTCCAATACTCTGGCCACCTGATGAGAAGAACTGGCTCAATGGAAAAGACCCTGATGCTGGGAAAGATTGAAGGAGGGAGGAGAAGGGGACAACAGAGGATGAGACGGTTGGATGGCATCAACGACTCGATGGACGTGAGTTTGAGCAAGCTCTGGGAGTTGATGGACAGGGAAGTCTGGCATTCTTTGATCCATGGGATCGCAAACAGTTGGACACTCTGAACATGACAGTTCAGAGTGACTGAACTGAACTGAGGATGAGATGGTTGGATGGCATCACCAACTCAATGGGCATGAGTTTGAGCAAGGTCTGGGAGTTGGTGAAAGACAGGGAAGCCTGGCATGCTGCAGTCCATGGGGTTGCAAAGAGCTGGACACACAACTGAGCAACAAAACAACAGCGAGTAGTTATATTTTTAATTTTTGAGAAACTCTATACTATTTTCCAGAATGGCTGCACCAGTTTACAATCCCACCAACAGTGTATGAATATCTCTTTTTCTCCAGCCCATCAGCAACATATCTTTTTTTTTCTTTTTGGTAGTAGCCATTACAACTGGCATAAGAGTATACTCATTGTGGTTTTGGACTTCCCGTGTGGCTCAGCAGTAAATAATCTGCCTGCAGTGCAGGAAACACAGGAGATGCAGATTTGATCCCTGGGTCAGGAATATCCCCTGGAGGAGGAAATAACACCCTGCTCCAGTATTCTTGCACACACTGTGGTTTTGATTTTCACTTTCCTGGTGATTAATAATGTTGAGTGATTTTTCATATACCTGTTGGCCATTTTTATATCTTCTGTTGACAAATATCTGTTCAGTTCATTTCCCCATTTTTAACTGGATTATTTAGTTTTTTTCCTATTGAGTTGTATGAGTTCCCTTATAAAATTGAGCACTGAGTAAAATAAAATTATGTAAAGTAAAAATAAAATTATGTATTGAGTTCCCTTATAAAATTGGGATACTAACCATTTATCAGATATATAGTTTGCAGCTATTTTCTTCCATTTTTTAGGTTTCCTTTTCACTCTGTTGATGTTTCCCATGCTGTGCAAAACTTTTTCAGTTTAATATAATCCCATTTGCTATTTCTGCTTTATTGTCTATGCTGTTGTTGTCATATTCAAACAATTATTGTCAAGGCCAGTGTCAGGAAGATTTTTCCCTTTGCTTTCTTCTAAGAGTTTTACACTCTCCAGTATTACTTTTAGATCTTTAATCCATTTTTAGGTTATTTTGTGTATGTGTAAGGGTTTAATTTCATACTTTTTCATGTGGATATCCTGTTTCCCCAGCACTATTTACTGAGAAGACTTCCCTTTTCCCATTGTGTTTTCCTGGTTTCCTTGTTAAAGATCAGTTGACCATATATGCATGGGTTTATTTCTGGGATTTTTGTTCTGTTCCATTGGTTTATATATCTGTTTTTATGTCTGTACCATACTGCTTTAAAAGCATTGTGATATACTTTGAAATAAGGGAATGTGATGCCTCCAGTTCAGTACTTCATGCTCTAAGTTGCTTCTGCTATTTGGGATCTTTTGTGGTTCCATAAGAATTTTAAGATTTTTTTTCTGTTTTTGTAAAACTCCCTAATTATATTCACACAGTTTGGATAGAATCTATGTTGCTTTGGTACTGTGAACATTTCAACAATATTAATTCCTCAGATTCATGAACGTGTAATGTCTTTCTATATATTTGTGTGTTTGCAAATTTCTATCATCAGTATTCATAGTTTCTGGTGCACAGATATTTCAATCTTTAGTTAAGATTATTCCTCGGTATTTTACTCTTTTTGATTGTAATGTAAGTGGGATTGTTTTCTTGTTTTCCCTTTCAGATAGTTCATTGTTAATGTATAGAAGTGCAAAAGACTTCCATATGTTGATTTTGTGTTCTGCAATTTTGTTGAAATCACTTATTAGTTCTAAAAGGATTTTTCTGTAGAATCTTTAGATTTCTCTACATACAAGATCATGTCATTTGCAACAAAAATAATTTTACTTCTTCCTTTCCAATTTGGGTGCCTTTTATTTCTTCTGCTTGCCTGCTTGCTGTTGCTAGAACTTCCAGTCCTAAGTTGAATAGAAACAGCAAATAGACACACTCGCCTTGTTCCTAACGTTAGAGGAAAAGCTTTAAATCCTTAACCATTGAGTTTGATGTTAGCTGTGGACTTTACATATGGCCTTTATTGTGTTAAAATAACTTCCTTCAATTCTTAATTTGAGAGTTTTTAATCATGAAAGAATTTTGTTTTTTTTTGTGGTTTTTCCACATCTATTGAATTATTGTGTGATTTTTATCCTTCATTGTTTTAACATGGTATATCACATTATTGATTTGCATATGCTGAAACATTCTTGCCTCTTTAGATTAAACCCTAATTGGTCATGGTGTTTGATCCATTTAATATTTTGTTGAATGCCATTTGCTAGTATTTTGGTGGAGATTTTGCATTTTTGTTCATCAGGGTTATTGGCCTATAAGTTTTTGTGTGGTGTGTTAGTTTGGCTTAGGATATGCTAACATCTTTAAATGTGTTCTCTATACTACTGTTTTTTTGGAAGAGTTTTAGAGGGATTAGATTAATTCTTTGGTATGTGATTTGATAAAATTCACCTATGACTCCATTCAATCTTGGAATTTTCTTTGTTGGGAAGTTTTTGATTGCTGATTAAAACTAATTATTTATTATTATTAATCTTTTTGAGTTGTATATTTCTTTTTAATTCAAGCTTTATAGGATGTATGTTTCTCAGAATTTATCCACTTTTTTTTCAGGATTGTCCAATTTGATGATATAGAATTGTTCATAAGAGTTTCTTATGAGCTCTTTATTTCTGTGCACCAGTAATCTCATTTTCTGATATTAATTGATTCTTCCTTCTTTTTTTCTTGTCTTGCTAAGGGCTAGCCAATTTTGCTTATCTTTCCAACACACTCTTAGGTTCACTGAATTTTTTATTGTCTTTCTAGGTTCTATTTTATCCATTTCTGCTGTAATCCTTATCACTTCCTTACTTCTGCTAACTTCTGGCTTAGGTTTTTCTTTGTTTTCTAGTTCCTTGAGATTTAAACTTAAGTAGTTTGAAAACTTTCTTATTTTTTATTGTGTTTATCACTATAAAACTCTTTCTTAGTACTGCTTTTTTAAATTTATTTTTTAATTGAGGATAATTGCTTTACAGTGTTGTGTTGGTTTCTGCCTTACAACAACGTGAATCAGTCATAAGTATACATATGTCCCCTCTTTGATCCTCCCTCCCACTCCAGCTAGCCCACCCGTCTAGGTCATCACAGAATACCAGGCTGAGCCTGCTGTGTTAACTTCCCACTAGCTACCTATTTTGCACATAATAATGTATATATTGCAAAGCTACTCTCTTAATTCATCCCACCCTCTTCTTCCCCGACTGTGTCCACAAGTTTGTTCTCTACTTCTAAATCTCTATTCCTCCCTGAAATTAGGTTCATCAGTACCATTTTCTAGATTTCATATATATGTGTTAATATGCAATATTAGTTTTTCTCCTTCTGACTTATTTCATTCTGTATAACAGGCTCTAGGTTCATCCACTTCACTAAAACTGACTCAAAGTTGTTCCTTTTTATGGTTGAGTAATATTCCATTGTATATGTAACAATTTATCCATTCATCTGCTGGTAGATATCCAGGTTGCTTCCATGTCCTGGATATTGTAAATAGTGCTGCAGGGAACATTGGGGTACATGTGTCTTTTTGAATTATGGTTTTCTCCAGGTATATGTCCAGTAGGGGAATTGCTGGGTCGTATGGTAGCTTTTGAGAAAGGAATACAACATCACTGCCTGCTGTCACCCTGTTTGTTTAACCTGAACTACACTGAAGCACAAAGGAGACAATGCTGCCTGCTGGACCCTGTTTGTTTAACCTATGGACTCAAAATCATGAGAAATGCTAACAACTGGATGAGATACAACTGGAATCAAAATAGGTGAAGAAATATCAACAACCTCAGATATGTAGATGATACCACTCTAATAGCAGAAAATGAAGAGGAACTAAAGAGCCTCTTGATGAGGGTAAAGGAGGAGAGTGAAAGAGCTGGCTTAAAACTAAACATTTAAAAAATTAAGATCATGACATCCAGCCCAATTACTTCACGGCAAATAGAAGGAAAATGGTGGAAGTAGTGACAGATTTCCTCTTCTTGGGCTCTAAAATCACTGTGGATGGTGATTGTAGCCATGAAATCAGAAGACAACTTCTTCTTGGCAGGAAAGCTATGACAAACCTAGACAGTGTTTTGAAAAGCAGAGACATTACTCTGCCAACAAAAGTCCATATAGTCAAGGCTATGGTCTTCTCAGTGGTCACATACAGTTATGAGAGCTGGACTGTAAAGAAGGCAGAATGCCAAATAACTGATGCCTTTGAGCTGTGGTGCTAGAGAAGACTCCAGAAAGTCCCTTGGACAGCAAGGAGATCAAACCAATCAATCTTCAGGGAAATCAATCTTGAATACTTATTGGAAGAACTGATGCTGAAGCTGAAGCTCCAGTGTTTTGGTCATCTGATGCGAACAGCTGACTCATTGGAAAAGTCCCTGATCCTGGGAAAGATTGAGGGTGAAAGGAGAAGAGGGCATCAGAGGGTGAGATGGTTGGATGGCATCACCAATGCAATGGACATGAATATGGGCAAACTTTGGGAAATGGTGAGGGACAGGGGGGCCTGGCATGCTGCAGTCCATGGGGTCACAAAGAATCAGATACAACTGGATGACTGAACAACAACATGGTAGTTTTATTCCTAGTTGTTAAAGGAATCTCCATAGTGTTTTCCATAGTGATTATATCAGGTTGCATTCCTGTCAGCAGTGCAAGAGATATATCTTTTCTCCACACCCTCTCCAGCATTTATTGTCTGTAGATTTTTTTGATGATGGCCATTCTGGCCATTGGATGGTGAATCTGTGAGGTGATACCTGAGTTCAATTGCCTGGTTTTATTTTTTTCATTGCTCTAATAAAGATATTTTCAATTTCCATTGGATTTCATCTTTGACTCAATGGTTATTGTTGTGCTTAGTACTTTCTTTTTGTAAATTTTCCTTTTTGAGAAGGATTGTTTTATATTTTCATTTTCTTGTGATGGAAAAGATATTTGATATAATTTCTTAAATTTTAAGTATTGTTTCATGGCCTAACATATGATGTATCCTGGAGAATGTACTGTATGCACTTGAGAAGAATATGAATTCCAGTGATTTCTGTTTGATAAATCCATTTGTGTTGTAAAGTATTGCCTTCCATGTATTTGTAAATTTTCCCATTTTCCTTCATTTATTTCAGGATCTGTGTTTTACATTCCATTTTATGTGGATTGAAAATTTGAAAAAGTATAAAATATAATAATTTCTTAAATCTTAAAATTTGCATGCAGTGCAGGAACATATTTGATTTTCTGAGTCAGGTATCCTGGAGAATATTCCATTGTGTGGAAAAGATTGATAGGCTGGTAAAAACCTCCCTGATTGGGGACACCTGGGTTCAGTCCCTGCTCCTGTGGAGAAGGGAAAGGCTATATAATTCTGTTTGTTAAGGAATATATGGTTGTTATCAGATAACTGGTGACTTTCAATTACATACATGCTTGTTAGGTCCATTTGTCTATAGTATTGTTCAAGTCTGCTGTTTCCTTCTTGATGTCCTATCTGAATTTTCTATCCACTCTTAAAAGCAAGATATTCAAGTCCACGATCATTCTATTGCTATTTCTTCTGTCACTGTTTGCTCTATATATCATAGGTGCTCTGATGTTGAGTGCATAAATATTTATCATTGTTATATCTTCCTATTGAATTGACCCTCTATCTTTATGTAATGACTTTCTTTGCCTTCATGACAGCTTTTGATTTAACATCTATTTTGTCTGCTATAAGTGTAGCCACCCACACTCTCTTTTGATTCCCATTTGCATGGAATATCTTTTCCCATCCCTCACATTTAGCCTATGTGTGCCCTTAAAACTAAAGTGAGTCTCTTGTAGATATCATATATATATACATACATAATATATCTAGTTGAATCTTGTTTTATTCATTCAGTCACTCTATGTCTTTTATTGGGGCATTTAATCTATTTATATTTAAAGTAAATGTTAATTGTAAGAATTTATAAGTTCATTTTTGGTTTGGGGGATACTTTTATTACTGGAGTATAATTGCTTTACATCGTTGTGTTGGGTTCTGCCATACAACAATGTGAATCAGGTATAAGTATAAATATATCCCCTCCCTCTTGAATCTCTCTCCCACCCCATCCCCTATCCCAGCCCTCTAGGTCATCACAGAACAAGCTGAGTTCCCTGTGTTCTACAGCTGCTTCTCACTAGCTATCTATTTTACACATGGCAGTGTATATATGTCAATGCTACTGTCTCAGTTCCTCCCACCCTCTCCTTCCCCCACTGTGTCCACAAGCTCATTCTTTACATCTGCATCTCTAGTCTTGCCCTGCAAATAAGTTCATCAGTACCATTTTTCTAGATTCCACATATATGTGTTAATATACAATCTTTGTTTTTGTTTCCTGGCTTATTTCACTCTGTATAACAGGCTGTAGGTTCATCCACCTCACTACAACTGACTCAGGTTCATTGCTTTTTATGGCTGAATAGTATTCTATTGTATATATGTACCACAACTTCTTTATCCATTCATCTGTTGATGGACAGCTAGATTGCTTCCATGTCCTGGCTATTGTAAATAGTGCTGCTATGAACATTGGGGTGCATGTGTCTTCTTTAAAGTTTAATTATTTTTTAATGTTTAATTTAATATTTTTTTAATGTTTAGGTAGATTATTTGTAATCACTCCAAAAACAAACATTTTTTAAGATTTTATTTTATTTTTAAACTTTACAAATGTCAAAAATCAAACAAATTTTTTTTTTAAACTTTATAATTATATCTATACAATGGAATTCTAGTTGGCAATAAAAGTAACCTACTTGATGCATGCAACAGGTGGATGAATCATAAATATATTTTTGTTTCAATAAATGTCCCAAATCTTCCCATTTTTCCACAGAGTCCAAGACTGCCACATCAATAAAAGTAACATTCTTGATGCATGCAACAGGTCTTTTTTTTAAGAATTCCATGGTTTTCTGAGATGTGTGTGCCCAGCAGTGGAATTCTGGGTCATATGATAGTTGTATTTTCAGTTTTTAGGGAACTGCTATACTGTTCTCAATAGTGGTTGTGTCAATTTACATTCCCACCAACTGTGCAAATTCTCCACACCCTCTCTAGCATTTATTGTCTGTAAAATTTTTGATGATGGCCATTCTGACCTGTGTGAGGTGATACCTCATTATAGTTTTGAGTTGCATATCTCTAGTAATGAGCAATGTTCAGCATCTTTTCATGTGTTTCTTGGTCATGTGTATGTCTTCTTTGGAGAAACATCTATTTAGGTATTCTGCCTATTTTTTTTTTTTTTTTTCAGCTGCATGAGCTGCTTGTATATTTTAAAGATTAATCTTTTATTGCTTCACTTGCAAATATTTTCTCCCATTCTGAGGGTTGTTTTCATCTTGTTTATGGCTTCCTTTGCTGTGCAAAAGCTTTTAAGTTTAATTAGGTCACATTTGTTTATTTATAAATGTCATCTTGTTTAATTGTTTTTTGTTTTGTAGTTCTTTTATTCCATTCTTTCTCCCTTACTGTCTTCCCTTGTGACTTGATGATTTTTCTGTATTAACATGCTTTGGTTTTTACCTCTTTTTCTTGCATGTATCTTTTTTAGGTGTACTCTTTGTGGTTACCATGCAGCTTAGATAAAACATACTTATAACAGCCTGTTTTGAACAACTAATTTAATTTCAGTCACATACAAAAACTCTACACTTTTACTTCTACTCACACACACACATTTTATGTTATTATGTCACAATTTAAATTTTTTATATTTTGTACTAATTAGCATATGTTTCTATTATAGTTATTCTGAATACTTTTGTCTTTAACTGTCATATCAAAGTTAAAAAGTGGTTTATGCACCACAATTACAGTATTATTGCAATATTGCATATTATATTTATCTATATTGTCAATGAGATTTATATTTTCATATGATTTTGTATATTTTTAGCATTTTTTTATTTCAACATTAAGAGCTCCCTTTGGCATATCTTATAAGGCAGGTTTAATGATGAAAACTCTCTCAATTTTTGCTTGTCTTGGAGAGTTTTTATCTCTTTTTCTTTTTTAAAAGACATTCTTACCAGGTATAAAAATTTTGGTTACCAGTGGGGTTTTTTCAGTACTTTGAATACATCATTCCATTCTCTCTTGGTCTATAAGGTTTTTGCTGAGAATTTGATGATATTTTTTTTTTTTTTTTTTTTTTTTTTCAAAAGTTTGTCCTTCCAATTTGGATTTAGAGTTTGTCAAATTAAAGGAGGAAACAGACAATAGCACTAAATTAAAATCATAACTTGTAGCAATTTGCAATTCATTCACATTTCACAGTAGATGCCCCCTCCTTTCAGCTTATGTTGACTATTACCAGTAAAATACACTATACTGCTGCTGCTAAGTCACTTCAGTCACGTCCGACTCTGTGCGACCCCACAGATGGCAGCCCACCAGGCTCCCCTGTCCCTGGGATTCTGGTCCAGGCAAGAACACTGGAGATGGAGAAATTGCCATTTTTCTCCAATGCATGAAAAATGAAAAGTGAAAATGAAGTCGCTCAGTCGTTTCCCACCCTCAGCGATCCCATGGACTGCAGCCTACCAGGCTCCTCCATCCATGGGGTTTTCCAGGCAAGAGTACTGGAGTGGGGTGCCATTGCCTTCTCCAAATACACTATAGCAACCATTAATTGAGCATTTTCAGTGTGCCATGAACTTTAAACGCATTCTATGACTGAACATTTAAACAGAACTTCCTGTGTGCCAGACATTGTTCTCAGCACTTTATACGTATTAACTTAGTCCTCACAAAAACCCCATGAGATAAGTACTATTATTATCACATTTTTCAGATGAGAAAACTGAGATGCACTGAGTTTAGACAATTTCTACAGGATCATGTATTTAATTAAGAAACAGGGCAAAAGTTCAAAATCCTTGCAAGTCTGTTCCACAGTTCATACTCTCAATTCTTACCTCATAATCGCATCTTCAAAATATCTCCAAGAAATATATGTTGTAATTCTCTCTTTCTATAAGTAAGGAAATTGAGGTTTAGAATGCTTAAGTGATTTCTTTAATCACCCAGCCAGGAGGTGGCAGAGCCTGGACCCACAGCACAAGCTTTCCCAAAGCCTAAAGGCCAGAGGTTTATGTTATTTCTTGTATCCATTGTGGTTTATGGGCTTTTAATAATCATTCTTCCTAAATGAATATTAGGTCATATATCTAAATGACTGCTGAGTTCTAGACACTGTGCAGGCGAAGATTAAATGGCCCCGCCCTTCCAAGAGCTTGCACTATAGCTACAAAAGTTCTGATGTTGAAGCTGTCAGTCAAGTATATAGAGAGGCTGAACAAATGACATCTTCCCCATGCTTTTTTGTCACCTGCAAAGACTTCTGGTGGTTGGCGGCTATAACTATGAGTGTAGAAAAGAACACTGACCACATCCCTTACTCAGTCAAAAGTATCTCTCATAATAAAGGGATACTTTTGTCAATGCTAATTACCAAATTCTCCAAGCCATGTCATGTTGCTTAAAGCTATTGTCAACAAATTTTTACGGTGGTCTCACTTTCTTTGCCCGTTCTGAATGAAGGTCCTTCTGCATCTCTCCACTCCAGCCTTAATGGTTATAGCCATTGCATTGTGTTGAGTAAGGCACCACTTCTGGAGGTGACCATGCTCGAGAACTCAATAATAGTACCAAGAGACATTAACAAATCATCGAAGGACATGAACAGTGTCTTATTGGTATTGGCCATGGGATCTCTGTTAACTCAATTTTGGTGTGCCTAAGTGTCCTCTTGTATTATGTAAATAAAAACAGTATCTTTCTCTAGAGGTTTTGTAATAAGCTAATGTAAAGCACTTAAAGCAACCCTGGAGGATTGATGCCCATGGATGTTAGCTGGTGCTGCTGTTTCTTCTCTTCGCCCTTCTCCCTCCTCCTCCTGTCTCCCCTCCTCCTTCCTTTCCTCCTCTCCCTTTGATGATATTCTTGAAGAGATTCCCTCATATATGATGCCCTTCTCTTACTATTTTCAAAAGTCTGTCTTTCTCTTTGACTTTTGAATATTCAGTTATTACAGGTCTTGATTTATACTTCTTTGATTATACCATCGTGGAACCTTTGGGCTTTGTGAATCTGAATGTCCATTTACTTGCCCAGACTTAGGAATTTTCAGCCATAATTTCTTTAAATAAATTATCAACACTTTTTTTTTTTGTATTCTCTTTGGAACTCCCATAATGTGTGTATTGATTTTCCTGTAGTATCCCATAGACTTTTTTTTCTTTTTTCTTTTCCTACTCTGACTGGATAATTTCAAATACTCTGTCTTTGAATTTCTTGTTCGTTTCTTCTGTTTGGTCAAATCTGCTAATGAGACACTATTCAATTTTAATGCAGTCATTTTGTTTTTAGAACCAGAATTTTTGTTTGGTTCTTCTGAATGTTTTCTATCTCTTGCTGAACTTCTCATTTTGTTCACAAATTGTTTTCCAAATTTTACTTAATGATCTGTCTGTGTTCTTTGGTAGTTTGCTGAGCTTATTTAACATGATGATATTGAATTGTTAGGCAATTTATAGATCTCTATTTCTTTCTGATTGGTTATTGGAGTTAGTTTTGTTCCTTTGGTATTGTCATGTTTTCCTGATTCTCCATTCTTGTAGCCTTGCATTGGTGTCTGTGTATTTGAATAAGCAGTCTCTTCTTCCAGTCTTTTAGGGCTGGCTCTAAGGGGAAAAAAGACAGTCACTGTAAAGCTCAACAAAGTTTGAGGCTTCAGCTGTAGAGGCATGTGGGATGTTGGTTGCAGGAGTATGTGAGGTTCTGGGTATAGGGTTGAATTGACTACCATCTGTGGGTATATGTGAGAAATGGTTTTCAGTGCCATGTGTCCCAGTTGCTGTGATCTCCTTCCACTTATATTTGTTTGGAAAAGAACCCACCTGCCAATGCAGGAGACATAAGAGAGGCAGGTTCAACCCTGGGTTGGGAAGATCCCCTGGAGAAGGGCATGGCAATCCAGTCCAGTATTATTTCCTGGAGAATCCCATCAACAGAGGAGCCTGTTGGGCTACAGTCCATAGATCTACAAAGAGTTGGACACAACTGAAATGACTTAGCACGTGTGCATGAAACCTCAGATAATGTCCTCACTGTTCTGGGTGCTGTGAGACAGAAGCCAGCTTCCCAGGCAATGCCTCACAAATTATGGGGAAGCTAGACTGTCACTTCATTCCCTCTTCCTCCTGTGGGAAAAGTCACAGTCTAGAGGTATCTCTCTCAGCACTGAGTCATGCTGGCCTGGGATCAAGGTGATGAGGTAAAGTGAAACTGTTCTTACCCTTTCCCTATGGCTGAATTAGGATTTTTGGTCCATCAAAGTGCTGGAACCCCAAATGAACTCTGAAGATCTCTTAGGGCTATTTCTGACCATGGATAGTTGTTAAAATCATATATCCTGGTGTCTTGCTGGCATCAGTGACTTCTTTCTCTTTTAAGGAAACTTATGATTGCATTTTGCCCAGATAATCCAGAATAATCTCATTATTGTATGGTCAACTTATTACCAGCTTTCATTCTATCTGCTACCTTAATTCACCTTTTCATGTAATGTAACATATCCACAGATTCCAAGGATTAAGACATGGATATCTTTGAGGGGCCATTATTCTACCATTATTTGAAAATCTGAGTGTTGTCAGTACCCAGTGAACACTGTCTTCTTGCTCAGAGCCAATCTGTTAATGGCCTCACTCAGAAAAGACACCACAATTTAGCTCTTAAATGCTACATGAGCATAGGAGAAAGTTTACACTGCAATGCTTATTAATGAACCCATTTAGCAAACACTGTCTGTCCCTAAAATCCTCCCTGCATAGGGAAATATCCTTCTATGGAGAAGACAACTCATAAGTCCCCATAGGGATTTCAAGGCAGCTTGTAAATCTGTCACTTTTCTTCCTGTCTATACACAAGTTCAGTGGCATGTTCTAACCACACTTGGAATTGTCATTCCTAGTTGTAACCACTGCATCTCCCACAAATGTCTCTACTTTTGGGAAGCTAGTGCCTTTCTCTGGCCTCCAAAAACTAACCCCAGATGTCCTTCCCCATAAGAGTTGTGCTGTCCCAAGCTTCAACTCAGCTGGAGACACAGGGTAAGGGCCATGAACCAAGACAAGCCCTTCTGTCCCAAGCTTCTTTCTCTTCTGGGAAAAAAAAATCCCAATTTTTTAAAAAATAATAAGCCCTAAGAAAATGCAATCTAAATTTTATTTTCTTGTGGCTGATTTTAAGGCTTGTGAAATCTAGTGACGTTGCATAGGGCCTAACACAATGGCCCCATTCCTAGTCTCTTGGTGAATATTTAGCTTTAGGAAAATTATGTTTTAAGTATAAAATGCACCCACTTTCTTTATAGGAGAAGGAAATGGCAACCCACTCCAATGTTTTTGCCTGGAAAATTCCATGGACAGAGGTGACTGGCAGGCTACAGTCCATGGGATCGCAGAGAGTCAGACATGACTGAACAACTATCACTCACTCCTTCACTTTCTTTATAAGGCTTCCTTATACACCTTGGCTTCAGTGAGATAATAGATATTAAACTGTGGCATGTAAAGTTTTCCACATATGTGAAGTTTAATTCTTTTGTTGCCTCCTACCCCAGAGCCCGTGCCCTCTCCCCAGATTCTGGTGGGATCAACATCCATCACACCAGACTGGTGCAACGTCACCCTGGAGTGCAGAGCCTCTGGGGCCACAGAAGACCTGAATGTGACCTGGGAGAACAAGGGCATCCCCAGAGAATGGGAGCAGAGAAGGACATTAGAACCAGCTTGCAGCCCATACATTCTGGCTGTGAGCGTGCCAAGAGGCCAGCCCAATGCCAGCCTCATCTGTGTGGTCAGCAACCCGGTGGAATATAAAACTGCCTTCTTCAACCTTGGGGGAGTCTGCGTCCATGGTGAGTGCAATCTGCCAGAGGGGAGGAGCACTTTCAGAGCTCAGATAGCACTGAGGTCTGGGGGTTCAGGGCTTTTCTTCCCACCATTTTCTTAGCACTGCTTTCTGACCACTTCATACAGGAGTGTAGGAAAAACATTCAACTTACTTTTGCTTTTCAGTGTGTCTCACATCCATGACCTGCTCTAAACTGCTTGCCCCTGCTAGCCCAGGTAGTCGTTTTTCAGTGCCTCTCTCCACCACTATCAACATCCATTGTGCATTCAGCATGGTCTTCAGGAAAGTAATCATAATGGGTCATTGTGGCTTTTCTTCAAGTCTGACCTCCATGACTTCCTGTGGGATGTCATGGAGGGGCTCAGACGCTCCTCTGTCCACATTTCTGACCTTATTTATACACTTACCACTGAATTCCTTGTTTGTCATTCCAGAATGTGCCCTGCTTTTGCAAGTTTTTGCACCTCTGGACATGTTGTTTTCTTGACCATCAGCCCTTCTTCATCCTGTGTCCTTGACTTCCTGTCTCATTCTTCATGGAGGATTCTCCTCAGCCACTGCAGATATGTGGGCATGTGAAAATGCATTCACACATGGCCCTGCCCTAAGATAGGCCCCATGATTGGTCTAAAAATCTGCTAATTTGTCTAAATTCTACTGATGTCTTAAAATTTTAATAAATTTTTAACAAGGAGTCTGCCTTTTCATTTTGCACAGAGCCCTGCAATAATGTAGCCATCCTGCCTTCAGGCATTGACTCCCTTGGGGTGTCTGTGGCCACCCCTACACTGAGTGCTGATTATCTGTTTATGGATTTGTCTCCTGCATGGACAGGAACACTATGAAGGCAGGAGCCATGTTTTGTTCTCCTTTGAAACCCTGTGGAAGCACAAGCTCCTGGCCAAAGTTTATGTAATCAAAGTTGCATTGAATGAATGAATAACCTTATCCTGTGTGTGGTCTCACCCTCTGGAAACCATCCTCCATGAGCTGGTGCAGGGATCTGAAATGCCAGGATCTCTTAAAACATCTGTTAATTGGACCTCTCTACTCCAAGGCTAGAGTGTCAGGTGATTTTCAATACTCAGCATTACCCACAAGCCCTCACTAATCCCTCTCACCTACATCTCATTCCCTGCCCAGTCCTGCCTGCTGCAATAAAGTGCTGGCAACTCCCAGGGGCTGGCTTTAGATACTGCCATTTCCCAAATGTGGCATCTCTCCTTCCTGGAATGCTATGCCCACTCTGAATATCTGGGAAACTGCTGCTCGTCCCTCAAGGTCGGTTTATGCATCACCTCCTCTGGGAGACCCTCCCTGAGGACCTCTGTGCAAGGGGTAAATCTCTGTTTTACTGCAATCCCTCTGGATAGCAGACTTTGATATTTTATCAGTCCTCTCCACCCCGAGACTCCATCTTGCTCATCTCAGTACCCTGGTCACCAAGCAGGAGTTCAGGACCTGGTTGAATGAATGATACTACCAGACTCCTCCTCTTCAGCTTCTGAACCAGGACTCTTTAGACTTCTCCACCTACTGTCTATCTTCCTTTGGCAGTGGATATCTCAAGTTCTCTCTTGACTTTAACTTATTTGCCCTCTGTGTTTGAGGAAAACAGATTCAGCCAACCAGGCCAATGCTGACCTCCTGCCAGACATCCTTAGGGCAGTCGCAGCTGTGTTATTGATCCTCGGAGGTGGACTGTACCTTTGGAAGATACATGAGAAGAAGATGAAGACTGGAAGAGGCAGGTTGCCCTTCTCCTTCCAGGCTCACATACCTCTCTTTCTTCACTGGATTCTTGACATCCTTTCTCCTACAAAATGTCCCTGCAGAGGGGTTAGTGGGTGTGGCCATGGTGTGTGTCCATAGCAGTGGAAGAGGGTACAGATTTCCAAGGCTCAGACTCAAGCCACTCTGCCTATCTCTCAGGTGCAAGGTCACAAGAGGATGATGATGACAGCATTCAGTATGCAGCCAGCAGGAATCTCTAGAGCACATGGACAAGGTGAGACCTGGGCACTGTGCTTTTCCAGGTCTCTCACTGCCTGGCCTGGGTTTGTCCTATCTAGTCACTGATGTTTCTTTTCCTACTTCCTCTTTAACACTTTCCAGACAATCAACAGTGTTATATAAGAAAATTTACTTTGGGGACAAATATACCTCTGGGCACTTAGGGAAATTCATAAGTACTACATGTCAATAGCATTGATTTTTTTCTGGTTCTTCTAGGGCTCCTCTATTCCTCATCTGTTTCAGGAACCTTTTATCTTGCATTTCCAGGTTATCAGGTCACTGAAAGAAAAGTGACCTTTCAGTACTATCTACAGTGAGGTCTGTAAGTCATGTCATGCCATGAAGATAATTTAATTGGAGGAAACAGAAGAATTGACACTCCCAGGACACCTCCACCAGGAGTTTGACCCCTGAAGGCACCCGCCTGCTCCGCCTCTGGTCCAGTTCCATCTGCCCTTTATCCGTTACCTGGGCCTATGTGGCCTTATTACTTCCTCTGACACCTCTCCAAACTGCCCTCCTGTTCAGGATCCTCACAGTCACAGGATGAGAACTCCTCCTCTGCCATTGACTCAACTCCTGACCCCTCACCTTCTGAAGCTTTCCAAAGAAGACTTTTCTGACTGTGTTAATCCCCACAGCCTCTGCTGTGTGGTTGGTGTGTGTCTTTCCTTAAGAGCATGAGCCCAGGCATGGGGACTGTGTGATGGCCCATGCCACAGAGGATGGAGTTATGACCTTGGTGTTGAATGCTGAGTTGGGGGTCAATGGAAGGAGCATGGGTAGGTATGAATCTGGAAAGGACTGGCCTGAGGATTCCATTGCACCTTACATAGAGCAAAGCATGTGTGTCAAGCAGTACACTTGTACTGGGAAGAATGTCTAGTGTATCTTATAACCTTCTTCTTGGTTACTTGTGTTAACCTGGACTTTGGCCTCAACTTGGCCCATGGGCCCCAAACCCACCTTCTTGTAAAGTGGGAAGAGGAATTTGTAACTCTTCACCCCCTTCCAGGACTTAATTTTCTCAGAAAATAATCCTAGAACCTAGAAGTCAGGAATTGCATTCTTAGGAAAATAGCTCTAGCCTGTCCCTTTCTGGGATAGGGGTACTTGGTCATGATGATGAATGTGCAGTATCCTCTGACCATCCTCAATGAGGCTTCCAGGGGATAGGAAGAGTGAAGTTTGTAGGAAGATCTGAACCAGCCCTTTCTGGTCTTTTCTATTGAAGAGTCTTTCTGGCCTCAATCTAAATGTCAGCCTCCCCTTTGCTCACTCACATCCCTTTGTCCAGAAAGATGGCTCCCTTTCCCTGCTCCTTGCTCCCACCCCTGCCTACTGGAATCCTATCATCCTGCCCAAAGCCCTCTTCCAAACCACATGTTCCATGAAGCCTATCTGGTTCCCAAAGGTTTAGAAATGGTCTCTCCTGTATCTGACCTTTTCAAACACCTTGGAGGCCCTGTCACAGTCTGCCCTGGATTGGTCATGAGTCTTTCCTGCTGGACTCACCTTGGGCTCCCTCAGGAGGGTGTTGGAGCCACAAGAAACCAGCGCCAAGGAGACAAGCACCTCTGTCTGTGAAAGATCTGGGCAACCCTTCTTTCCAACTCCTGGGGAACTCAGCAGACTGAGACCAAGAGCAGAGGCTGTTGAAGGTTTTTCTGGCAGTGAGTCCACAAGGAAGCAAAGATGGATGTGATGACCTCCAGCAACCCCACCTGTCCCAGAGGTTGGAGGTGGGGATATCCTCACACCAGCTCCAGCCTCACATGGCCCGAAGACCTGTTTCAGCTGCACTGTGGTGTGTGAGAGCTTCTCCTTTCTCTGGGGGTCCTCACCTCCTGGAAGCCCCTGATTCCTGCCTTGGGTCCCAGCTCTTGTGTAAGAAGTGGGTTCAGTCTAGTAGTGAGCTGCTGTGGTTTCTCAACTGACCCAGATTCTTGAGTCACTTGGTTCTCCTCCTTGCTCAGCTCGGTTCAGCTGCTTCATATCTGCCTTCAGACTGTCTAAACATGGTTCCTGCTGAGGGCTTGAGCATCATGAAGCAATGCCATGAGCCTATTTGATGTGTTTATATATAATCAGGTGAGAGGGGGAGGTAGGGGATCTGCAATAAGTCACCTTTTCTGATCTCCTGTCCTCAGGTGGAGCAGAAACCTGAGGGAGATATAGGCACCATCTCCTCACAGACTTCCCATGTAACTGGTCTTGCTGGGCATCAGTGCCCATAAGCCCAAGAGCATTGTAAGATGGGACCATCCAGTAGCCATTTCCACTCCACCAAAAGTAGAAAAAAATAAAATGAAGGGACCTGGGTTTTTCCAAACCTATAGTGAACCAGGGTTTGTTCCATGCATTTTAGAAATATTATTCTTCTAATCTTTGTAATGACACTCTAAGGTTGATATAATTATTCTCATTTGAATAACAGGAAACTGATATCTCAGACTAGTTTGTTGGTAGAGCAAAACCTTAATCTAACAAAGTTCACAGCTTACCCCTTTACCATTAGTCACTGGAGACCTTGTTATTCTAGAGTATTCAGATGGGACTATCCAATTTTTCCTCTCCCAAGGATCTTGGACTCTGACTGAGGTGTCTCAATATCCTAATTGATATGGAGCAGCTGGTGGGTTAAAAAGATTACTCCTGAAGTGGACAATGTGGCCTTGGTGGGTGGGAAACCATAGAATGAGAGATCTTGACTTCTGATGCAAATGAGACATTTTAAGAGATGTTTCTGCCTCTTGTGTCTCTTTCCATGCAAGGTGTGTGTGGATGTCATCACCTCATCTTCAAACCAGCTTCCCCTTTGCAATGTTATTCATAAAATCATTCAACATTCAATAGGCTTTCCATAAGTCTGCTGCTTCTGCTGCTAAGCTAAGTCGGACTGCTAAGTCCAACTCTGTGCGACCCCATAGACGACAGCCTACCAGGCTCCCACATCCCTGGGATTCTCCAGGCAAGAACACTGGAGTGAGTTGCCATTTCCTTCCATAAGTCTATGTTTGCCTTTAACAATTCTGTGAGCAAAGATCCCCATTATATAGATGAAGACATATAACCCACAGATATTAGGTACTTCCATAAAGTCTCATGAGTGTAAATGCTTTGGGTCACAGGGAATCATAATTTCATTCATTTTGACTCCTTCTTCTCCCCATCCCAGACACCCAACCAATCACCATGTGCCATTGAGATAATCCTCATTAAGTTTCTTGTATTCCATTCTCTTATTCTTTTAACCCCATTGTCTACCTAAAAGATCTACTACTTACATGACATCTTCATTTGGATGTCTAAAATGTTTAAATTTGAACTCGCTAAACGTACTTTTCATATGCATCCATTCAATAAATGTTACCTCTGTCCTTCCTTTTGTTCTGGCTACCAAACCTTGGTGTCATCCTTAATTCTTTATTTATACTCCAAACTCTCTAAGCAAATACTAATTATCTTTTCATTTTATATATATAAACACATACACATATAATATAACTACCTGTCACTACCTACTTGATCCAATATGACAATCATCTCTCATCTGCACTACTGCAATAGTCTCACAGTCTTTCTGTTTCTGCTCTTGGTCCCTTAAAACTGTTCACAAAATACCATCAAAAGTGATCCCTTCAAACATGTTTCATTTCATTACTCCTGAGCTGAATATTCTTCCTTCACTCCCACTTTTCCTGCAAGGCCCTACACCAGCTGACCCCATCTTCCACATTCCCTTTTTTTCTTAGTCCACTCTAGGACACTGGGGCTTTTTGCTATACCTTTAACATAACAGTCATGCTCCTGCCTCAGAGTCTTTGTTTCTGCCTAGAATACTCTTATTCCAGGCATTTATATGTCTCATTCTTACCTTCTTACCTTCTTCAGGTCATTGCACAAATTTTGTCTTCCTCACCCCCTATTTAATACTGCACCCTTCTTCTGGCACCTCCTCACTCCTCCCTGATCTGTTTTATCTACAGCACTCATAATAAGGATGTACTTAATCTAGGCTGTCCTCTAAAACAAATATGCAAATCAATTCTCAAACAGTAACCTGCAAATGCTAGTATACAAATATCATTATTATTCCCAGGAAATTGCAACACTGATAAGTTAATGAACTTGCTCCAGGTTATATAGCTAATAAGTTGGCAGAACTATGATTTAAATGTTTGAGTCAGATCAAGTTTCTGATCTTGACCACTATATTATATTGATTAAATAAATTATATGAAGGGATACTATTTAGGATTAAAAATAATGAAATACATCTTTATATATTTAAACTGAAAAGTGTCTATGAATATTAAATGTTCTAATCTATTGTTGATTCCTTATAGTGCAGTTTTTAGTTCAGAAGAAAAAATGCATGAACACAGTGAGATGTTGAACAAACAATTTTTTTTTAAAAAAGAACCAAATAGAAGTGAGAAACATAATAACTGAACTAAAAATTACACTATAAGGAGTTAATAATAGATTAGATGCTACAAAAAAAAAGATCAGCAAACTGGAAAAGAGAAGAGTGGAAATAACTCAAGCTTAATAGACAAAAGAAAAATTTTAAATTATGACCATTTAAGAGACTTTTAAGACAACATCAAGCATACTAGCATTCATAGGACAGGGGGTCCCAAAAGAATAAAAGAAAGAGAAATGGGTATAGAACATATTTGAAGACATAATAGCTGAAAAGTTCCCTAATCTGAAAGAGGGCACAGGCATCCAGCTCCAGAAAGAACAGAGTTCCAGGATGATCAACCCAAATAGAATTACACCAAGACACAATGTAATTAAAATTGGAAAAATTAAAGATAAAGAGGGAATATTAAAAGCAAAAAGGAAAAGGCAACAAGTTACATGCAGAAGAAATCACATAAGACCATCAGCTGATTTTTCAGGAGAAATTGTCTGTCAGAGGGTGTGGCATGATAAAGTGATGAAAGGGAAAAGCCTAAAACCAAGAGCACTCACCTGGCAAGGCTCTCACTCAGATTTGATGGAGAAATCAAAGTTTTACAGGTAAGCAAATTCTAAAAAGAGTTCAGCACCAACAAACCAGCTTTATAACAAATGTTAAAGGAACTTTTCTAAGCAAAAAAAGAAAATACCACAACTAGAAATATAAAAATTACAAAAGGTTAATAGTAAAGGCAGATATATTGTAAAGATAAGAAATCATCCATACACAAAGCTAGGAAGAAGGTTAAAAGAGAAAAGTAGTAAAAATTATCTACATTCACAATAAGCAGTTAGGGGATACACAAACCAGATGTAAAATGTGATATCAAAAACAGTAATAATCAGGGGAGGTCCATCACAAATGCTGGATTTTTAAAATGTCCATTGAACTTAAGTGATCAGCCATCCAAATTATATATCATATATATATATCCCCATACATATTGCCTTCATATTTTTTTCATATACATTTAAGCCTCATAGTAATCTCAAGCATCAAAATCTATAAAGTATTGAGTTTCAGAAAGAGAAAAGAATCAAATCTTCCAATGAACATTCATCAAACCACAAGAGATGAACTGGTTGAACAACAAAAAAAAAAAAACAAATAAAAAGAGTCTTCTCCAACACCACAGTTCAAAAAGCATCAATTCTTCAGCTCTCAGCAGCTTTAAAGTCCAACTTAAATAAACATAAATGACAACTGCAAAACCGTGGCTTTGACTAGATGAACATTTGTTGGCAAAAAATGTCTCTGCTTTTACTATGCTGTCTGGGTTGGTCATAACTTTCCTTCTAAATAGTTGAGTCAAAATGAAAGGAGAAGGAAAAAGATATTCTGACTCTTTGGAAACAAAACTAAGCTAGGTAGAATCACAGCATAAGACAACATATCCTGTCCATCACCTACTCTGGAGTTCACTCAAACAAAGATGTCCATTATATAATGATAAAAGCATTAATCTTATCCTCTGTCATCCCCTTCTCCTCCTGCCCCTGTATCCCTCCCAGCATCAGAGTCTTTTCCAATGAGTCAATTCTAATACATCAGGTAGCCAAAGGACTGGAATTTCAGCAATGGAAAAAGTCCTTTTGAAGAACAAAATCAACTGATCTTGACCTTAATGGACTGGTTGGATCTCCTGGAGTCCAAGGGACTCTCAAGAGTCTTCTCCAACACCACACTGCAAAATATCATATTCTTTTCAACTGTTCACAGTCCAACTCTCACATCCAGATCATATTCTGGAAAAAAACAAGTCTTGATTAGATGGAAGAAAGTTGAAAAAGTAATGTCTCTGCTTTTCAATAACTATCTAAGCTGGTCTACTTTGCTTCATAGGATAATGTCTTTTAATTTCATTCTGCAGTCACCATCTGCAGAACATTTGGGAAACAAAAAAAAAAAAAACTGCCACTCTTTCCACTGTTTCTCTTATCCTTCTCCATCAGAGGGATGACAGACCAGAAACCATGATCTTCAAAACTAACTGAATGTTGAGCTTTAAGGACCACAGCTTTTCTAACTCTCCACTTTCACTTTCATCAGGAGGCCACCAAGATGGATGTTCACTTTCTGGATAAGTTCTGACAAAATCTGCATATCTGAGAAGGAATTGATATTTCTCCCAGCAATCTTGGTTTGAGAATTGTGAACAATGGAAAGTCAGACAGAACACTGAAATGTACTCTGCAGAGAAGTTAAATAAGCAGGATGACAATATAGAGCAGTGTTGAAATAACTCCAGAAAGAATTTGGAACCAGTCTGTTGCCAATGTCCAGTTCTAACTGTTGTTGTGGATGGGCACTGGTTCTCAAGAGACAAGTCAGGTGGTCTGGTATGCCCATCTGCATAGAACCTGGAAGTTTATTGTGATCCACAAATCAAAGGCAAACTGATAGTGAATAAAGCAGAAATAGATGTTTTTCTGGAACTATTTTGAATTTTTCGAACTGAAATGAACCAGATGTTGAATCAATTTGATCTCTGGTTCCTACTGCCTTTTCTAAAACCAGCTTGAATATCAGAGAAGCCATCATTAAACAAAAGAAGCCTGTGAGAATTTTGGATGCATTACTGTAAAGCATGAGAATGAGTGCAATTGAGTGGTAGTTTGAACATTCAATTCACAGTATTGTCCATTCTTTGGGATTGTAATGAAAACTGAAATTTTCCAGTCCTGTGAACCTGCTGAAAACTTTCCAAATTTGCACTCATAAAGATGCAGCACATTATAGGGGATCTTTTATGCAAAAGTGAAAGTCAAGAAACACTGGAATAACATCACCTCCACTAGCTTTGTTCATAGTAATGCTTTCACAAGGTCCACTAGACTTTTGCATTCCAGGATGTCTGTCTCTAGGTGAGTGATCACACCATCTCTTATCTTGGCTGCAAGAGAGACTCTACATGGCCATCACCAGATGTTCAATGGACCAAAAAGAATTGATTATATTCTTTGCAGATGAACACCCAATTTCAGGGGCGGCAGCAGAGGAGCAAAAACAATGTCCGAGGTCAGGGGCGGTGGCCAAGAGGATATACCCCTTATTGTTTGGCCTCAGGTTAAACAGCAGGGAGGGAAGATACAGACCATTCACTCATCAACAGAAAATTGGATTAAAGATTTACAAATAGATTCAAGGGATTAAATCAGAACAAGACCCTGTATCCCCTCAGGACAGTCTTTCCCATCAGGAAGCCTTCATCAAGCCTCATACCCCAGAAATCAGAAGATAGGCAGAAAATCAAAATCACAGAAAACTAACCCATCTGGTCTAAGCCAAAGACCACAGCCTTGTCAAACTCAATGAAAGATATAGCCCATGTGGTGGCAGAGTTCATAGAAAAAAAGAAGAGATGGTGAAATTCTTCCAAAATGATCATTCCAAAGGAGAGAGGTAAAAAATAAATGGGAAAGACTAGTATTACTGCTTTGAGAAAATTAGAGAACAGTAACATTTAATGCAAAAAGATAGGACAATAAAGAACAGAAATGCCTAGGTAGGTAGGTGCCCAGTAGATATTGGAGATCAGTGGAGAAGAATACTCAGAAAGAATGAAGAAAAAGAGCTTCAAACCAAAAACAACACCCAGTGTGATCACTGACTGGTGATGGACATCCTGGAATGTCTGATGCTGTAAATAAACATCACTGCAACAAACCTGGGATGTTAGGTCCATGAATCAAGGCAAATTTTTCAAATTCAAAAGAGATAGATGGCAAGTGTGCAAACATCCAGCATTTTTGAACCAGTGAACTAAAATGGACTGGAATGGGTCAATTTAACTCAGATGACCATTATATCTACTACTGTGGGCAAGAACTCATCTCTAGTAAAATAATGCTCAAAAGCCTCACAGTCAACAAAAGAGTCAAAAATACAGTAAACCAGGCAACCTCCAAATGACAGAATGATTTCTTTTGTTTCCAAAGGCAGAGGAATTCAAGATCACAGTAATCCAACATCTGTTGGATCATTGAAAAAGCTGAAGAAGTTGAAGAAAAACATCTATTTCTATTTATTGACCTACAAGACCTTTGATAATTAACACCCAAAAAGATGTCCTTTTCATTAAAGAGGACTGGAATGCAAAACCACCTGACCTGCCTTCAAGAAACACCTGGAGTAACAGGAAAATTTGGCCTTGAACAGGACATGAATGAAATAGGGAGGGTCAAAGGCTAATAGACCCTGTTTATGTCAAGAGAATGCAGGGTCATCATGATACACCCTTCCAATAACACAAGAGATGACTCTGGAATGGACATCACCAGGAGAAATCAACACCAAAAAATCAGATTGATTATATTCTTTTGCAGCCAAAGATGGAAGGTGAATACAGAACAAAAACAAGACCAGGAGAAAGTGAAAGCTCAGACATGAAAATCCTTATTGCCAAATTCAGACATTAAATTGAAAAAAGTAGGAGATCACTGGCCATTCTGGTATGACCACTTCATCAAAAAGATTTATGATTATACACTGGAATAACAGAAATAGATTTAAGGGGCTAGAATCATAGACAGATGGTGACTGATGAACTAAATGGACAGAGCACATGACATTGTAAGAGACAGGGATCAAGACCATCTCCAAGAAAAAGAAAAGCAGAGACATTA
Source organism: Bos mutus (assembly GCF_027580195.1). NCBI lineage: Eukaryota > Metazoa > Chordata > Mammalia > Artiodactyla > Bovidae > Bos > Bos mutus. Next base: position 21,205,765 of record NC_091619.1, on the reverse strand, counting down.
CTTTGCCAGCAAAATGTCTGTCTGGGGAGGCCTTATTTTCAAAATGTCATGAAAATAAGAGTTGGACCAAAAGCAAAGGAGAAAAGGAAAGATATACCCATTTGAATGTGGTTCCAAACTCTTGAATAGCAAGAAAGACAAGGAGCCTCCAACCAATCAATCAGTAAAAAAAAAGTCCTGAATAATAGAATTGGAAGGACTGATGAGATCTCTTCAAGAAAATCAGAGATACCAATGGAAGAATTTCATGCATTTCAAAAGATGCCTTGATGATGTGATAGATTGAAGATGGGAGGAGAACTGGGATGATCAGAGGGGATGAGATGGTTGGAGGGGAGGAGGGTTTAATGGACATGAGTTTGAGTAAACCTGTGGGAGTTAGTGATGGACAGGGAGGCCTGGCGTGTCAGTCCAATGGGGTGCAAAGTTAAAAAAACTGAAATAAAACACACACACACAAATATGTGGAGACTAAACAACATGCTACTAATCAATAAGAGTCACTGAAGAAATTTAAAAAGAAATCAAAAACTACTTGGAGACAAATGAAAATACAATGACTCTTAATTTATGGGGTGCAGCAAAACCAGTTCTAAGAAGAAAGTTTATAACAATACAAGCCTACTACAGGAAATAAGGAAAAGTTCAAATAAACAACCAAACTTTATAACTAAGAAACTAAAAAAAAAAAAAAAAGAGCATACAAAACCCAAAGTTAGTAGAATGAAAGAATAATAAAGAGCAGAGCAGAAAATAGAGACTAAAAAGACAATATAAAAGATCAATGAAATAAGAGCTGTTCTTTAAAAATACAAACAGAATGGGTAAGTTTTAGCCAGACTCATCAAGAAAAGAATGTAGGCACAAATGATACAATAAGAAATGAAAAAGAAGTTACAACTGACACCACAGAAATAGCAAGGCTCAAAAGAGTGTAATGCAAACAACTTTACACTAATAGAATGGACAGTCTAGAAGAAATGAACAAATTCTTACAAATGTACAATCTCCCAAGACTGTATCAGGAAGAAATGTTAAGTATGAACAGAGCAAACACCAGTAATAAAACAAAACTCCCAAAAAGCAAAAGTCCAAGACCAAACAGCTTCACAAGTGACTTCTACCAAACATTTAAAGATGAGTTAACAACTATCCTTCTCAAATTATTCCAAAAAATCAAAGAGGGAGAAAAGCTTCTGAACTCATTCTACAGGGTAAGCAGCACCCTGACAACAAAACCAGACAAAGGTATTACAGAAAAAGAAAATTGTGAGTCAATATCACTGATGAACATAGATGCAAAAATCCTCAACAAAATATTAGCAAACTGAATTCAGCAATACATTAAAAGTAGATTTTATCAAGTAGAATTTATCCGAAGATTTCAAGGATGGTTCAATATTCGCAAATCAAATATACCACTTCACCAAAATTGAAGAATAATATTTATAGGATCATCTCAGTAGATACATCGAAGCTTCTGGTAAAAGCTAATATTCATTTATGATTTTTTAAACTCTCAGCAAATTAAATATAGATGGAATGTATATCAACATAATAAAGGCCATATATATATATGACTATTTGCAGATGACAAAATATTATATATAGGAAACTCTAATGACTCCATCAAGAAACTGTTAGAAATGATAAACAAATTCAGTAAAGTTGCAGAATTAAAAATCAATACACAAAAATGCTGTATTTGTATACATTAATAACACTTACCAAAAAGAGAAATTAAGAAAATAATCCCACATATAACTGCATCTGGAGAAGGAAGTGGCAACCCACTCCAATATTCTCACCTGGTGAATCACTTGGACCAAGGAGCCTGACGAGCTACAGTCTATGGGGTCGCAAAGAGTTGGACACATCTGAGCGACCAACACACACACACACATATAACTGTGTCAAGAAGAATAAAACACCTAAGGATAAATTTAACCAAAGAGGTGAAAGACCTGTATATTGCAAACTATAAGATATTAATGAAAGACATTGAAGAAGACACAAATAAATGAAAATTTTTTCAGGGCTCATATATTGGATGAATCAATATTGTTAAATTGTCTACACTACCCAAAGCAATCTATAAATTCAATGCAATCCCGACCAAAATTCCTGTGATTTTTTTCAAATAAATAGAGCAGATAATACTAAAATTTATGGAAACACACACACTCAAAGATCAAAAGCAGTATTGAGAAAGAAGGACAAACCAGGAGACACCACACTGCCTGATTTCATAATGTATTACAAAGCTATAGGAACTAAAACAGTATGATGTTAACATAAAGACAGACACAGATCAATAATCAGAACTGAGAGCCAAAAAATAAATGCATACACATACAGTTAATTAATTATTAACAAGGGACCCAAGAATATATAGTGGGAAAATGACAGTCTCTTCCATAAATGATGTTGGGAAAACTGCACAGCCACATGTGAAATGACCTTTATTTCATACCATACACAAAAATTGACTCAAAATGGGTTAAAGACTTAAACATCAGGCCTGAAACCATAAAATTTCTAGAAGAGAACATAAGCAGTAATCCCATTGACATGGGTCTTGGTGACGATTTCTTTAATCTGATGCTAAAGGCAAAAGCAATAAAAGAAAAAATAAATAAGTGGGACCACATAATACCTAAAAACTTGTGCACAGCAAAGGAGATCACCAGCAAAATGAAAACCTAACCTACTGAATGGTATTGTTTAAAAAAAATTTTAAACATATATCTGATAAAGGGTTAATACACAACCTTTATGTATAACTCATACAACTCATTGGCAAAAAAGCTAACAATACAATTAAAAATAATTGAATATCTGAATAAACATTTTTACAAAGAAGACATGCATGTGACCCTCACACCTGTTAGAATGGCTATTATCAAAAAGACAAGAGACAACAACTATTGAGTTTATAGCTATGGGGGAAAAAAGGAACCATTATGTAGAGTGTGTAAAAGTACATCGGTACAGCCACCATGAAAAACTATGAATGCTCCTCAAAAAAATAAATAAATAAATAAATAAAACTACCATGTGCTAAGCTGCTTTGGTTGTGTCTGACTCTTTGCAACGCTATGGACTGTAGCCCTTCAGGTTCCTCTGTCCATTGGATTCTCCAGACAAGCATACTGGAGTGGGATGCCATGCCCTTCTCCAGGGGATCTTCCCGACCCAGGGATCGAATCTGTGTCTCTTACGTCTCCTGTGCTGGCAAGCGGGTTCTTTACCACTAGCGCCACCAGAGAAGACATAAAACTATCACATGATCTATCAAACGCATTTCTGGGTATGTATCCAAAGGAAATGGTAGCACTATCTGGAGGAGATATCCACCTCCCATGTTCATTGCAGCATTATTTGCAGTAACCACAAGAAGGAAACCTAAATGTCCATCAACAGAACAATGGATGAAGAAAAATGTAGTATACATAAGGAAAAGTTGTTCAGCCATAAATAAGAAGAAAATCCTGCTATTTGTAACAAGATAAATGGACCTTGAGGGCATTATACTAGTGAGTCAGGCAGAGAAAAATGGATACTATATGTTCTTGCTTATATGTGAAATTTTAAAAATCCAAACTCATAGAAACATGGTAGAATGATGCTTACCAGGAGTCAGGATGGAGGAGATTGGGAGATGTTGGTCAAAATGTACAAATTTCCACTTACAAAATGAATAAGCTCTTTGGATCTAAAGTACAGCATGGCGACAATAATTAACAATACTGTATTATACATGGGTCTCCCTGGTGGCAAAGATGGTAAAGAAATTGCCTATAGTGTGGGAAGATCCATGTTCAATCCCTGGGTTGGAAAGATCCCCTGGAAAAGGGAATGGCTACTCTTTCCAGTATTCTTGGGACTTCCCTGGTGGCTCAGACAGTAAAGAACCTGGAGAAGGAAAGGCTTTATATATACTTGCAAGTTGTTAAGAGGATATATTTTAATTCTTATTACCAAAAAAAAAAAAATACTAATTATGTGGGATGAAAGTTTAAATAACCTCATTGTACTAATTATTTCACAATATTATATGTTTCATAATCACCTTAAACACTAGCTTACAAGTCCTATAAATCAATAATATCTCAATAGGACTGGAAAAATAGAATATTTTGATAGCTAGCTTTGTGATGTGTGATAACAAGTGATTTTTATTCTTCTGTATAATTTTTCAATGTTTTTCAAATTTTATATAATCAAACTGGATTATTGATTACCATGGATTATTCTTATCAGGAAAAGACTCACTTTTAAAAATTTGTTTGTCCTAATGCCAAAAGAGGGAAAGTGTGTTGTATTAGCAAATAATTAATGATTCTTGGTTGTTGAGATTTGATTTATGTATTTTTTAGTCACAAAGTGTATAAGATTTATAAGAGAATTTAAGGCTAATGATCTCAGAGTTTTTTTGTTATAAATATTTCAAATATATCAATATCTTAATGTTATTGATGTGCAGGTTTGAAAATCAAGCCAACTATATTTTTAAAATAATTTTATAGTTTCCTAAAATCTAACTGATTAAAGCTCAATTGTATAAATATTTATACAAATTTCATTACAATTATACACTTGAAATGAATGTATAGTCTTTGGAATAAAGCTTCTATAAACATCAGCGTGCAGGTTTTTGTGTGGACCTGCACAGAAGTTTTCAACTCTTTTGAGTAAATATTAAGAAATACAACTGCCAGGTAGTTTGGAAAGAGTATGTTTGGTTCTTTAGGAAATTACCATATGGCCTTCGAAGTTTGCTGTGCCATTTTGCATACTCACCAGCAGCAACTTCCTGTTGTATCTCATCTTATTGTTAGTATTCTGGGTTTGGCCATTCTGATTGGTGCATAGTGATGTCATTGTTTTGATTTACATTTCCCTGAGGACACATCATGTGAAGCATTTTTTTTTCATGTGTTTATTTGTCATCTGTTTATAGTCTTTGGTGAGGTGTCTGTTGGAGTCTTTGGCCTATTTTTTTATTGTGTCATTTGTTTTCTTATTCTTGAGTTTTTAGAGTTTCTTGTATATTTTGGATAAAAGTCCTTTGTTCAATGTGTTTTTTGTATTTCTCCCAGGATATAATTCGACTTCTCATTCTTTTGTCATTGTCTTTCACAGAGTCAATCTTTTTAATTTTAATAAAGTCCAACACATCAATGATTTCTTTCATGAATTATGTCTTTGGTGTATTTAAAAGTCATCACCATACCCAAGGTTTTCTCCCATTATATCTTCTGGAAGTATCATATTTTTTTTTAATGAAAAAGAATTACTTTACAACGCTGTGTTAGTACCTGCTGTACAACAATGTGAATCAGCTATGTTGTTGTTCAGAGCTCAGTCATGTCTGACTCTTTGCAATCCCATGCACTACATCATGCCAGGCCTCCCTGTCCTCCACTATCTCCTGGACTTTGCTCAAATTTGTATCTATTGAGTCAGCAATGCTATCTAACCATCTCATCCACTATCGCACCCTTCTCCTCCTGCCCTCAATCTTTCCCAGCATCAGGGTCTTTTCCAATGAATTAGCTATAAGTATACATATATTCCCTCCCTCTTGAGCCTTCCTCCCACTCTCCCATCCCACCCCTTTAGGTCATCCAGAAGTTTTAAAGTGCTGTATTTTATGTATAGGTTTATGGTCCATTTTGAATTAAGCTTTGTGAAGGATGTAAATTTTGTGTCCAGATTATTTTTTTGTATGTAGATGTACAACTGTTGTGGCACTATTTTTATAATTTATTTATTTTAATTGGAGACTAATCACTTTACAATATTGTAGTGGTTTTTGCCATACATTGACGTGAATCAGCCATGGGTGTACATGTGTTCCCCACCCTGGACCCCCTTCCACCTCAGACCCTATCCCATCCCTCTGGGTCATCTCAGTGCACCAGCCCTGAGGATCCTGTCTCATGCATCGAACCTGGACTGGCGATCTGTTTCACATATGATAATATGCATGTTTCAATGCTATTCTCTTAAATCATCCCACCTTCGCCTTCTCCCACAGAGTCCAAAAGACTGTTCTATAAATCTGTGTCTCTTTTGCTGTCGCACATATAAGGTTATCATTACCATCTTTCTAAATTCCATATATATGTGTTCAGTTCAGTTCAGCCGCTCAGTCCTGTCCGACTATTTGCGACCCCATGAATAGCAGCACGCCAGGCCTCCCTGTCCATCACCAACTCCCGGAGTTCACTAAGACTCACGTCCATCAAGTCAGTGATGCCATCCAGCCATCTCATCCTCTGTCGTCCCCTTCTCCTCCTGCCCCCAATCCCTCCCAGCATCAGAGTCTTTTCCAATGAGTCAACTCTTCGCATGAGGTGGCCAAAGTACTGGAGTTTCAGCTTTAGCATCATTCCTTCTGAAGAACACCCAGGACTGATCTCTTTAGAATGGACTGGTTGGATCTCCTTGCAGTCCAAGGGACTCTCAATAGTCTTCTCCAACACCACAGTTCAAAAGCATCAATTCTTCGGCACTCAGCTAGAGGAGAACATAGGCAAAACACTCTCCGACATAAATCACAGCAGGATCCTCTATGATCCACCTCCCAAAGTAATGGAAATAAAAGCAAAAATAAACAAATGGGACCTAATTAAACTTAAAAGCTTTTGCACAACAAAGGAAACTGTAAGTAAGGTGAAGACAGCCTTCAGATGGGAAAAAACAATAGCAAATGAAGCAACTGACAAAGAATTAATCTCAAAAATATACAAGCAACTCCTGCAGCTCAATTCCAGAAAAATAAATGACCCAATAAAAAAATAGGCCAAAGAACTAAACAGACATTTCTCAAGAGAAGATATACAGATGGCTAACAAACACAGGAAAAGATGCTCAACATCATTCATTATCAGAGAAATGCAAATCAAAACTACAATGAGGTACCATTTCACTCCAGTCAGAATGGCTTGATCCAAAAGTCTACAAGCAATAAATGCTGGAGAGGGTGTGGAGAAAAGGGAACCCTCTTCCACTGTTGGTGGTAATGCAAACTAGTACAGCCACTATGGAGAACAGTGTGGAGATTCCTTAAAAAACTGGAAATAGAACTACCATATGACCCAGCAATGCCACTGCTGGGCATACACACGGAGGAAACCAGAATGGAAAGACACGTGTATAGGTCTTTTGTTTCTTTAGGTAGATATATGCCTAAGTATTTTATTCTTTTCCTTGCAATGGTGAATGAAATTGTTTCCTTAATTTCTCTTTCTGCTTTCTCAGTGTATAGGAATGCGAGGGATTTCTGTGTGTTAATTTTATATCTTGCCACTTTACTATATTCATTGATTCAGATCAGATCAGATCAGCCGCTCAGTCGTGTCTGACTCTTTGCGACCCCATGAATCGCAGCACACCAGGCCTCCCTGTCCATCACAAACTCCCGGAGTTCACTCAAACTCACGTCCATCGAGTCAGTGATGCCATCCAGCCATCTCATCCTCCGTTGTCCCCTTCTCCTCCTGCCCCCAATCCCTCCCAGCGTCAAAGTCCTTTCCAATGAGTCAACTCCCCGCATGAGGTGGCCAAAGTACTGGAGTTTCAGCTTTAGCATCAGTCCTTCCAAAGAAATCCCAGGGCTGATCTCCTTCAGAATGGACTGGTTGGATCTCCTTGCAGTCCAAGGGACTCTCAAGAGTCTTCTCCAACACCACAGTTCAAAAGCATCAATTCTTCGGCACTCAGCCTTCTTCACAGTCCAACTCTCACATCCATACATGACCACAGGAAAAACCATAGCCTTGACTAGACGAACCTTTGTTGGCAAAGTAATGTCTCTGCTTTTGAATATGCTATCTAGGTTGGTCATAACTTTCCTTCCAAGGAGTAAGCGTCTTTTAATTTCATGGCTGCAGTCACCATCTGTAGTGATTTTGGAGCCCAGAAAAATAAAGTCTGACACTGTTTCCACTGTTTCCCCATCTATTTCCCATGAAGTGGTGGGACCGGATTGATTAGCTCTAGTAATTTTCTGATGGCGTCTTTAAGGTTTTCTATGTAGAGGATCATGTCATATGCAAACAGTGAGAGTTTTACTTCTTCTTTTCCAACCTGGATTCCTTTTATTTCTTTTTCTGCTCTGATTGTTGTGGCTAAAACTTCCAAAACTATGTTGAATAGTAGTGGTGAGAGTGGGCACCCTTGTCTTGTTCCTGAGTTTAGGGAAAATGCTTTCAATTTTTCACCATTGAGGATAATGTTTGCTGTGAGTTTATCATATATTGCTTTTATTATGTTTGGGTATGTTCCTTCTGTGCCTGCTTTCTGGAGGGTTTTTATCATAAATGGATGTTGAATTTTGTCAAAGGCTTTCTCTGCATCTATTGAGATAATCATATGGTTTTTATCTTTCAATTTGTTAATGTGGTATATCACATTGATTGATTTGAGAATATGGAAGAATCCTTGCATCCCTGGGATAAAGCTCACTTGGTCACTATGTATGATCTTTTAATATGTTGTTGGGTTCTGTTTGCTAGAATTTTGTTAAGGATTTTTGCTTCTATGTTCATCAGTGATATTAGCCTGTAGTTTTCTTTTTTTGTGGCATATCTGGTTTTGGTATTAGGGTGATGGTGGCCTCATAGAATGAGTTTGGAAGTTTACCTTCCTCTGCAATTTTCTGGAAGAGTTTGAGTAGGATAGGTGTTAGCTCTTCTCTAAATTTTCGGTAGAATTCAGCTCTGAAGCCATCTGGTCCCAGGCATTTGTTTGCTGGAAGATTTCTGATTTCAGTTACAATTTCTGTGCTTGTGATGAGTCTGTTAAGATTTTCTATTTCTTCCTAGTTCAGTTTTGGAAAGTTATACTTTTCTAAGAATTTGTCCATTTCTTGCAAGTTGTCCATTTTATTGGCATATAGTTGCTGAGAGTAGTCTTTTATGATACTTTGTATTGTGTTGTCTGTTGTGATTTCTCCATTTTTATTTCTAATTTTGTTGATTTGATTCTTCTCCCTTTGTTTCTTGATGAGTCTGGCTAATGGTTTGTCAATTTTATTTATATCCTCAAAGAACCAGCTTTTGGCTTTGTTGATTTTTGCTATGGTCTCTTTTACTTCTTTTACACTTATTTCTCCCCTAATTTTTAAGATTTCTTTCCTTCTACTAACCCTGAGGTTCTTCATTTCTTCCTTTTCTAGTTGCTTTAGGTGTAGAGTTAGGTTATTTATTTGACTTTTTTATTGTTTCTTGAGGTAAGCCTGTATTGCTATGAACCCTCCCCCAGCACTGCTTTTACAGTGCCCCATAGGTTTTGGGTTGTTGTGTTTTCATTTTCATTCATTTCTATGCACATTTTGATTTCTTATGTGATTTTTTGGTTATTCAGAAGCACGTTGTTCAGGCTTCATATGTTGGCATTTTTTATACTTTTTTTTTTTTTCCCAGTAATTGACATCTAATTTTACTTCACTGTGGTCAGAAAAAATGCTTGGAATGATTTCTATTTTTTTGAATTTACCAAGACAAGATTTATGGCGCATGATGTGATCTATCCTGGAGAAGATTCCATGTGCACTTGAGAAAAAGGTGAAATTCATTGTTTTGGGATGAAATGTCCTATAGATATCAATCAGGTCTAACTGGTCCATTGTATCATTTAAAGTTTGTGTTTCCTTGTTAACTTTCTGTTTAGTTGGCCTATCCATAGGTGTGAGTGGGGTATTAAAGTCTCCCACTATTTTTGTGTTATTGTTAATTTCCCTTTCATACTTGTTAGCATTTGCCTTACATGTTGCGGTGCCCCTATGTTGGGTGCATATATAATTGTTATATCTTCTTCTTGGATTGATCCTTTGGTCATTGTGTAGTGTCCTTCTTTGTCTCTTTTCACAGCCTTTGTTTTAAAGTCTATTTTATCTAATATGACTATTGCTACTCCTGCTTTCTTTTGGTATCCATTTGCAAGAAATATCTTTTTCCAACCCTTCACTTTCAGTCTATATGTGTCCCTTGTTTTGAGGTGGGTCTCTTGTAGACAACATATATAGGGGTCTTGTTTTTGTATCCATTCAGCCAGTCTTTGCCTTTTGGTTGGCGCATTCAACCCATTTACATTTAAGATAATTATTGATAAGTGTGATCCCATTGCCATTTACTTTGTTGTTTTGGGTTCGAGTTTATACACCCTTTCTGTGTTTCCTGTCTAGAGAAGATCCTTTTGTATTTGTTGAAGAGCTGGTTTGGTGATGCTGAATTCTCTCAGCTTTTGCTTGTCTGTAAAGCTTTTGATTTCTCCTTCATATTTGAATGAGATCTTTGCTGGGTACAGTAATCTGGGCTGTAGGTTTTTCTCTTTCATTATTTTAAGTATGTCCTGCCATTCCTTTCTGGCCTGAAGAGTTTCTATTGAAAGATCAGCTGTTATCCTTATGGGGATCCCCTTGTGTGTTATTTGTTGTTTTTCCCTTGCTGCTTTTAATATTTGTTCTTTGTGTTTGATCTTTGTTCATTTGATTAACATGTGTCTTTGGGGTGCTTCACCTTGGGTTTATCCTGTTTGGGACTCTCTGGGTTTCTTGGACTTGGGTGGCTATTTCCTTCCCCATTTTAGGGAAATTTTCAACTATTATCTCTTCAAGTATTTTCTCATGGCCTTCCTTTTTGTTCTTCTTCTGGGGCTCCTGCTGCTGCTGCTGCTGCTGCTAAGTCACTTTAATCGTGTCCGACTCTGTGTGACCCCATAGGCGTCAGCCCACCAGGCTCTCCTGCCACTGGGATTCTCCAAGGAAGAACACTAGATTGGGGTGCCATTTCCTTCTCCAATGCATGAAAGTGAAAAGTGAAAGTGAAGTCGCTCAGTCGTGTCCGACTCTTAGCGACTCCATGGACTGCAGCCTACCAGGCTCCTCCATCCATGGGATTTTCCAGGCAAGAGTTCTGGAGTGGGGTGCCATTGCCTTCTCCATGATTCGAATATTGGGGCATTTAACATTGTCCCGGGGGTTTCTGAGGTTGTGCTCATTTAATTCTTTTTTTCTTTTTTCCTCTCTGCTTCATTTATTTCTACCATTCTACCTTCTACCTCACTTATCCTATCTTCTGCTTCCATTATTCTACTGTTGGCTCCTTCCGAAGTGTTTTTTGTCTCATTTATTGCAATATTCATTATATATCTACTCTTTTTTATTTCTTATAGGTCCTTGTTAAACATTTCTTGCATCTGCTCAATCCTTGTCTCCAGGCTATTTATCTGTAACTCCATTTTGTTTTCAAGATTTTGAATCGGAGGAGCCAAGATGGCGGAGGAGTAGGACGGGGAGAACACTTTCTCCCCCACAAATTCATCAAAAGAGCATTTAAACGTCGAGTAAATTCCACAAAACAACTTCTGAATGCCGGCAGAGGACATCAGGCACCCAGAAAAGCAACCCAGCTCTTCGAAAGGAGTGCGACTGAACAAAGAGAAGAAATACAGCTCCACCCACCAGAACACTGACACAAGCTTCCCTAACCAGGAAACCTTGACAAGCCACCTGTACAAGCCTACACACAGCGAGGAAACACCACAATAAAGAGAACTCCACAAACTGCCAGAATACAGAAAGGACTCCCAAACTCAGCAATTTAAACAAGATGAAGAGACAGAGGAATACCCAGCAGATAAAGGAACAGAATAAATGCCCACCAAACCAAACAAAAGAGGAAGAGATAGGGAATCTACCTGATAAAGAATTCCGAATAATGATAGTGAAACTGATCCAAAATCTTGAAATTAAAATGGAATCACACATAAATAGCCTGGAGACAAGGATTGAGAAGATGCAAGAAAGGTTTAACAAGGACCTAGAAGAAATAAAACAGAGTCAATATATAATGAATAATGCAATAAATGAAATTAAAAACACTCTGGAGTCAACAAATAGTAGAATAACAGAGGCAGAATATAGGATTAGTGAATTAGAAGATAGAATGGTAGAAATAAATGAATCAGGGAGGATAAAAGAAAAACGAATTAGAAGAAATGAGGACAATCTCAGAGACCTCCAGGACAATATTAAACACTACAACATTCAAATCATAGGGGTTCCAGAAGAAGAAGACAAAAAGAAAGACCATGAGAAAATACTTGAGGAGATAATAGTTGAAAACTTCCCGAAAATGGGGAAGGAAATACTCACCCAAGTCCAAGAAACCCAGAGAGTCCCAAACAGGATAAACCCAAGGCGAAACACCCCAAGACACATATTAATCAAATTAACAAAGATCAAACACAAAGAACAAATATTAAAAGCAGCAAGGGAAAAACAACAAATAACACACAAGGGAATTCCCATAAGGATAACAGCTGATCTTTCAATAGAAACTCTTCAAGCCAGGAGGGAATGGGAAGACATACTTAAAATGATGAAAGAAAATAACCTACAGCCCAGATTATTGTACCCAGCAAGGATTTCATTCAAGTATGAAGGAGAAATCAAAAGCTTTTCAGACAAGCAAAAGCTGAGAGAATTCTGCACCACCAAACCAGCTCTCCAACAAATACTAAAGGATATTCTCTAGACAGGAAACACAAAAACGGTGTATAAACTCAACCCAAAACAATAAAGTAAATGGCAACGGGATCATACTTATCAGTAATTACCTTAAACGTAAATGGGTTGAATGCCCCAACCAAAAAGACAAAAAGACTGGCTGAATGGATACAAAAACAAGACCCCTACATATGTTGTCTATAAGAGACCCACCTCAAAACAGGGGACACATACAGACTGAAAGTGAAGGGCTGGAAAAAGATTTTCCATGCAAATAGGGACCAAAAGAAAGCAGGAGTAGCAATACTCATATCAGATAAAATAGACTTTAAAACAAAGGCTGTGAAAAGAGACAAAGAAGGTCACTACATAATGATCAAAGGATCAATCCAAGAAGAAGATATAACAATTATAAATATATATGCACCCAACAAGGGAGCACCGCAGTATGTAAGACAAATCCTAACAAGTATGAAAGGAGAAATTAACAATAACACAATAATAGTGGGAGACTTTAATACCCCACTCACACCTACGGATAGATCAACTAAACAGAAAATTAACAAGGAAACACAAACTTTAAACGATACAATAGACCAGTTAGACCTAATTGATATCTATAGGACATTTCATCCCAAAACAATGAATTTCACCTTTTTCTCAAGCGCACATGGAACCTTCTCCAGGATAGATCACATCCTGGGCCATAAAGCTAGCCGTGGTAAATCAAAAAAATAGAAATCATTCCAAGCATTTTTTCTGACCACAATGCAGTAAGATTAGATCTCAATTACAGGAGAAAAACGATTAAAAATTCAACATATGGAGGCTGAACAACACGCTGCTGAATAACCAACAAATCACAGAAGAAATCAAAAAGAAATCAAAATTTGCATAGAAACGAATGAAAATGAAAACACAACAACCCAAAACCTGTGGGACACGGTAAAAGCAGTCCTAAGGGAAAAGTTCATAGCAATACAGGCACACCTCAAGAAACAAGAAAAAGTCAAATAAATAACCTAACTCTACACCTAAAGCAACTAGAAAAGGAAGAAATGAAGAACCCCAGGGTTAGTAGAAGGAAAGAAATCTTAAAAATTAGAGAAAATAAATGCAAAAGAAACAAAAGAGGCCACAGCAAAAATCAACAAAACCAAAAGCTGGTTCTTTGAAAGGATAAATAAAATTGACAAACCATTAGCCAGACTCATCAAGAAACAAAGGGAGAAAAATCAAATCAATAAAATTAGAAACGAAAATGTAGAGATCACAACAGACAACACAGAAATACAAAGGATCATAAGAGACTACTATAAACAATTATATGCCAATAAAATGGACAACTTGGAAGTAATGGACAAATTCTTAGAAAAGTACAACTTTCCAAAACTCGACCAGGAAGAAATAGAAAATCTTAACAGACCCATCACAAGCACGGAAATTGAAACTGTAATCAAAAATCTTCCAGCAAACAAAAGCCCAGGTCCAGACGGCTTCACAGCTGAATTCTACCAAAAATTTAGAGAAGAGTTAACACCTATCCTGCTCAAACTCTTCCAAAATTGCAGAGGAAGGTAAACTTCAAACTCATTCTATGAGGCCACATCACCCTAATACCAAAACCTGACAAAGATGCCACAAAAAAAAAAACTACAGGCCAATATCACTGATGAACATAGATGCAAAAATCCTTAACAAAATTCTAGCAATCAGAATCCAACAACACATTAAAAAGATCATACACCATGACCAAGTGGGCTTTATCCCAGGGATGCAAGGATTCTTCAATATCCACAAATCAATGAATGTAATACACCACATTAACAAATTGAAAAATAAAAACCATATGATTATCTCAATAGATGCAGAGAAAGCCTTTGACAAAATTCAACATGTATTTATGATAAAAACTCTCCAGAAAGCAGGAATAGAAGGAACATACCTCAACATAATAAAAGCTATATATGACAAACCCACAGCAAACATTATCCTCAATGGTGAAAAATTGAAAGCATTTCCTCTAAAGTCAGGAACAAGACAAGGGTGCCCACTTTCACCATTACTATTCAACATAGTTTTGGAAGTTTTGGGCACAGCAATCAGAGCAGAAAAAGAAATAAAAGGAATCAAATTGGAAAAAGAAGAAGTAAAACTCTCACTATTTGCAGATGACATGATCCTCGACATAGAAAACCCTAAAGACTCCACCAGAAAATTACTAGAACTAATCAATGACTATAGTAAAGTTGCAGGATATAAAATCAACACACAGAAATCCCTTGCATTCTTATACACTAATAATGAGAAAACAGAAAGAGAAATTAAGGAAACAATTCCATTCACCATTGCAACGGAAAGAATAAAATACTTAGGAATATATCTACCTAAAGAAACTAAAGACCTATATATAGAAAACTATAAAACACTGGTGAAAGAAATCAAAGAGGACACTAATAGATGGAGAAATATACCATGTTCATGGATTGGAAGAATCAATATAGTGAAAAGGAGTATACTACCCAAAGCAATTTATAGATTCAATGCAATCCCTATCAAGCTACCAACAGTATTCTTCACAGAGCTAGAACAAATAATTTCACAATTTGTATGGAAATACAAAAACCCTCGAATAGCCAAAGCGATCTTGAGAAAGAAGAATGGAACTGGAGGAATCAACCTACCTGACTTCAGGCTCTACTACAAAGCCACAGTTATCAAGACAGTATGGTACTGGCACAAAGACAGAAATATAGATCAATGGAACAAAATAGAAAGCCCAGAGATAAATCCACGCACATATGGACACCTTATCTTTGACAAAGGAGGCAAGAATATACAATGGATTAAAGACAATCTCTTTAACAAGTGGTGCTGGGAAAACTGGTCAACCACTTGTAAAAGAATGAAACTAGAACACTTTCTAACACCATACACAAAAAATAAACTCAAAATGGATTAAAGATCTAAACATAAGACCAGACACTATAAAACTCCTAGAGGAGAACATAGGCAAAACACTCTCTGACATACATCACAGCAGGATCCTCTATGACCCACCTCCCAGAATATTGGAAATAAAAGCAAAAATAAACAAATGGGACCTAATTAACCTTAAAAGCTTCTGCACATCCAAGGAAACTATCAGCAAGGTGAAAAGACAGCCTTCAGAATGGGAGAAAATAATAGCAAATGAAGCAACTGACAAACAACTAATCTCAAAAATATACAAGCAACTCCTACAGCTTAACTCCAGAAAAATAAATGACCCAATCAAAAAATGGGCCAAAGAACTAAATAGACATTTCTCCAAAGAAGACATACAGATGGCTAACAAACACATGAAAAGATGCTCAACATCACTCATTATCAGAGAAATGCAAATCAAAACCATTATGAGGTACCATTTCACACCAGTCAGAATGGCTGCGATCCAGAAGTCTACAAGTAATAAATGCTGGAGAGGGTGTGGAGAAAAGGGAACCCTCTTACACTGTTGGTGGGAATGCAAACTAGTACAGCCACAATGGAGAACAGTGTGGAGATTCCTTAAAAAACTGGAAATAGAACTGCCTTATGATCCAGCAATCCCACTGCTGGGCATACACACTGAGGAAACCAGAAGGGAAAGAGACACGTGTATCCCAATGTTCATCGCAGCACTGTTTATAATAGCCAGGACATGGAAGCAACCTAGATCTCCATCAGCAGATGAATGGATAAGAAAGCTGTGGTACATATACACAATGGAGTATTACTCAGCCATTAAAGAGAATACATTTGAATCAGTTCTAATGAAGTGGATGAAACTGGAGCCTATTATACAGAGTGAAGTAAGCCAGAAGGAAAAACATCAATACAGTATACTAACGCATATATATGGAATTTAGAAAGATGGTAACAATAACCCGGTGTACGAGACAGCAAAAGAGACACTGATGTATAGAACAGTCTTATGGACTCTGTGGGAGAGGGAGAGGGTGGGAAGATTTGGGAGAATGACATTGAAACACATAAAATATCATGTAAGAAACGAGATGCCAGTCCAGGTTCGATGCACGATACTGGATGCTTGGGGCTAGTGCAGTGGGACGACCCAGAGGGATGGTATGGGGAGGGAGGAGGGAGGGGGTCCAGGATGGGGAACACATGTATACCTGTGGCGGATTCATTTTGATATTTGGCAAAACTAATACAATTATATAAAGTTTAAAAATAAAATAAAATTTAAAAAAAAAAAGATTTTGAATCATTTTTACTATCATTATTCTGAATTCTTTTTCAAGTAGACTCCCTACATCCTCCTCTTTTGTTTGGTGGGCATTTATCATGTTCCTTTACCTGCTGAGTATTTCTCTGCCTTTTCATCTTGTTTAGATTGCTGTGTTTGACCTTTCTGTATTCTGTAGTTTGTGGTTCCTCTTTATTGTGGAGGTTCCTCCCTGTGGGTAGGGTTGGATGAGTGGCTTGTCAAGGTTTCCTAGTTAGGGAAGCTTGTGTCGATGTCCTGGTGGGTGGAGCTGGATTTCTTCTCTCTGGAGTGCAATAAAGTGTGCAGTAGTGAGTTTTGAGATGTCTGTGGGTTTGGTATGACTTTGGGCAGCCTGTATATTAAAGCTCAGGGCTATGTTCCTGTGTTGCTGGAGAATTTGCATTGTATGTCTTGCTCTGGAACTTGTTGGCTCTTGGGTGGTGCTTGGTTTCAGTGTAGCTATGGAGACTTTTGAATGATCTCTTATCAGTTAATGCTCCCTGGAGTCAGGAGTTCTCTGGTGTTCTCAGGTTTTGGATTTAAGCCTCCTGCCTCTGGTTTTCATCTTATTCTTAAAGTAGCCTCAAGACTTCTCCATCCATACAGCGCTGATGATAAAACATCTAGGTTAATAGTGAAAAGATTCTCCACAATGAGGGACACCCAGAGTGGTTCATAGAGTGGTATGGAGAAGAGAAGAGGGAGAAGAGAGACAGAGGTGACCAGGAGGAGAAGAGTGGGGATCAAAAATGGAGCGAGCAATCTAGCCAGTAATCAATTCCCTATATGCTCTTCACAGTCTGGAACCCTCAGAGAGTTTCACAGAGTTACATAGAGAAGAGATGAAGGAGGAAGGAGACAGAGGTGACCAGGAGGAGAAAAGGGGGGAATCAAAAGGAGAGAGACAGATCTAGCCAGTAATCAATTCCCTAAGTGTTCTCCACATCCCAGAACACACAAAGAGATTCACAGAGTTGGGTAGAGAAGAGAAGGGGGAGGGAGGAGATAGAGGTGACCCGGGGGAGAAAAGGGAGAGTCAAAAGGCAGACAGAGTAATCAAGCCAGTAATTACACTCCTAAGTAAAAATGGGTACTGATGATTGGATTCTTAAAGGTACAAAATTGATAACAAATACCAAATAGCAAAGATTAAAAATCTAGAGTAGAGGTTGCAGCTGCTGCTGCTAAGTCACTTCAGTCGTGTCTGACTCTGTGCGACCCCATAGACGGCAGCCCACCAGGCCCCACTGTCCCTGGGCTTCTCCAGGCAAGAACACTGGAGTGGGTTGCCATGTCCTTCTCCAATGCATGAAAGTGAAAAGTGAAAGGGAAGTCGCTCAATCGCATCCGACTCTTAGCGACCCCATGGACTGCAGCCTACCAGGCTCCTCCATCCATGGGATTTTCCAGGCAAGAGTACTGGAGTGGGGTGCCATTGCCTTCTCCCAGAGTAGAGGTTAGACTCTCAAAAATACAATATTAAAAAAAATGACAAAAATTATTAAAAATATATATGAAGTTTGCTTTTAAAATAGAGTCTTTTTTTGCAAGGTAATAGGTTATAAAAATGAAAATTAAAGGACTAATATAGGACTTAAAATTTTTTTTAATTTTAAAACTTTATAAAATGATAATGGTAAAAATATATCCAGGAATTTCTCTGGAGCTGTTGCGGGCAATGTGGGGTCAGTTCAGTTTCAGATAGCTCCTTGTTCCAGCCTATACTTCTCAAGATCCATAGGTCCCTTCCAATGTAGTCGGTGCTAACTATAGGGTTTTAATCTCTTGCACCTGTCACTTCCAAAGCGGTTCCTTCTGTTTATTTGGGGTTCTTATGTTTGCAGGTCTCTTCAGTGTCTAATTTCTGCCCTGACACAATGGGGCAAAGGTGGTCACTTATTTAGGCTCACTTGTTCAGTCGTGCTGTGGGGAGGGAGGAACACTGCAAACAAATATCACTGGTGTGTGTAAGGAGTGCTCTCAGTGTCTCGGCCACAATGGGTTTTCCCCCACTCACAGCGTGTGTGCTTTCCCAGACTACACTACTCATGCTCCGGGTTGCTCTTCAGGGGAACTATCTAAAGCGGGCCCTGGGTTGTGTGCACTTCTCAGGTCTAAGCCTCTCAGGTTCAGGTTCTCAGGTACTCCACAAAGGCACAGATATGGTTGGACCTGCGTTTTGTGCCCTTCCCAGGTCCAAGCAGCTCAGGCCACCAGGTGCTTGGCAAGGGCACTCTCCCCAGGTTGGAGGTGGGGGAGTGTCTTATCACCTCCCCCACACCAGCTGCTCAGTTTCCTGGGTGTGCGGTGGGCGCCCCGTCTCAGGTGTGCCACATGTCTCTTCTGGGAAACTGATCTCTGGCTGCGACCCTCCCAGCAGATGTAATCCATCCAGAATCCCAGGAAGTCTTGGTTAGCAACTGGGAGCCTGATCAAAGTTTGGTAGAGGATGCCGTCTCCGGGGCCAAGATTGCCCCTTTCCAGCTCTGTCTGCCACCCACCTGCCTCTCCACCTCCCTGCCTCCAGCGGAGGATTGGCCAGTCTGCTGCCGGCTAGCTCTCCTCTGGTGTTTGCTCAGTCCTTTGTTCTGTGAGTGGCCCAGCAGTGCCTTCAGTTCACTTCAGTTCAGTCACTCAGTCGTTTCCAACTCTTTGCGATCCCATGAATTGCAGCACACCAGGCCTCCCTGTCCATCACAAACTCCCGGAGTTCACTCAGACTCACGTCCATCAAGTCAGTGACGCCATCCAGCCATCTCATCCTCTATCGTCCCCTTCTCCTCCTGCCCCCAATCCCTCCCAGCATCAGAGTCTTTTCCAATGAGTCAACTCTTCGCATGAGGTGGCCAAAGTATTTGAGTTTCAACTTTAGCATCATTCCGTCCAAAGAAATCCCAGGGCTGATCTCCTTCAGAATGGACTGGTTGGATCTCCTTGCAGTCCAAGGGACTCTCAAGAGTCTTCTCCAACACCACACTGCAAAAGCAGCAATTCTTCAGTGCTCAGCCTTCTTCACAGTCCAACTCTCACATCCATACATGACCACAGGAAAAAACCATAGCCTTGACTAGATGGACCTTAGTTGGCAAAATCATGTCTCTGCTTTTGAATATGCTATCTAGGTTGATCATAACTTTTCTTCCAAAGAGTACGCAGCTTTTAATTTCATGGCTGCAGTCACCATCTGCAGTGATTTTGGATCCCAAAAAAATAAAGTCTGACACTGGGCTTTTCTCGGGATAGTTTCTCTCTCTCTCTCTCTCTCTCTCTCTGGCTATCCCACAGTTTGGGTTGCTGTCTCACTTAGCTCCCTCAGATTGCCCTCAAGGCATTCAGGCCCAGTCCTTACCCTAAGCAATGCAGCCCGCGCCTCCCTGTTCAGCCCCCACTTGCTGGTGGCAGATGCAAGCGTCTGGGCTACTTTTCTGCTGGGAGTTGCCATTAGGCATGTAATCTGTGGGTTTTATTTATTTATTTATTTTTCCTAACAGTTATGTTGCCTTCTGAGATTCCAGAACTCCCCACAGACCCGATGGTGAGAAGGTTTCCTGGTGTTTGGAAACTTCTTCTCTTTTAAGACTCCCTTCCTGGGATGGGTCTCCATCCCTAACTCTTTTGTCTCTCTTTTTATCTTTTATATTTTGTCCTACCTCCTTTCAAAGACAACGGGCTGCCTTTTGGGGTGTCTGATGTCCTCTGCCAGCATTCAGAAGTTGTTTTCTGGAATTTTCTCAGCATTCAAATGTCCTTTTGATGAATTTCTGGGGGGGAAAGTGGTCTCCCCGTCCTATTCCTCCACCATCTTAGAACCGCCCCCCTGTTCTGGCACTCTTTGTGGAGAAGATTGTCATTGCTCTACCGTGTTACCTTTGCTTCTCTGTCAAAGATAAGCTGACTATTTCTGGGCTCTCTAGTCTATTTTCATTGATCCATTTGTGTATTGTTTTGCCACTGCCGTACTGTCTTGATTACTATAGCTTTGTTTAAGTCACCAAGTTAAGTAGTGTTAGTCCTTCACCTTTGCTCACTTTCAATATTGTGTTGGTTATCCTGGGTGTTTATTTTTCCAAATAAACTTTAGAATTTGTTTATCAGTATTCACAAAGTATTTTTCTGGGATTTTAATTGGAATCGCAATGAATCTATAGATCAAGTTGTGAAGAACTGACATCCTGGGGTGTTGAATCCTATCCATGAACATGGAATATCTCTCTGTTTATTTAGTTCTTCTTTAATTCATCAGACTTCTATAATTTTCCTCATATAGATCTGGTACCTACTTTGTTAGATTTATATCTAAACTTTTGATCTTTTAAGGGTACTAAAGTAAATTAGATGAAAATGAGGCCTTAATGCTTGTGCTAATCCAATATGAATGTGTACTTAGAAGAAGGGGAAATTTGGATACTCAAAGAGACATCAAGTATATATGCCCACAAGACCATATGAGAACTTAGCAAGAAGTTGGCCATCTGCAAGCCAAGAGGAGAGTTCTCAGAAAAAAACAAACCTGCCAACATCATGCTCTTGAACTTCTAACCTCCAGAACTATGAAAAATAGTGTCACAGGGCTCCTCCTTGAAAGTGAAAGTCACTCAGTCATGTCCAACTCTTCGTGACCCCATGGACTGTCGCCTGCCAGGCTCCTCTGTCCATGAAAAGTAAATCTCTTTCAAATCATCAAAGAGTGTGTGTGTGTGTGTGTGTGTGTAGATATATATAGATATAGATATAGATATATATGCTGCTACTCCTACTAAGTCGCTTCAGTCGTGTCCGACTCTGTGCAACCCCATAGATGGCAGCCCACCAGGTTCCCCCGTCCCTGGGATTCTCCAGGCAAGAACACTGCAGTGTGTTGCCATGTCCTTCTCCAACGCATGAAAGTGAAAAGTGAAAGTGAAGTCGCTCAGCCGTGTCCGACTCTTAGCGACCCCATGGACTGCAGCCCACCAGGCTCCTCCATCCATGGGATTTTCCAGGCAAGAGTACTGGAGTGGGGTGCCATTGCCTTCTCAAGAATATACATATATATATTTGTCCTTTAGCCCATCAAGCAAGGAGAGACTTTTCATAGTTCTTTCTGCAGCAGCTGATTCCCCACCTAGACCCTCATGTTCTAAATCAGCCTCGTGTTTGGTGAGTAACAGGTCAGGCTATTCCAGCCCTCAGAATAGGAAAATCACCATTAAATTTCAAAAGGCAAATGTTTGTCCTGCTCTATCAGCTACTGCAGCTGCCATCTTAAATTCTTGTTTTCAGTCTTAAGAGTGGTGTCTTATCTTCCAGTTTCCTGTTTCTTGGGAGTACAGTGTCCACAACCTGAGGCCCTTCTCTCCACCCAGTATTTACCCCTCAAACTCCTTCCTTCTTCTACTCCCAGGCTGAGAAGAACATGCAGAGTGAGTATGAAGGCAGAACAGCCCTCCATTGTCCCATCATTCAGGGACAGCTGAGCTATAGCGCCACCTGCAGACACAGGAGAGAAGGCGCACTGGGATCCCTGCAGCCTGTGGCTGGTGACCTCTGTGATTTCAAGCTGTTTACACACTCTCTATGGAGGGAGGCAGGTATACTCCAGATGCTGCCTCATGTGAAACAGGCTTCAACATGGTGACCCTGCCCCGTCCTTGTCCCCAGAATTTCCTTATGTTGGAAAGAAGGACTGAACTCTGCAGTCAGACAGTGGGTCTCAATTTCTGGTTCTCCCATTATTGGCTAGAAAGTCTTGGGCAACTCGTATATACCATAAAACAAGCGGCTTTACCCCTCTGAGCTTCAGATTCCTCTCCTGATAAACATTACTGATTTGTGAGGGAGAACTGACTTTTCTAGAAGTTTCCACAATGTTCACTATTATAGAGGAGGTGGAAGGGGCTAGAGAACATAGGAAAGTGTGTAATCTGTGTGTTACTGATATCCATTCTATTCCCAGAAGAAAGCTTTTTCTGTTTTTAAACTGTGAATCATGAAAAAAGTATCAGTTATGAAACAAGAAAACCCCATTTTTCATCTTTTACTTGCAAGTTTTTTATCAAAACAGAAAAGTATAATACATACATAAGTAATTTGTGTCCCTATATCAGACAAGTCAGAATGTGCATTATTTTAATTAGTTCCTCTCACAACTTCTGGCCTTCCCTTTCCATCCCAGTTTCTACGAAAATTATCTCAGTAGGGAAACAGCCGCCCCCTGAGTCTTTTTCCTATCTGTATTCCTGTTCCTTTTTCTGCTCAACAAATGCTATCATTTTCTGGCCAGTGTCATGGAGTTTAAAGGATTGGTGAGTAGTTCCAGGAAACCTGAATGGGTTTTCTTTTTTTTTTTTTTTTCCGTTGAGTTGCTGTTTACATTTAGGCTGGCTCTCCTCTGTGCTACCAGAGCACTTCCACAGTACCACTATTATATCATTTGTCATCATTCTCTGAGAGCTGTGTAGGTGGCAGGGCAAAGGGTGCCCAGGAAACCACCTCTGATTTCAGCAGCTCTCTGTGTGCTATTGGTTACCCAACAACCAGTGATGGCCAGAAGTCCTTCAGAGAAGGAGATACAACTGTCTTTATAAAAGAACAAGTTTTAAAACTTTAAAGCATACTGCATTAAATCATTATATTTACTCTTAGTTCCTTAAAAGTTTACAAGGAAAAAATCTTATGGACACATATTTGCATGTGTCCTCAAGGCAGGTACACAGGATGTGCTGGTATACATGAGAGATGGAAATGACCTTACCTATTACCCAGACTTTCAGTCATTCTCAGATTCGGTCCTCTTCCTGTATCTTTTGTGGGTTCCATAAGTGCAGTGAGAAAAAAAAAAAATTGGAAACAACTTGGATCTTATACAGATTCCAGCATCAAATGTTTTCTCATTTTGGCTGTAAATTAGAACTCCATCTCCCTGTCATGGTAAAGAATTGTTTCTGTAGCTTATGAGAAATAGTTTAATAAGTTTCTTTATATGAGAGAGAGAGAGAGGAAGAGTAGACTTCAAGAAGCTCACAGACCACACAGACATACAGATGTAGGTTCTCTGTTAAAAAAAAACAACAAACAAAAACAAACATTGATTTGGGGTAAATAAAAGGTCTTCTCTGAAATATCCTATCTGAAAGAGATCAAGCCCCTGAATCATTACCACTGACAAGTATGATTTAATGTCTCCAATCTTTCAAAAACTTTCATTTTAATGCCTGAATAACCAAAGAAAGAAATTAAAAATCAGAAAATAACCACATACAAAAGAAGTTAAACAAAATACTTTGCCCAATATCAAACAAATATATTGAAAATCTAGATAAAAAGAATAATTTTCTGGGGAGAAATAATTTTCCAATAGTAACTCCACAAGAGGGCTTCCCTGATTCTCATCAGTAAAGACCCAGCTGCCAATGCACGAGATGCAGGTTAGACCCCTGCATTAGGAAGATCCCTTGGAGAAGGAAATAGCAACCCAATCCAGTATTCTTGCCTGGGAAATCCCTTGGAGCAGACAAGCCAAGTGGGCCACAGTCCATTGGGTTGCAAAGAGTTGGACACAACTTAATGACTAAACAACAACAACAAACTCCAAAATAGAAAGAAAATGCTGGAAGAAGCACAAGCTGGAATCAAGATTTCTGGGAGAAATATCAATAACTTCATATATGCAGATGACACCACCCTTATGGCACAAAGTGAAGAGAAACTAAAAAGCCTCTTGATGAAAGTGAAAGAGGAGAGTGAAAAAGTTGGCTTAAAGCTCAACATTCAGAAAACGAAGATCATGGCATCTGGTCCCATCACTTCATGGGAAAGAGATGGGGAAACAGTGAAAACAGTGTCAGACTTTATTTTGGGGGGCTCCAAAATCACTGCAGATGGTGACTGCAGCCATGAAATTAAAAGACACTTACTCCTTGGAAGGAAAGTTATGACCAACCTAGATAGCATATTCAAAAGCAGAGATGTTACTTTGCCAACAAAGGTCCATCTACTTGAGGCTATGGTTTTTCCAGTATTCATGTATGGATGTGAGAGTTGGACTATGAAGAAGGCTGAGTGCCGAAGAATTGATGCTTTTGAACTGTGGTGTTGGAGAAGACTCTTGAGAGTCCCTTGGACTGCAAGGAGATCCAACCAGTCCATTCTAAAGGAGATCAGTTCTGAGTGTTCTTCAGAAGGACTGATGCTAAAGCTGAAACGCCAGTACTTTGGCCACCTCATGCGAAGAGTTGACTCATTGGAAAAGACTCTGATGCTGGGAGGGATTGGGAGCAGGAGGAGAAGGGGACGACAGAGGATGAGACGGCTGGATGGCATCACCGACTCGATGGACATGAGTTTGAGTGAACTCCAGGAGTTGGTAATGGACAGGGAGGCCTGATGTGCTGCAATTCATGGGGTCGCAAAGAGTCGGACACAACTGAGTGACTGAACTGAACTGAACTGATAGACAGATAAATTACCTTATTTTTAAAATTTTTACCATCAAATAGTACTCCTAAGAAAGAAGCTGACCTAGGCAATTTCATAGGTTAATTATAACCAAAGTTTAGAGAACAGATAATTCTACCATTCTATCACTATAATTTTACAGTGTTAGACATACTAGTTAACACAGTTAACACACTTAGGCCAGGGAAAGAAATGAAATATAAAATTTTTAAAGACGGAGTTTATATTATTTATAGACTCTTAACTTTTTTACTTGAAAACTCCAAAAGAACCCATATGAAAATTATTGCATGTGATATGAATAACTCAGGGAAAGAGTCGGGTGCAAAATTAATATAGCAAAATAAATAGACTTGTTATTAATGTTGTTACTGTTCAGTTGCTAGATCATGTTCAATTCTTTGAGACCCCATGGACTGCAACATACCAAACTTCCCTGTCCTTCACTGTCTCCCAGAGTTCATTCAAATTCATGTCCATTGAGTCAGTGATGCTATCTAACCATCTCATCCTCCACTGCCCTCATCCATGATACTAATAAAAAGAACGAGATGTTTGGGCACCACATAAATAAAATGCCTGTGTAAAAATATAACAGAAAATATGGGAAAGATTTATGACAAAAAATATAAAATTCAAATGATGTTGTTGTTCAGTCACTCAGTATTGGCTGACTTTGCAACCCCATGGACTGCAGCATGCCAGGCTTCCCTGTCCTTCAGGGAAACTCCCAGAGTTTGCTCACATTCATGTCCATTGAGTCTGTGATACTATCTAACCATCTCATCCCCTGCCTCTCCTTTCTCCTTTTGCCTTCAGTCTTTCCCAGCATCAAAGTCTTTTCCACTGAGTCAGCTCTTCACATTAGGTGGCCAAAGTATCATTATCAATATCAGCTTCATTATCAGTCCTTCCAATGAAAATTCAAGGTTGATTTCCTTTTGGATTGATTGGCTTGATCTCCTTGCAGTCCAAAGGACTCTCAAGAGTCTTCTCCACAATTCAAAAGCATCAGTTTTTTGGCCCTCAGCCTTCTTTATGGTCCAATGAAGATTTCAAAATAATTCCTGAACAAAGGAAAAACAAAGCATGTTCTTCAACAGGAAAATTAAAATATAAATAACCAGTTCTCTTGAATTAATCTACAAATTTAATATGATCTTAATATAAAAACACCAACAGGATTTTTGTTTAAATCCAGACAAGCAGGGTTTTTTTATATGAAAATACAAGAAGCAAGAACATTCAAAGACATCCTAAAAAATAAACACAAAAAAGAGATTACTCCAAAGAAATTAAAACATACCATGGAACTACCATTATTAAAGCAGCATGGTATCAGCACCTAAATAGGCATAAAAAATTTAGAATAAGACACAAAAATGTTTTGAGACAATTGGCTAACCATCAGGAAAAAATAATGAAGTCACACAACATGATTCATACAAAAATAAATTTCACAAAGACTTGAATGTGACTGGAAATGGATAGTGCCAATGACTGCACAACATTATGAGTATACTTAATGACACTGAACTGTACACCTAAATTGATTAAGATGATAAATTTTATGTTACATTTATTTTTCCACAATAAGAAATACACCACACCAAAATACAAAAAATCTAATGTAAAAAAAATGAAAAAATATTGGAATGATTTTTTTTAATATCCAAGAGCAGTAAAAACTTAAGTATGACAAACACACAAATAATCAAAAATCTCTGAAACCAGAAAAGGTTGATATAGTTAAAAACATAAAAAAAAAATTTCTTTCATGGTAAAACTAGCTATACGTTTTTAAAAATCAGAAATTAGGACAGATAATGAAACTCATATAAAAATACAAAAAAATATATATGAAATGTACTTAAATGTTCATTATTTGGAGACAAAGGAGGATTAATGTTATTGATATATAGTAACCATACAAAATATTAAGGCAGTTCTTTATGTGATGTTATAAAATAACTGAAATCTTGAAAGCAGCAAGAACTGACTTGTCACATACATATACGAGGCTGCTCAATAAGATGAACAGCGTATTTGTCATAAGAAACCATGTAGGCCAAAAGATAGTGGGATCATATAATTAAAGTTCTGAAAGTAAAAAAAAATAGTCAAATAAGAATTCTGTTATTTACAAAACTATCCAAAAATGAAGGAGAAATTAAGAAATTCCCAGAAAAACAAACACTAAGAGAATTCAATGCTAATATATCTGCCTTCAGATAGGCCTTCAGGCTCAAATAAAAGGGCACTAGAATCAGGCTGAAACAAAAGGACACTAGAAGCCATCAGTTCAGTTCAGTTCAGTCGCTCAGTCGTGTCCGACTCTTTGCGACCCCATGAATCGCAGCACGCCAGGCCTCCCTGTCCATCACCAACTCCCGGAGTTCACTCAAACTCACGTCCATTGAGTCAGTGATGCCATCCAGCCATCTCATCCTCTGTCATCACCTTCTCCTCCTGCCCCCAATCCCTCCCAGCATCAGGGTCTTTTCCAATGAGTCAACTCTTCCCATCAGGTGGCCAAAGTATTGGAGTTTCAGCTTCAACATCAGTCCTTCCAATGAACACCCAGGACTGATCTCCTTTAGGATGGACTGGTTGGATCTCCTTGCAGTCCAAGGGACTCTCAAGAGTCTTCGCCAACATCACAGTTCAAAATCATCAATTCTTCAGCACTCAGCTAGAAGCCATAGAAGGAAATAAAGATCACCAGTAAAAGTAACCACATTGTTAAATATAGAAGATAGAGTTATTGTATTTTTGATATGTAGCTCCTCTTTTTGCTTCCTATGCAATATAAAGGAAAAATGCTTAAACAATAATTATACCTATGTTAATGAGCACACAGTGTATAAAGCTGTAATTCATGACAGTAACAAAATAAAGTAGCTGATGGAACTGGACAGGAGCAGAATTAAAGCAGGCTAATTGAAGCTAAAATGGTATCAATCTAGCAAACTATATTTTTATAAATTAAGGGTGTTAATATTTAAAATGTTTACTTTTTCATGGTAGCAGACATTTGGAGAATAATTGAAACTATACAGAAAAGGCAGTTAAATGAAATCAAAATGGTACACTAGACAAAAATTAGCCAAACATGAAAGAAACATATTGAAGGAACTAACTGAGGGGGGGAAAGATATAAGACTTAGAAAACAAATAACACAGAGGTACAAGATTCCTACATTTTATTGGCCTGTAGTCACTATTGCCACCACTGCAATCATTTTGCTGACATTTTTATAGTATATATATATTTTTTAAGCTAAATCATCAACACTTCTTGATGCAAATACAGATGCTAGGCTCAAGCAAAAATAGTTATCTTTCTATTACAGAGAGATGCTCCAAACTACTGGATAAATTCAATTGTTCTATAAACCTGAAAGTTGTATCTGAAGAGAGAATGGAACATTACCTCTAAAACAAAATTTAAACCTATGATTTTTATGAGCCCACCATTGAGAGTTTTATATCAAGATAGTAAATGGGGAAAATGTACTTTACTTTTGATATGGTGAAATGTATTATACTGTGAAGGTGATTTAATTATTTTAGACACCATGTATCATTTCTACACTTTCTCCTTTATAAACAAAATGTCATGTGAGACCAGGTTCATTCACTGCACTCATTAAGATCTATTGACTGTTGATTTTTATATTTATCCAATAGCTTTGGCTTCAAGGGGTTTATGTTCATTTCAAAAATTTAGCAGAAACTCTGCTTTCAGTACTGTTGCAAATGACTTGTGCAGAGTCTTTGTTACAAGTGACTGAGGCTTTTAACTAAAGCTCACCCTTCAGGTGAGAACTCAAGGTGCAAAAGCCTCTCTCAAAAAACAATTCGAAATACACCTCAAGGCCCTAACCCTAACCCTAACCCCTCCCCAATATGAATTAGTAAAATAAGTGTTACATTGCTTCTTTCTGTCACATGAACCTGTGTGTAGACAAATTACCTTAGAACCCTCCAGAGGCAGAAAAGGTTTAGCTGTTCATCCAAATTTTAATTTTGCCAATCACTAAGAGGCTAACTTCAGTTCAGTTCAGTCATTCAGTCATGTCCAGCTTTTTGAGACTCCATGGACTGCAGCACACCAGTCTTCCCTGTCCATCACCAACTCCCAGAGCTTATTCAAACTCATGTCCATCAAGTCGGTAATGCCGTCCCACCATCTCATCCTCTGTCATCCCCTTCTCCTCCTGCTTTCAATCTTTCCCAGAATCAGGGTCTTTTCCAATGAGTCACTTCTTTGTATCAGGTGGCCAAAGGTATTTGAGCTTCAGCTTTCAGCATCAGTCCTTCCAAAGAATATTCAGGACTGATTTGCTTTAGGATTGACTGCTTGGGTCTCCTTGCAGTCCAAGGGACTCTCAAGAGTCTTCTCCAGCACCACAGTTCAAAAGCACCAATTCTTCAGTGCTCAGCTTTTTTTATAGTCCAACTCTCACATCCATACATGACTACTGGAAAAACCATAGCTTTGACTAGACGGACCTTTGCTGGCAAAGTAATGTCTCTGCTTTTTCATATGCTCTCTAGGTTGGTCATAGCTTTTCTTCCAAGGAGCAAGCATCTTCTAATTTCAAGGCTGCAGTCACCATCTGCAGTGATTTTGGAGCCCCCCAAATCACTCTTTCCATTGTTTCCCCATCTACATGCCATGAAGTGATGGGACCAGATGCCATGATCTTAGTTTTCTGAATGTTGAGTTTTAAGCCAACTTTTTCACTCTCCTCTCTCACGTTCATCAGGGGCTCTTTAGTTCTTCTTTGCTTTCTGCCATAAGAGTGGTGTCATCTGCATATCTGAGGTTATTAATATTTCTCCCAGCAGTCTTGAGTCCAGCTTGATTCCAGCTCAGCATCACACATGATGTACTCTGCATATAACTTAAATAAGCAGGGTGACAATTCACAGCCTTGATGTACTCCTTTCCTGATTTGGAATAGTCTGTTGTTCCTTGTTCGTTCTAACTGTTGCTTCTTGATCTGCATACAGATTTCTCAGAAGGCAGGTCAGGTGGTCTGGTATGCCCATCTCTTGAAGAATTTTCCACAGTTTGTGACTATGGTCCACACAGTCAAAGGCTGTGGTCTAGTCAATAAAGCAGAAATAGGTGTTTTTCTGGAACTCTCTTGCTTTTTTGATGATCCAATGGATGTTGGCAATTTGATCTCTGGTTCCTCTGCCTTTTCTAAAACAAGCTTGAACATCTGGAAGTTCACGGTTCACTTACTGTTGAAGCCTGGATTGGAGGATTTTGAGCATTATTTGCTAGCATGTGAGATGAGTGCAAGTGTGCGGTAGTTTGAACATTCTTTGGCATTGCTTTTCTTTGGGATTGGAGTGAAAACTGACCTTTTCCAGTCCTGTGGCCACTGCCGAGTTTTCCAAATTTGCTGGCATTTGAGTGCAGCACGTTCACAGGATCATCTTTTAGGATTTGAAATAGCTCAACTGGAATTCCATCACCTCCACTAGCTTTGTTTGTAGCGATGCTTCCCAAGGCCCACTTGACTTCACATTCCAGGATGTCTGGTTCTAGATGACTGATCACACCATCATGGTTATCTGGGTCATGAAGATCTTTTTTGTATAGTTCTTCTGTGTATTCTTGCAACCTCTTCTTAATATCTTCTGCTTCTGCTAGGTCTATACCATTTCTGTCCTTTATTGTGCCCACCTTTGCATGAAAGATGGTATCTCTAATTTTCTTAAAGAGATCTCTAATCTTTTCCATTATATTATTTTCCTCTATTTCTTTGCATTGATCACTGAGGAAGGCTTTCTTGTCTCTCCTTGCTATTCTTCAGACCTGTGCATTCAAATGGGTATATCTTTTCCAATATGCTATGGGAGATCAGTGGAGAAATAACTCCAGAATAAATGAAGAGACAAAGCCAAAGCAAAAACAACACCCAGTTGTGGATGTGACTGGTGATAAAGTCTGATGCTATAAATAACAATATTGTATAGGAACCTGAAATGTTAGGTCCATGAATCAAGGCAAAATGGAAGTGGTCAAACAGGAGATAGCAAGAGTGAACATCAACATTTTAGGAATCAGCGAACTAAAATGGACTGGAATGGTTGAATTTAACTCAGATGATCATTATATCTACTACTGTGGGCAAGAATCCCTTAGAAGAAATGGATAGCCATCACAGTCAACAAAAGAGTCCGAAATGCAGTACTTCAATGCAATCTCAAAAACAACAGAATGATCTCTGTTCGTTTCCAAGGCAAGCCATTCAATATCACAGTAATCTGAGTCTATGCCCTGACCAGTAATGCTGAAGAAGCTGAAGTTGAATGGTTCTATGAAGACCTACAAGACCTTCTAGAATTAACACCCAAAAAAAGATGTCCTTTGCATTATAGGGGACTGGAATGCAAAAGTAGGAAGTCAAGAAACACCTGGAGTAACACCTGAAGTAAGGCAAATTTGACCTTGGAGTACAAAATGAAGCTGGCCAAAGACTAACAGAGTTTTGCCAAGAGAACTCACTGGTCAGAGCAAACACCCTCTTCCAACAACACAAGAGAAGACTCTACACATGGATATCACCAGATGGTCAACACCAAAACCAGATTGATTATATTCTTTGCAGCCAAAGATGGAAAAGCTCTACACAGTCAACAAAAACAAGACTGGGAGCTGACTGTGGCTCAGATCATGAACTCCTTATTGCCAAATTCAGACTTCAATTGAAGAAAGTAGGGGAAGCCACTAGGCCATTCAGGTATGACCTAAATCAAATCCCTTGTGATTATACAGTGGAAGTGGCAAATAGATATAAGGGATTAGATCTGATAGACAGAGTACCTGATGAACTATGGACGGAGGTTTGTGACATTGTACAGAAGGCACTGATCTAGATCATCCCCAAGAAAAAGAAATGCAAAACAGCAAAATGGTTGTCTGAGGAGGCCTCACAAATATCTGAGAAAAGAGGAGGAGCTAAAGGTAAAGGAGAAAAAGAAGCTAACTAGGAGAAATTTATTTTTCTGAGATGGGTATCCAAATCAAGGATAAGGGCTATAACAGATAATTTTCCAGTCTATCTTTTCCCCTTCTCTTTCTTTTAATCTTTCTGTGTCATTAGATCATGTAAATAGCATACAGCTGACTTTACCTAATCTAGAATCTTAGCCCTTTAATAAGGGGATACAATCCATTCAAATGTATTCCTTTTTTTACATGTAAGAACCTACTAGATGAATCACAAGCTGAAATTAAGATTGCTGGGAGAAATATCAACAACCTCAGATATACAGATTGTACCTCTCTAGTGACAGAAAGTGAAAAGGAACTAAAGAGTCTATTGATGAGAGTTAAAGAGGAAATGAAAAACTGGATTGAAATTCAACATTCAAGAACTAACATCATGGCATCCAGTTCTATCACTTCATGGCAAACAGAAGGAGAAAAAGTAGAAAGAGTGACAAATTATTTTCTTGGGCTCCAAAATCACAGTGGATGGTGACTGCAGCCATGACATTAAAAGATACTGCTCCTTGGAGGGAAAGCTATGATAAACCTAGACAACATATTAAAAAGGAGAGACATCACTTTGCCAACAATAGTCCATAGAATCAAAGCTATGATTTTTCCAGGAGTCAGATAGAGATGTGAGTTGAACCATAAAGAAGGCTGAGTGATGAAGAATTGGTGCTTCCAAATTGTGGTGCTGGAGAAGACTCTTGAGAGCCCCTTGGGCTGCAAGGAGATCAAACCAGTCAATCCTAAAGGAAATCAACCCTGAATATTCAATGGAAGGAGTGATGCTGAATCTGAAGCTCCAAGGCCACCTGCTGCAAAGAGCTGACTTGTTGGAAAAGACCCCGATGCTGGGAAAGATTGAAGGCAAAAGGAGAAGGGGGTGGCAGAGAATGAGATGGTTGGATAGCATCACCAACTCAATGTACATGAATTTGGGCAAACTTAGGAGATATTGAAGGACAGGGAAGCCTGGTGTACTGTGGTTCATGGGGTCACAAAGAGTCAGACAAAAGACTGAGTGAGTTAACAGAACTGAACTGATTCTGACCAGCATGATACCTCATTGTGGTTTTGATTTGCATTTCTCTAATTATGAGTGACTGAGCATCTTTTCATTTGTTTATTAGCCATCTGTATGTCCTCTTTGGAGAAATGTCTGTTTAGTTCTTTGGCCCAGTTTTTTATTGGATTGTTCATTTTTCTGGTATTGAGCTGCATGAGCTGCTTATATATTTTGGAGATTAATTCCTTGTCAGTTGTTTCATTTGCTCTTATTTTCTCCCATTCTGAAGGCTGCCTCTTCACCTTACTTATAGTTTCCTTCTTTGTGCAAAAGATGTTAAGTTTAATTAGGTCCCATTTGTTTATTTTTGTTTTTATTTTCATTACTCTGGGAGGTGGGTCATAGAGGATCTTGCTGTGACTTATGTCAGCTAGTGTTCTGCCTATGTTTTTCTCTAAGAGTTTTATAGTTTCTGGTCTTACATTTACATCTTTAATCCATTTGAGTTTACTTTGTGTATGGTGTTAGAAAGTGTTGTACTTTCATTCTTTTACATGTGGTTGAACCATTTTCCCAGCACTACTTGTTAAAAAGATTGTCTTTTCTCCACTGTATATTTCTGTCACCTTTGTCAAAGATAAGGTGTCCATAGGTGCGTGGATTTATCTCTGGGCTTTCTATTTTGTTCCATTGATCTACATTTCTGTCCTTGTGCCAGTACCATACTGTCTTGATGACTGTAGCTTTGTCGTAGAGACTGAAGTCAGGCAGGTTGATTCCTCCAGTTCCATTCTTCTTTCTCAAGGTTGCTTTGGCTATCTATTTGAGGTTTTATGTGTTTCCACACAAACTGTGAAATTATTTGTTCTATTTCTGTGAAACATACCATTGGTAGCTTGATAAGGATTGCCTTGATTCTATCTTTGACACAGACTTCTTTAGTAGTTTATAAATTATACCACCTTGTATTTTTATCCTACTGGTTACTAAACTTCAATTTTTACTTCAGCATTTAAAGATAATCAGTATTAGGCTTTCCCTTTGTACAAAACAAGGACTTAAACATATTTTTCCACTATATTCTCAACCCATCCCATGTCATGGTTATTATATACATCATATCATATACATTAGGTAATTGTCATATATCATTTTCATGTATATGTGAAATTATAAAATTTTTATATAAATCACGATTGTTTATTTATCTAGGCTTAACTAAGCACAGAAAGAAGTCAACCATTTACCCCAAGGCTGGGGGTTAGAACCCATTAGGCCAGGAGGAGTAGATTTCTTCCCCAGATCTGTAGTTAGAAGCCTCCCATAGCTCCATCACATGATGAAAGTGGCAGTATATAGCTTAATACTTGGATGTGCCTCCAACCCTGAAACTCAGTTTCTCTTTTGTCCCCCCTCACCCAAGAGCCCATCTCCAGATCCAGATTCATTCATCTACTAACACAGTAGGCTGGTGCAATATCAGTCTAGAATGTGAGACTCCAGGAAACACAAGAAACCTGACAGTGATCTGGCTGAGCCAGGGTCTCCCCAGGGAGCTGGAGCAGAGAAGAACACTGGAGCCAGCCCCCAGCTCCAAGAATCTAAGCCTGAGGAACAGCCACCTCACCTGTGTGGACAGTATAACCTTGCAGATGAGAAGAAAGCAACTTTATACCTGGAGGACATCTGTCCACAGAGGTGTGAGTGTGATCTGCTAGAAAGGTGATGAAAATGAGCCAGCAGAGACTAGGGGAGGGCAAGGCTGGGAAATCTCAGGGAAAATAGGGGAACTGAGAAATATTTTTAAATAGTTTATGTGATGTAATCAAAAGGTCCCCACCTCAGTGAATGTACACAGCTTCATTATAGATTATAGCCTTCAAACCTGCAAGTCCAGAAATTGGAGGCTAATGCATCACCCAGGGTATCAATGTAGGACTGGCAGGCAGACACCCATTTCCCAACGTCATTGACCCTAGTAAGCTGAATTAGACATCAGATCCAAGCAGGAGAGGAGAAGGATCTGAGGAGTAAGGACTAAGAAACTCAGGGTACCCTGACCCCAGTCCTGGAAAGCTCGTGCCCTCCAGACTCTGGCCCTCACCCTGGATGGGTGGGACTTAATCACATGTTTAGGCTGATAGATGCCCATTTTTTGATGCATTCCAGACTTGCCCTTTGAGAAGGCAATGGCACCCCACTCCAGTACTCTTGCCTGGAAAACCCCATGGATGGAGGAGCCTGGTAGGCTGCAGTCCATGGGGTCTCGAAGAGTTGGACACGACTGAGAGACTTCACTTTCACTTTTCACTTTTCATGCATTGGAGAAAGAAATGACAACCCACTCCAATATTCTTGCCTGAAGAATCCCAGGGACAGGGGAGCCTGGTGGGCTGCCATCTATGGGGTTGCAGAGTCAGACAGGACTGAAGTGACTTAGCAGCAGCAGCAGCAGACTTGCCCTTTCAAAGGCTGGTTACCACCTCTGAGTACATAAACCATAGTTCAACCTTCCTGTGAGCAGTGTGAGAACTTGTGGTCAGTACAACCCATCACCACCCTTCCCCCATCAGCCTAGAGCATCACCTTGATTACACAGAGGAAATAAACAGCGTAGGTCAGGGGATAGGAGACCTTACAGGAGCTTTAAGCCATAGCATCATAAAATGCCAAGTCCCCTATTTTTCTGAGGGCTACAGACTAGAAACAACTAATGTTAAAAAGGAGATGCAGTCAGACAGAGAAATCCCGGGAGCCAGCGTGAGGAACTCCACCCGTGGCAAAGGTCACAAGGAAGGAGGCTCAACATACGCAAAGGCGGGATCAAGCCTCAGGAGTCCCCCTGGAAATTCTCAAGCATCTACCCCCAAAACCAGAGTCTGCCTACTTTAATACTTTGTGGTCTCACCTACACCTCTGACTTTATGGGGGGCTGTCCCCCATCACCTCTTTCGGAGAAGGAGTTAACTTAGAGCTCCAGTTAATAATAATTCCTGAGCGTGACAGGAATGTTTTAACCTACAAACTCCTCTGAAGGTTCTCTAGCCTGCCTGACAGGCATGTCCGGCCACATGTGATTGTTCACAGCCTCCCAACCGTGAGAGGCACAAGATGCTTTAAACCTTCTAAAAACAGGTTCTTTAGATAGTTAAACAACTATTAGTATAATATAGTGGGCTGATTAGAAATTGTATTGGTGAAGGGTTTTTCATTTGTTGAGCCAATGTTTACTACTAAGTCTCCACATCCCCTGCCCTTGTACACGTTAATGAATATATAGAAGAAATAAGTATTAACCTTTGATATTAATCATGTTAGACCTTAGGCTAAGCAAATTCTTTTCTTAATTAAAACCCACTACACCCTCACCCTATAGGAATGTAACTTTATCTGGTACCTTCGGAAGGTGGTGTCTGTTTTAAGAATAATCACCCCTGGAGAAATAAGTGTTCTGGTTGACTGACTGCTGTCACAAGGAGAGGGTCATAAATTGTCAGCAGACCCCCTGGCCAGAAGATGATGTAACACCCCTAAGACCTCTGTATACATTTGTATGAAGCACCTGACTTTAATAAAAGTCAGGACTGCTGACCCCGCGTGACTTTTGTATAACATCTCAGTGTATAAAAACAGACCCTGGAAAAATAAAAAATGGGATCAGTTCCTCAAAAGACTAGTCTCCCCATGTCGTTCTTTTTCTCACCTTCTGGCTGAATCCCCATCTGGAACGTGGAGGCTCATCAAGCCTACTAATTATGCCTGGGCTTCTAAGATCTGACCAGGGAGGCCTTAGTGTCTCCTCTCCTTTGGGAGAATGGGAGGACGCCTGAGGCCTACGTAGGTGACGTAAATTCCTTGCCTTGGAATTATTAGCTTTCCACATAAACCAAGCTATTCAGCCTCTTTTCTCCAATGAATTTTCCTACTGAGCTATCCTTATTCTATTACTCTTTACATCTCTAATTAATATTTAATTAAAGCTATCGTATCCTGATTGCCAAAGCCATCTCCCCTTCGAATTCCCTGGATCCACCGGGGCTGGACCCCGGCAGAGAAAGACATCATGTGATAGTGCTTATATGCGAAATCTAAAAGCATGGTACAAATGAACTTATTTGCAAAACAGAAATAGAGACACAGATGCAGAAAACAAATTTATGCTTACCAGTTGAGGAGGAGAGAAGGTGGGATTAGTTGGGAGATCGGGATTGACATATACGCACTACTATACATAAAACTGTTGTTGTTTAGTCACTAAGTCGTGTCCGACTCTTTTTGTGACCCCGTGGATTGTAGCCCACCAGGCTCCCCTGTCCATGGGATTTTCCAGGCAAGAATACTGGAGTGGGTTGCCATTTCCTTTTCAAGGGGATCTTCCCAACTCAGGGATTGAACCCACATCTCCTGCACTGGCAGGTGGATTCTTTACCACTGAGCTGCCTGGGAAGCTCCACTATATATAAAACACATAACTAATAAGGACCTATTGTATAGCACAGAGAGCTCTATTCAGCACTCTGTAATGGCCTACATGGGAAATAATCTAAAAAAAGAGTGGATATATGTATATGTATAACTGATCCACTTTGCTATACACCTGAAACTAATAAACACTATACATCAAATATATTCCAGTAAAAATTTAAAGTAAAAAGGAGGTGTAATAACAGTTCAGCTGCCCCATTCCACCAATGCCCTCTTGACCTCTGCTTGCATACATGGGGCTCTCTTCTGAACAGTCTCTTCCTTTTCATTTCCTCACTCACTCCTCACATTCAGACAGAGTGCCCACTAGGTGCTGGTAAGGGAAAAGTTCAATGAAAACTAAGGTAAACCCCTGTCCTCAAGGAACTTACAGTGCAGTGGGGGCTTCACCACACACAGGTTGTGTGACCCGGGACAGGTTATGTAATTTCTGTAACCTTTCTATAGTATGGATAAGAATTGTATTTACTTCATAAAGCATGAACATGCTCTGAAGTCTGGTGATCCCAGAGTCTTCTGTACCTTCTCTGTCTTGGAATGTATTTCTCTTACGGGAGTCTGAGGGAGAAAGAACAAGCACAACTCTAGTGTAATGAGATGGGCAGTGAAATTAAATCATTCATGCTAGGATCAGGAGGAAAAAGCTGTAGCTTCACATCAGGTTATATGGTTAATTTACTTTTTAACTGTAACACAGAGAATTCCATTTCACATGCATTTGCTGTATAATATTTGATTAAAGATTTTCCTCTCTAATTCAAAATAGACAACTTCATCTTAACCAAAACTCGACCAGGTAGCATTTGATATATCTGTAAATTGCTTTATTGACCTGAAAAAAATAACAATGCACCATTATTAAAATCTCTATTGAATAAATATTGATCTACCTATTACTGGAATTATAGAACAAGAAAGTTGTTCATTGGGTATTTGCATCCATAGTGAATATTTACTACATTATTACTAATGAGCTTTTTTAAGTTGCCGCCAGAAAGATAGAATACCATACCTCTGCATACAAGTCAGACATGTCCCTGACAGCTGCAGAGCAGGAATTTTTTAACATAATGTGCCTATTGGAGAGGTGCTCAGGGGCAGAAGAAGGCCAGTTTGCCAGATGCCAATTTGGTGAATGATTCATAAAGTCATCGAAATTATCAAGGTATACATTTAAAAGAAACTTTTTATTTTTAAACTATATGTAAAACTTAAAGCAATTCATGTTGGATGAAATGGTTAACAGCTTTCAAAGATTTCTGCTATTTTAGCTGGCAGGTTTCATTATTTCTTCCTAAGAGTACCTAAAGCAATGTTTCATGTCTCTCTACTCAGCTCCCTGCAGGAGACAGAAAGAGAAGTCAGTTCACAAGACAGCCTGAGAGGGAAGATTGCAGGGCAGAGTGATGAGACTGACAGGCAGAGAGTCTGCGAGTCTGAGGCCAGGGAGGCAATCTGAAGCCAGATCCCTGGGGTCTTTGCTCCTCAAAGTTGTCATGGGCTCTGGTAATCCATCTGATTCAAATCATTGTAAATGTATCAATAATTGATAGAAATAAATATTTTATAAATTTGTCAAATTCATCAAACTGCTCATCCTGTGATTTACCCATTTAGAAAATGGATTTTTCTATAAACTGTTTTTCAGCAAACTGGTTTTTGCTGAATTAACCCTTGAGCAAATGTACTTGAGTCTTACAGCATAATGGGTAAGAAATTAGGCTTTGGGGCCGAGCTGCCTGGGTCACACCCTCACAACACTTACTGGCTGCACACTCTTGAGCAGGGCCTTGACCTCCCAGTGCCTCCATCTCCTCAGCTGTGAGAGGGGAGTCATCAGGCCTTCCCTCACAGAGCTATCGGCAAAGTCACTGAGTCAACACA
Organism: Bos mutus; assembly: GCF_027580195.1. Lineage (NCBI taxonomy): Eukaryota > Metazoa > Chordata > Mammalia > Artiodactyla > Bovidae > Bos > Bos mutus. Next base: position 21,166,161 of record NC_091619.1, on the reverse strand, counting down.
CTCACAGCATAAAGAGCGGTGCTGGCATCAAACCCACAGAGTATTATCGTCACTCTGCCCTGCCCCACCTCAGGACCGGTCCTCCCACCTGTCTCCTCCATGGAACCATGCACCAGGTGGCCCCATCAGGACGATGCTCTGTACCATTATCTGGTCCCCCCATGAAGATGCCTTAACACAAAAGAAAATGCAGCCCTGAAAATGCCTTTGTTACAAGGTGTGCACCTCTAAGATCCAAATATATACATACTAATTATCAGATTATTAAACTCTCAGATTATTGTTGAAATGAAAGCAAGAAATATAAACATTCTAACAGGGCACTTGCAGCAGCCCAAGACTATAAAACGCACCAGTTTGAGAAACGCCATTCCAGGAGCAATAGACCCAGATGGTAAAGGCAGCAGACACAGGGCAGAGGGGTGAGGAGACAGAAAGTCCATGACCCACAAGGAGGCCACATCACAGCCGGCCCAGGCTGACAGGGAGGAGGGGAAAGGGAGCAGAACCACACAGGCACTCCTAGTGAAACAGGAAGACCCACCCAGAGGAGACTGTTTCTCTGTGGTTTTCATAGAACTGGAGCAAGTGGAGCAGGCAGGGTTCTCCAACTTCCATTGCCCAGAGTCCATGCTCTCCTCCCACCCTCACCAGGCAGCTGTGAGACCACACAAAGAACACAAGCCATTACATGTAGGTCTCTAACTCATGTGCTCAGACTTCAGGGTCCTGACAGAAGGCAGGGTCAAAGGAATGCAAACGCACAGGTTTGCCAAGGCAAACAGCAGAACAAACAGAAAGACTCCAATCAAAGATGAAAAAGCAGGGAAAAAAAAAAAAGCTAGCAGAGGCCTACACAAATATTTGATCCTACAAAGTAAAAGAAAGAAACAAGAGTTTGCAAAAGACTGATGAAACAGGAGATGAAAGATGAACTAAAATATCAGAATATGAAGCGGTTTGGAAGATCCAGCAGCTCAGAAAATAATTGAGGAGAGAATTAATTCTTTTGCAGAATCTAAAAACTACAAAGAACAGAATCAACATGACAGAAAACTCTGTCAGTGATGTGAAAAACAGGATGAGAAAATAACATGGAAAACAAGAGGGAAACAGTTGAGCAAAATGGACTGACAATGGGAATCAAACATGTAGATAACTAGTTCCCTAAGGAAGACACAGAAGGAGTGGAGAAATAAAATACTGGGATCAACACCATCCACTTCCTCCTTCAGAGCCTCCCCTCTTCTTACTAACAGAGCCCTGCCTGGTCCTACTGCCAAGATGAGATACCTGATATCTGGGATGTAGGTGGGGTATTCGCCTGATCTTGTGAGTGATGGGCAGGTGACCCTGTTCTGGCCAATGATAGGTAAGAAAAGTTTTCTGGAAGCTTCTGAGAATGACTTTCATTCTGACAAGAGGAAGGAGGGACAAGAGAAACTCCTGCCCCAAGTTGCCAACTGACTTTTGCCTCTGACTGTGGCTGTGTGAGAGTGAGGAGCTTGAATCTGTTAGAGCCGTTTCAGAGCAGAAGGAAGGTCAGGAGATGCAGAGGCTGAGCCATAGCTCTTCTCTGGGCTTAGGAGTTACCAACGGAGTGGCAAGAGAGATGCCACAGATGTGGGGAAAGAACAGCATGAAGATGGGTGAAAGGAAACAGTTTTGGAGTTTGTATTTGCTAAATTACAGAGCATAAAGGAGTGGTTGGAGATGGTGTTGGACATGTAGACTGAAATTAGGTTTTGGACTTCTTGTTCAAGATATTCATGAGCCAAGTAAATGTATGTGTGTTCTCTCCTTTCCTGGAACTGTAAAACCATAGTAAATGTATTTTAGGAGCATCAATCACACAAAGAGAGACAGGGAAGTAACTACTCAGCAAACCAGAAATGCCTGGAATCTGAGAGATGAGGAAAATGGTTGCCTAGAAAGGAAGAGCCAGACCCAGAACATCAGATTCTCTGGGCTTGTGCCCAGGGGACAAGGCTTTGTTAATGACTCAGATGAGCCCAGCGTGCAGCCAAGTTTAAGAACCACTAACCTAGAACACACAGGTATGGACACAGCAGAGGATGGAGCCAACTGCCCAGAGGAACCACGAGGACTCAAGCTCAGAGGGCCAGGTAGGAAGGAGGGTGGGGTGAGAATGGGGCTGAAATAGGGAACCAACCTACTGGGTGGTCTGAGAATGAAATAGTCACCCCACAACCCTCCCCCAACCCAGGCATGACTATCCAGGAGCCAGGCATTACCTTCTCATACAACAACAACAAAAAGACTCTTCTAAAACAAAAACAAAATCCAAAACCCAGAATGCATGGCATGGAGAGAACTGTGGGTACTGGATCTCAGGAAAGCCTCCTCATTCTAACATTTATGGGTTCCCCAGCATAAAAGCCAGTCCCTGTCCCTATCTTAAGGTGGAGTCTGAATGCTCACAGAGCTGCCTGGTACCTTTTCAAACTTAAGAGGAAAACAAAGGATCCACCAGACACATGACAAAAGCTGGTAGCACGAAGATCAATTCCAACCACTGACAGGCAGAACAGGAGGCAGGTTGGAGAGGAGGGGGAATCAGTGGGTGAATCTCCCATAGATTAACAAGAAGACATTAGGCAATGCTTCAGTTTAAAATAAATAAATTTAAATTAAAAAAATAAATAAATAAGTTAAACATACACATATACTTCAGGGATACACTTAAAAAAAAAAAAAGAAAATTCCAGAAATACCCTTAGAAGTATTACCTAGAGACAGAGAGGTAATCAGAGAAAAACTAAAACCAGAAATAATAGAAGTGGTTGCCTCTGGGGAGAGGAATTGGGGCCAGCATGGTGCTGAGACTTTTCAGTATGCTTTTTAAAATCATATGCATGAGTAACTTGATCACACATATATGTATGCTGTGTGTGTGTGTGTGTGTGTGTGTGTGTTATATCTGATTATATATACTAGCTTGGCCAAAAAGTAAGACGGTATGGAAAAACCCAAATGAACATTGTAATCAACCCAGTATTAAAAAGAAAATAATCAAACTATAAAGCAGCACTTATCCAACTTGAATGTGTACACAATTCACCTGGCAATCTTGTTAAAGAGCAGATTCTGACTTAGTAACTCTAGGAGACCCGAGACTCTGCATTTCTTACAAGATCCTGTGTGATGCTGAAGCTGCAGGTCTGAGAACCACAGGTAGTAGGGCTGCAGATAATGAAAGCCAGGCTGAGGCATCTGAAATAAATTCTGTGGATAACTGGAAATCAGCGAAGATCTTTGAACAGAGGTGAGATAGGATCAGAGGATGCTTTAGGAGAACTGATCAAAGCAGCATCCCCTACTGGGAGACACTGGGAGCACAGGGCCAGACAGGAGACATTGTAAAATTCAGGCAAGAGAGTGGGGCTAGGGCAGGGCAGTGATGGAGGGCAGAGATGACAGGATAGAGAGACACGGCTGCCGTAGAATTGCTCAGCAAAGGACTGGGTGTGAGGGGTTAAGGCAAGAGGGTACCCAGTGTCCAAGGAGAGTGTTCTGGGCCTCAGAGACTCTGGGCAGGAAGGGGAGCACAGTCTGGGGACCTGAGCATAAGGGACCTACAGGACCACCAGGCATTGGTAATGCAGACCAGGAGCTCAGGAGAGGCAGAAATCAGTGAGGAAGTGACCCAAAAGTAGGAATACTCATCACTCACAAGCACTAAGGATTGTCCTGTGTCAGCAGCACAGCCACAGCTGCATGTGACATAGGTTCTGGCTGTTGGGGTCACACTCAGGCCATTCAGGCAGCCTCTTTCCCGTACCTTCTCCACTCTCCAGCTCAGTCTCTGATGCTGAGAGCACAGGTCCTAGGCTCAAAGCTGACCTGAAGAGCCAGGACAACTCTGGCCTTTCCAAAGAAAGACCCCAGGACAAAGCTCATTCTCAAGGAAACATGATCTCTCTCTGTGGCCTGGGCTCAGAGTTTCGCTTCACAGGCCCCCAAAAGGGTCAGGGTGACACAGAGCAGCTGGGAAGATTCGGACACTCCTTACAGTGACTTCTGTCTCTTCAACTCCACACACACTTATGGAGCAGAGATAAAATGCTAAATATAAGCATGGTCTCAGGATAGTCACTGAAGAATCCGCTATATATGGTACTTTAGTTTAACTTTTTACATGTCTTGCTTGTAAGGTACTTTTTAAAATAAATCTGGAATATAGTTTACTATGCTACCAAAAAACGTGAAACAATTGCTTGGCTCTGTATGAGACGATTAAGAAGTATCTCTATTCTGAGTGAAGTAAGTCAGACAGAGAAAGAAATATCGTAGGACATTCCTTATTGTGGATTCTTAAAAATAAAATGATACAGATGAACTTACAAAATAGAAAGAGACTCACGGACTTAGAGAACAAACTTATGGCTGCCAGTGGGAGGGATGGCAGGAAGGAATAGTTAGGGAGTTTGGGATGGAACTATACACTCTGCTATATTTAAAATGGATAGCCAACAGGGATCTACTGTAGAGCACAGGGACCTCTGCTCAATGTTATGTGGCAGCCTGGATGGAGGGAAGTTTGTAGGAGAATGGATACATGTATATGTATGAATGAGACCTGAAACTATCACAACATTGTTAAAAGGTTATACCCCAGTACAAAATAAAAAGTTTTAAAAATTAAAAATAAAATAATTTCATTCCAGTCAAAAAAAAAAAAATATCTGTCTTTGAAAGGCTGAGCAGCCTACCAGAAACCATTCTAGTGCATGAAAGGTCCGTGTGCCCATGGCAATGACATTGGATCCCTGGCCTGCATTAATTTTAAAGAGTTAGGGAGGGGAGAAGTCTGACCCTTGATAAATGGGGCATGGCTTCACCTCTTCCTGCTGAATCTACACGACAGACATTTCCCCTGGTGTCCAGTCCATCAGGGGCACCCAGGGAGCTAAACCATCATCAACACCTCCACTTGTCTAGTACGTTCCAGTGCAAAAGGACTTTCACCTGCGAGAGGCCAGTATGCACCATGATTGCCTTCCCATTAAACAGATGCGGAAACTAAGGCTGCATATAGCTTATTGTTAACCCAAGGTGTAGAGAGTCAGCATCTGCCAAAACCAGGCCTCAGACCAGATCCCCACCCTTTCAGACCAACAGCCTTTTCAGATTCAGGTCCCTCTCGGTGCAGTGAAGCTCCCACGCAAGAGGGTTTCAGACCTTGGGAAGCCACACGAGGGGGACAAAGGCCAGGCCTGTCCCAGGCAGCCTCTTGCATCCGTCACACCACCACAGACGGAAAAGCTAAGGCCTGTGGCTGCATGTCAGCATGCTCTGGGTCCCCAACGCAGCCTTCGTCCAACCGCAGTCACCTCCCTGTGCACTCAGTGAGTCACAAACAGGCCAGCACCTCCAGCCACAACCCATATCTGCAGAGCCTGCTGGCCTGCAAAGCTTCAGCTGGTTGGTCTCCCAGCAGGGCCCAGGGACCCTCACTGTCTGTGAGCTGCAAGCTGGTGGACCTGCCCTACACCCTGGGGCAGTGAACTGTCCTCCTAGAGAGTCTCATGATCCAGTTTTCACAGGGTCTCTTCATCTTAGTCTTAACATCCATCCCATCAGTCACACCAAGTACATTACCTTCTAAGCCTGGAGAAGCCCCTCCACCCCCATGGAGAAACAGCACTCAACCCGTGCTTGTGTCCAGCTCCCATGCACCACTCCCATCTAACCTCACTCCAATCACAAATCTGGGGCTCTTCTTCTGGGCTTCCTTTATTACAAGATTTTCCTCCTGATTCTTGGCTGGACATATTCTCAGCAACTCTCTTCCATCCAGCGAGGGGAGGACAGACCACAACAGCCAGCACAACCTTCCTCCCACCCCAGGGGTTCATGTCACACCAAACACCCTACAAGGAGGTAGGTGGGCTCTGCAGATCCCCAATTCACAATCCCTGAAACAGTGCCCACAGACCTTTGAGACCCTCCCATTGGGGGCACAGAGAGGAGAGAGAGCCCCAGCATGAACTGGTAATGGGAAAACCTCCCCATTTTCGAGGTCACAAACATTTCTTATGGTTCTGAGAAAGAACCCCCATCATCAGCCTCCAGCCTGCAGACCTGCTCCCTTTCCCTAGAGTAAGATCCTTCCCTCCCACCCTTGCCAAACTCCCACCAACCCATCCAGATGCAGCTCAGATGGCCACCTGGAACCCTGCCCCATCCTGCCCCAGATAAATTAGGCGCTCTCTGTGCTGGGCTCCCACAGCACTTGAGCAAGTTGTTGGTCATTTGTGATATAACCAAGCATCAGTGGATCTTGTCCACCTGCCCTCTTCTTATGCCCAGGCCTGGGAACAGGAGGGGCAAGCAGGCCCCACTCTCAGTATAATCATTTTCTAGGACTGCCCTAACAAAGTACTCAGGCTGGGAGGCTTCCCTCGCAGCAGATATCTTCTCACACAGTTCTGGATTCTGGGACTCTGAGATGAGGTGTCCACAGGGTTCATGTCTTCTGAGGACTCTTTCCTTGTCTGGTTGATGGGCTTCTTCTCCGTGTCTTTCCACAGTCTTCCCATTGTAAATGTCTGTGTCCAATATCTTTTCCCTATAAGGACATCAGTCATATTGTATTAGGGCCCATTCTTATGACCTCAGTTCAGTTCAGTTCAGTTGCTCAGTCATGTCCAACTCTTTGCAGCTCCATAGACTGCAGCATGCCAGGCTTCCCTGTCTATCACCAACTCCCGGACTTTTCTCAAACTCATGTCCATTGAGTCAGTGATGTCACCCAACCATCTCACCCTCTGTCGTCCACTTCTCCCACCTTTAATCTTTCCCAGCATTAGGGTCTTTTCAAATGAGTCAGTTCTTCGCATCAGTGGCCAAAGTATTGGAGTTTCAGCTTCAGCATCAGTCCTTCCAATGAATATTCATGACTGATCTCTTTTAGGATGGACTGGTTGGATCTCCTCACAGTGCAAGGGACTCTCAAGAGTCTTTTCCAACACCACAGTTCAAAAGCATCAATTCTTTGGCACTCAGCTTTCTTTATAGTCCAACTCTCACATCCATACCTCATTTTATCTTAATTGCTCTGCTGAAGGCCCTGTCTCCAAACGCAGTCATATTCTGAGGAACTGGGGCCGGGGATCGGGGGAGGACTTCATGTGAACTACAGGAGCAAAGAAGTCAGCCAGCTCTCAGGCTGGTGTGAGTCAAGGCTAGCACTGAGAGCAGGTGTCCTGTTGACTCACCCTTGTCCCATCCCTCCTATGAAGATGCTGGGGTGTCACACATGCTCTTAAATAAGACAGGCAGCTTTCAGCTAAGCAGCACGTGGCAGCCGTGATGGGTTTCCACTCAGCAAATGTTTACAGTCCATGTCCACCATCTTGCTTCCAGTGGAGACACGGCCTATGCATGTTCCATACTCAGTTATTTGCCCTCAGTAACAGTAAAACAGAGACAGGAGAATAGCAATTTCAACTGTGCAGCAATTCCATTCTAAAAGAATCTACTCTGTTCACAAACTAAAGGCTTGGTGTGAGCTTGAGATGGAAGCTGTAAAGCCACGGGTTCCCGTGGGTCCAGTGGTCCATCTCGCAGCTCCCACCCATCTCACCGGCAGCAGGGCCGTGCCAGGAAATGTTTAACAGCTGGCTCTTCAGGAGGAGAAGGCCCTGGTCTCTAGCATTTGCCAGTCCCAGTGGTGTGTGGATACCCCTCTCTGTGGCTCATTCCAAACCACCAGCTTGCTGACACTGAGCACAGACTCGGGAAAAGACGCATAAAACCAGCTATCACAAGCCAGCTCCAGGTGTTTCTAACACATCACTGTCTGGGGGGAATCTAACATTTCAGTCCACAGACACATTTTCATGCAGCGTTGCCTGAAAACACAGACAACTGTTTACCAGGAGGAAAAGGCAGCCTCCCCCAAGGCAGGAGGACGACTTCCTGAGGGTGGTCCATGGGTCTGCACCGCAGCAGCATCCTAGAGATCCACAGAAGAGGTTTTCTCCTGCTCTCTTTTTAATTTTTAATTTTTTAACACCAAAAACATTTTGTATTGGGGTGTAGCTGATTAACAATGTTGTGGTAGCTTCAGCAAAGTTTTGTGCTAGAACAGCAAAGGGACTCAGCCGTACACATAAATGTATCCATTCTCCCCCAATTCCCCCTTCCATCCAGGCTGGCACATAATATTGAGCAGAGTTCCCTGTGCTATACAATAGGTCTTTGCTAATTATCCATTTAAAGTATTGCAGTGTGTACGTGACCTTCCCAAAGTCCCTAAATATCCCTTACCCTTGGCTTGCCTATTGTAAACAGTGCTGCAATGAACATTTGGTGCATGCATCTTTTACAGGAGTGATTTTAACTCTGTTTCACCTAACTTTCCCTTCAGTAACCAAAGTGACCTCATCCACCCTTCTCCTTCACTAGACACCCCGGCCCAGGCTCAAGTGGGCTACCCCTCCTCGTCACCCTGCCCATCAGGCTGTGTATCCTGAGAGCACAGAATGACTTTGTCTTTGGGAGCCCAGCCTGCTGGGAGGCAGGACTTTACAGACAGACACACACTGACACAAGTTGGATAATTGTGGGCAGATCCTCAACATCCTTCTCTAGAAAATAAGATAATATCTATTTCCCAGAGTTGTTGGAAGAACTAAGTAAATATGGTGAAAAGCACCCAGCACAGGGCAATCCCAACAGACCTCACCACGCCCATCCTCCCCAGGGAGGCAGTCTGAACCACAGTCAGATAGTATCCCCACCCAATGGCTGATTTCAGAGTTGCCCACAAGGCACACACCTGTTCCTGAATTTGAGGGAAACTGTTTAGAGAAGAGAAGTGGTGGGGGTCTGGTGAGGATCAAGACCGTGGTTTCTGAGAGGCCGCCAGATACCATGGAAGGACGTGGGGCACTGGCGTCGGGTTCAGGTGACAGTTCTGTCAGATATTAGCTGTCATTTGCCTTAGTTTCCTCATCTGTAAAATGGACGTGAGTTCTGCGTTATTAGATAAACAAACACACTCAATAAGTGTCGTCCTTCTGCTTGCTCTTGACCCTTCTTCCCAGCTGCATTTCCCAGAACCTAATATTTCCTGCCTCCCCCATGCCATGCTGCGCTTAGTCACTCAGTCATGTCTGACTCTTTGGGACCCCACCGACGGTAGCCCACCAGTCTCTCCTGTCCATGGGGATTCTCCAGGCAAGAATACTGGAGTGGGTTGCCATTTCCTTCTCTAGGGGATCTTCCCAATCCAGGGATCAAACCCAGGTCTCCCCTATTGCAGGCAGATTCTTTACTGTCTGAGCCACCAGGGAAGACCATGAACGCTGGGGTGAGTAGCCTATCCCTTCTCCAGGGAATCTTCCCAACCCAGGGATTGAACCAGGGTCTCCTGCATTGCAGGTAACTTCTTTGCCATCTGAGCTCCCAGGGAAGCCCTCCTGCCTCCACAGGTCCCCTTAGTGGTTCTTTCTTGGCCTCATCTTCTCAATCCTGTTCAGGGTTCCCTTCACTCCAAGAGAAAGGATCTCAAAGTCCACAGTCATCCACAGAACTTCAAGGTCCCAAAGCTCTAAATCTTTACAGTAGTTCAATAATAGGCAGACTCTTGGTGATACATGCTTGCTGACAAAAATATATCAAGGATGATAGGTAAAGTAAAACTGAAGTAATTCATTTGTTTAAAAAGAAGGAGGAAGAGAAGAAGAGGAAAAAGAAAGAAAAGAAAAAGACTCCCCAGAAAATATTTGAAAAAATGTGACTGACAATAGGTTAATTTCCCAACTATACAAAAGCTCATATATCTAAATATCAAAAAAAAAAAATTAAAAAAATGCTCAGAAGACCTAAATTGACATTACTCCAAATAAGACATACAGATGGCCAACAGGTACATGAAAAGATATTCAACACTGATAATATTTAGAGAAATGTAAGTCAAAACTTCAATGAGGTATCTCATCTCACCAGTCAGAATAACCATCATCAAAATGGCTACAAATAACAAATGCTGGAGAGGAGGTAGAGAAAAGGGAACCGTCTTGCAGTGTTGGTGGAGATGTAAACTGGTAAAGCCACTACAAAGAATAGTAAGGAGGTTTCTCTAGAAACTAAAAATAGAGTTACCATATGATCCAGCAATCCCACTCCTGAGCAGAAAATATTAAAACTCTAATTTGAAAAGAAACATGTGCCCCAGTGTTCACAGCAGCACTATTTACAATATCCAAGCTGTGGAAACAGCCCAAATGCCCAGCAAGAGATGATTTAAGAAGATGTTATAGCTATACACGATGAAACATTATTCAGTCATAAAAAGAATAAAATATTGTCATTTGCGGCAACATGGGTGGACCTAGAGAATATCATACTAAGTGAAGTAAGTCGTACAAAGACAAATATCATACGATATTTATATGTGGAATCTAAAAAATAATACAAATGTATCTATATACAAAGCAGAAACGGGCTCACAAACAGAAAACAAATGTACAGCTACCAAAGGAGAAAGAGAGTGGGGAAGGATAAATTAGAAGCATGGGATTAACAGACACACACTTCCGCACATAAAATAGACAAGCAACACAGATTTACTGTGTGACACAGGAAACAATATTCAATATCTTGTAATAATCTACAATGGAAAATAATCTGAAAAATAAGAGAGAGAGATAATTGAATCATTGATAATTATTGATAATTTTTAATTATCAATAATTATCCATTAATTATCCATTGATCATTTGCTGTATACCTGAAACTAACACAACATTGTAAGTCAACTACACTTCAATTAAAAAGATTCTTCAGTCTGGAGAGAGGTATCAAAATAGGAACCCTACACACCCCCTTCCCATTATCAAGCACTCTCCCCAAGAGGGCTTTTGGGGCACAGACCCCATGATGGTCGGTGTGGGAACTATTTCTCCCACACTAGGGAACTTCCTGGAACTTTTTGACCCAAATGGTAACACCTGGCTGGCGACTCTGATTTCAAGGACACACAGGAACCAGCATTGTTTCAGTGCTGACCAGTGTCCTTGAGGTTATAAATCCTCCCTGATAGGCCAGTGCCACATCTTACTTACTCATTAGGTCTGAATCTCATCTTGTTTACCTGAGTGACTCTGGACAAACATCTGAACTTATCTGAGCCTGCGAGCTGTCACAGCATTAGGGATGTGTTTCCACTTCAGGAGTCCCTGGGTTTAGTAAGTGGGGGCCTGTGCATGTGTCCAGTGAGGCCACAAATGCTCCACAAACACACCTGTTCTCCAGAATCCATTCTCCAGGAGATGCTTCTTCTATGAATGGTTGGCTCTACCACTAGAGCAGGTTTCCAGCAGCGCCCCCTTGTGGCACCACGTTTTCTTCAGTTCAGTTCAGTTCAGTCGCTCAGTCGTGTTCCACTCTTTGCGACCCCATGAATCGCAGCACGCCAGGCCTCCCTGTCCATCACCAACTCCCAGAGTTCACCCAAACTCACATCCATCGAGTCGGTGATGCCATCCAGCCATCTCATCTTCTGTCGTCCCCTTCTCCTCCTGCCCCCAATCCCTCAGAGCACAAGAGTCTTTTCCAATGAGTCAACTCTTGGCATGAAGTGGCCAAAGTACTGGAGTTTCAGCTTTAGCATCAGTGCTTCCAAAGAACACCCAGGACCTATATCCTTTAAAATGGACTGGTTGGATCTCCTTGAAGTCCAAGGGACTCTCAAGAGTCTTCTCCAACACCACGGTTCAAAAGCATCAATTCTTCGGTGCTCAGCTTTCTTCACAGTCCAACTCTCACATCCATACGTGACCACTGGAAAAACCATAGCCTTGACTAGACAGATCTTTGTGAACAAATTTATGTCTCTGCTTTTGAATATGTTGTCTAGATTGGTCACAACTTTCCTTCCAAGGAGTAAACATCTTTTAATTTCATGGCTGCAATCACCATCTGCAGTGATTTTGAAGCCCCAAAAAAATAAAGTCTGACACTGTTTCCACTGTTTCCCCATCTATTTCCCATGAAGTGATGGGACCAGATGCCATGATCTTCGTTTTCTGAATGTTGAGCTTTAAGCCAACTTTCTAACTCTCCTCTTTCACTTTCACCAAGAGGCTTTTTAGTTCCTCTTCACTTTCTGCCATAAGGGTGGTGTCATCTGCATATCTGAGGTTATTGATATTTCTCCTGGCAATCTTGATTCCAGCTTCTGCTTCTTCCAGTCCAGCGTTTCTCATGATGTACTCTGCATAGAAGTTAAATAAGCAGGGTGACAATATACAGCCTTGACGTACTCCTTTTCCTATTTGGAACCAGTCTGTTGTTCCATGTCCAGTTCTAACTGTTGCTTCCTGACCTGCATACAGATTTCTCAAGAGGCAGATTAGGAGGTCTGGTATGCCCATCTCTTTCAGAATTTTCCACAGTTTATTGTGATCCACACAGTCAAAGGCTTTGGCATAATCAATAAAGCAGAAATAGATGTTTTTCTGGAACTCTCTTACTTTTTCCATGATCCAGAAGATGTTGCAATTTGATCTATGGTTCCTCTGCCTTTCCTAAAACAAGCTTGAACATCTGGAAATTCACGGTTCACGTATTGCTGAAGCCTGCCTTGGAGAACTTTGAGCATTTTTACTAGTGTGTGAGATGAGTGCAATTGTGCGGTAGTTTGAGCATTCTTTGGCATTGCCTTTCTTTGGGATTGGAATGAAAACCGACCTTTTCCAGTCCTGTGGCCACTGCTGAGTTTTCCAAATTTGCTGGCATATTGAGTGTAGCACTTTCACAGCATCATCTTTCAGGATTTGAAATAACTCAACTGGAATTCCATCACCTCCAGTAACTCTGTTCATAGTGATGCTTTCTAAGGCCCACTTGACTTCACATTCCAGGATGTCTGGCTCTAGGTGAGTGATCACACCATCGTGATTATCTTAGTCAAAAAGTAAGACCATCCTTAGAGATATAAAGCAGTTGGGGATAAATACTCACTAATTCCTTTACCAATTCATTTCTGGATTTTAAACTTGAGCCACTTTGGACAGAGGAGTCTGGAAGGCTGCAATCCATAGGGTCGCACAGAGTAGGACTCAATGGAAGCAACTTAGCATGCTCGCACAGAAGCTTGTTTACAGTGAAACAAAAATGTGAACATTCATCAATGGTGCACTTGCCTGAACAAATGCTGGATTCTTCACTCACCAGAAAGAAATGCCATTAAACGTAAGCAAATTCGTAAATGGAGTACATTTTATTATGTGGCTAGAGTACAGGAAGAACCAGATCACAAACAAGAAAATAAATTATTTCACACATGCAATAAGAAAAAGCATGAGGTTTATTAGTCCGCTCAGACTGCCATTAAAAAATAACCACAGACAGGGTGGTTAAAACAACAGCAATCTATTTTCTCACACTGAGGAGGCCAGAATTTCAAAATAAAAGTACCGTCAGGGTTGGTTTCTGGTAAGTCCTCTCTTCCCAGTTTCTAGATGGACACCTTCTTAATGCGTCCTCACATAACTTCTTCCCCACTCATGTACAGAGCGGGAGACAGAGACAGAGAGACAGACGGACAGAAACAGCGAGCTCTACTTTTTTTCCCTAGGGGACTTTGTTTCTACTTGAAAATTCAATAGTTTCTTTCATAGTAATTTTATTTGACTTTTTATGGAGATACAGATGCTCAGTCACTCAGTCATGTCCAATTCTCTGCGACCCCTTGGACTGTAGCCCACCAGGCTCCTTTGTCCATGGGATTCCACAGGCAAGAATACTGGAGTGGGTTGCCATTTCTTACTTCAGGGAATCTTCCTGACCCAGGGATCAAACTTGTGTCTCCTGTCTCCAGCATTTGTAAACAGATTCTTTACCACTGCATCACCTGGGAAGCCCTTTATGGAGGTATAGTTGATGTGTAATATTATATAAGTTTCAGGTATACAAAATACTCACAATTCTTAAAAGTATATTCTATCTATAGTTCTTATAAAATACTGGCTGGCAGTGGTAACCACTAGCTTGTTCTCAATGTCTGAGTCTGTTTCATTTGGCTCTTTTGACTTCAGATAACCTGCATTATCTCCCCAAAGGTCCTTGCTCTACCTGCAGTTACACTGGGGATCAAGGCTTCAATATATGAATTTGGGGAAGACTGTTGAACCCATAACATGAGGCAATCAAGAAATGTTTGCCCCTGGGGTTGCTGTCCCTGGGGTAGAATTTTGAGTGTATGCTATCCTTGCTAGTGACCTCACCAACCCAAATAGCAATAAGAGATAAGACCAGTGTAATAATGAGATGGAGGCCACTCCATCCCATTGGGAGTTTCATTGAGAGAGAGCAGCTCTGTTCTTACCATGACCTTTATTTGAGATACCATCTCCATCAAGACGCCCACAGGCATCACAGTCCTTGGGACCCCACAAGTGATTCTGACATCTGTTGCCAAACTCTTCATAACTTCCCAGCAAGGGAGGTAGAACAAGCTCTCCCTCCCAGAGATGGCTCTCCCAGGGGCTGCTGCTACTGCTAAGTCGCTTCAGTCGTGTCCGACTCTGTGAGACCCCATAGACGGCCTCCTACCAGGCTCCCCCATCCCTGGGATTCTCCAGGCAAGAACACTGGAGTGGGTTGCCATTTCCTTCTCCAATGCATGAAAGTGAAAAGTGAAAGTGAAGTCGCTCAGTCCTGTCCAACTCTTAGCGACCCCATGGACTGCAGCCCACCAGGTTCCTCCGTCCATGGGATTTTCCAGGCAAGAGCACAAAACTATCCATCTATTTAGATCTGCTTCTGATCCAAATCAAGAGCTGAAGTGGGAGCTGGCCTCTGGCCATTAGAATAATATAACCATTCCACTGCTCTGTTCACCTTTTCTTTCCCCTGGGCCATCTGCCTGGGGAATTTGTGGAGGAGAGGAGGCAAGTCCACTCCCCATTCTCTGTAGGGTTGGCACAAGGAAAACTAATCAGAATCTGAGCAATACAGCAATGCCTCCACCCCTACATGGAAAAAATATCTACCACTAACGGCTCTGCCTGGGAGTTGCCATACTTTGGGCCTTGAAATAGTTTTGACCCATTCCTAAAGCTGGCCACACCAAAGGTCAAAATCTGCTGTTGTAATAAAATTTATTTTCAGGTGTCTGAATAGGTCTTTTATACCCTGACATCTTTTCTACATGTTTTCCCCTAATCCAGGTGCTCCCTGGCATATTTCAGGAAGTTTTGCATTTATTGAGTGCTTGCTATACAGACACTGAGACTAAGCACTTGATATGCAATATCTCATTAATCCTCGAACAACTCCATGAAACAGATATGATCATTATATTCCTTTTGCAGGTGAGAAAAATGAGGCTTAAAGGAGCAGACCCAAGATCAAAGGCTGATCTATAACAAAAAGATTCAAATCCACATCAGTCCAACCCCAAAGCATCATTCTTATCCTATATTTCCAGTAAAAGCTTGATTTCTTTGATCAGCAGACCTTTACAATAACATCTGTGCTATAATAACTGTTAATGAGCCATCCAGCAACAAAACAACAGACCCTTTTATGTTTTCCCTGCCTGATACTTCAGCTGTTCCATATTTGAGGGGTGGCCAAATGATACTCCTTTAGTGACCATTATTTTAGCCAATCTCATTCCCTTCCAAAGATGTCAGTGATTCATTTCTGTCACATCTATGTCCTCAAAGTCTACTCGTCTAACAAACCAGAAAAATAATAAGGTCTTACAGACTTGCTGCTACTGCTACTGCTAAGTCGCTTCAGTCGTGTCCGACTCTGTGAGACCCCATAGATGGCAGCCCACCAGGCTCCCCCGTCCCTGGGATTCTCCAGGCGAGAACACTGGAGTGGGTTGCCATTTCCTTCTCCAATGCATGAAAGTGAAAAGTGAAAGTGAAGTCACTCAGTCGTATCCGACTCTTAGCGACCCCATGGGCTACAGCCTACCAGGCTCCTCCGCCCATGGGATTTTCCAGGCAAGAGTCCTGGAGTGGGGTGCCATTGCCTTACAGACTTAGGCAGAATCTATACCTGTAGAGAAGAAATGCCCCTTTGAATCCCCAATGCTTGAAAAAGTTCTATCACATCCCATCACAAGAAGCATATCTAGTATCCAGAGGCAATATCATTCCCCAAGGGAACTAGAGATCCTTGAAGAAAAGGCTGGTTCTAGGACTGAAGCAATAAATATACAAGATGAGTCTGAAGTTCTTATAGTGCCACAGACTAAGGAATTCTTGAAAAAGAAATGATAGAGGTATGTCAGATGATCACAGGACCCAGCACAAGAGCATCCAATGGTGAAAATAAAGAATAATCTGAGCAACAAAATTATAAAAGTAAATTTGGATTATAATCCAAAGTATAAAGTAAATGTCCATGATTGTTTGCTGATACGAATTAACAATTATGTAAATAAATAAATGGAGATGAGACAGTCTCCCCTGCAGAAGAATTCTAACAATGTATGTAAATGCTCCACCCTAAAGGAGTGATGGAGAAGGCAATGGCACCCCACTCCAGTACTCTTGCCTGGAAAATGCCATGGATGGAGGAGCCTGGTAGGCTGCAGTCCACAGGGTCACTAAAAGTCAGACACGACTGAGCGACTTCATTTTCACTTTTTACTTTCTTGCATTGGAGAAGGAAATGGCAACCCACTCCAATGTTCTTGCCTGGAGAATCCCAGGGATGGGGGAGCTTGGTGGGCTGCCGTCTATGGGGTCTCACAGAGTCGGACACGACTGAAGCGACTTAGCAGCAGCAGCAGCAAAGGATTGAAGTATAATCCCCCAATCAAGTGTGAACTGCACATAATGACTTCCTTCCAGTGAGGATGGTATGGAAAGCAGAAGGAAGAGTAACTTCACAGTGGATGAGCCTAATGAATACTGCCTTTGTTCAGGTAATGAAACTCAAGCTCAACAGTGGTAAGTCATGTTGACAGTATACACCTTTGATATGTGATAAAAATGGCACTTTATCTCTGTGGTCTTCTTCCCAAAAACCCAGTCTAATCATGAAAGAAATATCAGCCAAATCTCAATCGAAATACATTTTACAAAATATCTGGCCACTGTTTAAAATCATCATCAAAAAAAAAAAAAAAAGAAAAGAAATCTGAGACCCTGTCCCAGCCTAGAACAGTCGAAAGAGACAGAACGAGTACGAGTAAGTCATATCCTGGTTATGTCCTGGGTAAGATCCTGGAACAGAAAGGGAAGATCAAGACAAACTAAGGACATCTGAATAAGTATGAACTATAAATGTGTCAATATTAGTTCATTAATGGTGACAAATGTTAATTGGTGTAAATGTTGCTAATAGGGGAAGCTATGAGAAAAATATTTGTAAACTCTTCTCTTTTACCAATTATCTGTAAATCTAAAACTGTTGCAAAAAATAAATTTTATTAAAACAAAAAGTGCAAACCTCCCTGAACTCATATCCCTACTAGTTACAACAGCTCATGAAAGATATTCAGGCATGAATATCGCCATTTCCACAAAGGCCAACAAGATCTGTGTGCGACTCTCTTCCACTACTTACACAGGAACACTTGTTCTCAAATTAAACCCTGTTCCCACCGGCAACCTCATGAAAGCAGACTTGAAAACTGGAGACTGCTGTCAGAATAATGACGGCTTGAGTTGCTCCCTTTGTCTCTCCTCTTCATCTGCAATCAGTAAAATATCCACAACTCGACAAAGGTAACTCTGCCCAACACTCCAGGATGCTGGAGAATTCCACAAGTCTGCACACTTGAAGGTGGGTGGACTGAGACACACAGGGGAGGGAGACAAGGGGAACAGAAGAGGGGGTGCCTGCAATCCCAGACCTTCGGCTGTGGCAGATATACCACAGCCCCAAGAAGTCCAGTAGCTTCAGGGGAGGCAGCCCACACAACACAAGCCTCCCAGCTTTGGTGGCATCCTTGGCCACGGAAAATGAATAGCAGCAGCCTGACCTGTGGCCTTGTCCCTCCTGCCACGAAGACACCCAAAATTCAGGCCCCCAACTGCAGCACCCGTGAGCCTGATAATCCAGCAACAGCAGAGACACCAGACCCCAGTTCCCCACCTCAGTTCCCCATTCCCCAAAGAGTCAGAGCCTGCCATCTGAGAGACCTTGGATGGGGTGAAGGCTCACCCCATCCCAGTGACATCCCAGTGACACAGGCAGCAATGCAAGGACACCCTCAGCAGCAAAGCACCAAGGACTCCAAAGGCACAAGCAGCGACCACAGGGGCAGCAGGCATCACCTCTAAGGGAGGTGGTGGAGGGTGGAAAGTGCCAAATCTCAAATATAACCAGAGTACGAGAAACCAAAGTAATGCTCAAAATTCTCCAAGCTAAGCTTCAAAGCTATGTGAACTGAGAGCCTCCAGATGTTCAAGCTGGATTTAGAAAAGGCAGAGGAGTCAGAGATCAAATTGCCAAAATCCACTGGATAATAGAAAAAGCAAAAGAGTTCCTGAAAAACATCTACATCTGCTTCACTGACTACACCAAAGCCTTTGACTGTGTGGATCGCAACAAACTGTGAAAAATTCTTCAAGAGATGGGAATACCACAACACCTTACCTGCCTCCTGAGAAATCTGTATGCAGGTCAAGAAGCAACAGTTAGAACCAGATACGGAACAGACTGGTTTCAAATTGGGAAAGGAGATTGTCAAGGATGTATATTGTCATCCTGCTTATTTAACTATATGGAGAGTACATGAGAAATGCTGGGCTGGATGAAGCACAAGCTGGAATCAAGATTGCCAGGAGAAATATCAGTAACCTCAGATATGCAGATGACACCACCCTTATGGCAGAAAGCCAAGAGGAACTAAAGAGCCTCTTGATGAAAGTGAAAGAGGAGAGTGAAAAAGATGGCTTAAAACTCAACATTCAAAAAATGAAGATCATGGCATCCAGTCCCATCAGTTCATAGCAAATATATAGGAAACAATGGAAACAGTAAGAAACTTTATTTTGGGAGGCTCCAAAATCACTTCAGATGGTGACTGCAGCCATGAAATATAAAAAACGCTTGCTCCTTGGAAGAAAAGCTCTGACCAACTTAAACAGCATATTAAAAAGCAGAGACATTTCTTTGTCAACAGAGGTCCATATAGTCAAAGCTACAGTTTTTTCAGTAGTCATGCATGGTTCTGAGAGTTGAACCATAAAGAAGGCTGAATGCCAAAGAACTGATGCTTTGGGACTGTGGTGTTGGAGAAGACTCTTGAAAGTCCCTTGGAATGCAAGGAAATCAAACCAGTCAATCCTAAAGGAATTCAATCCTGAATATTCATTGGAAGGACTGATGTTGAAGCTGAAGCTCCAATACTTTGTCCACCTAATGCGAACAGCTGACTCATTAGAAAAGACCCTGATGCTAGGAAAAATTGAAGGCAGGAGGAGAAGGGGACGACAGAGGACGAGATGATTGGATGGCATCACGGACTCAATGAACCTGAGATTGAGCAAACTCGGAAATAGTGAAGGACAGGGAAGCCTGGCGTGCCTCAATCCACGGGGTCCCAAAGAGTGGGACAGGACTGAGTGACTGAACAAGGAGAAACCAAAAGCATGCAATAGCACCACCTACTGGGAAAAAAGAGAAAGGCCCTTACTACCTTGGTGAATTAAAATAGAAACAAGAGGGGGAAACAATAAAAAGCGTTACCTAAGGAGGACAGTGTTCTCCTCTGCTGGTTAAATACACCAGCAGAGGAACAACAGATAAAGCACCATAAAGAACTACAGTAACACAGTATCACAAAAATAAAATGACAATTCTCCAGAAACCAAACTTAAAGTTACAGAATATTAACCTCTCTCATGAAGATACTCAACAAGCTACAAGAAAATTGAGAAAGGCAATTGATTAAGCTGAGAAAAAAATTAATGAAAAAAGAAGGTATACTTTATCAAACAGACCGATATTCCAAAAAGGAATCAAATTCCAGAGCTGAATAACTCAATCAGATCAGATCAGATCAGCCGCTCAGATCTGACTGTCCAACTCTTTGTGACCCCACGAATTGCAGCACACCAGGCCTCCCTGTCCATCACCAACTCCCAGAGTTCACTAAGACTCACGTCCATCGAGTCAGTGATGCCATCCAGCCAATTCATCCTCTGTTGTCCCCTTCTCCTCTCACCCCCCAATCCCTCCCAGCATCAGAGTCTTTTCCAATGAGTCAACTCTTCGCATGAGGTGGCCAAAGTACTGGAGTTTCAGCTTTAGCATCATTCTTTCCAAAGAAATCCCAGGGCTGATCTCCTTCAGAATGGACTGGTTGGATCTCCTTGCAGTCCAAGGGACTCTCAAGAGTCTTCTCCAACACCACACTGCAAAAGCATCAATTCTTCGGCACTCAGCCTTCTTCACAGTCCAACTCTCACATCCATACATGACCACAGGAAAAACCATGGCCTTGACTAGACGAACCTTTGTTGGCAAAGTAATGTCTCTGCTTTTGAATATGCTATCTAGGTTGGTCATAACTTTCTTTCCAAGGAGTAAGCGTCTTTTAATTTCATGGCTGCAGTCACCATCTGCAGTGATTTTGGAGCCCAGAAAAATAAAGTCTGACGCTGTTTCCACTGTTTCCCCATCTATTTCCCATGAAGTGATGGGATCAGATGCCATGATCTTCATTTTCTGAATAGACAAGATAAAGAATTCATTAGAAATCTCATTGGAAAAACAGCAAACCATATGGAAAGGAGAATTAACAAGCTCAAAGATATAAATCATTCAGGCAGAAGAGAGAGAATTAGGACCTAAAAATGGGAAGAAATTCTGCAAGAACTATCTGACTCTATGGAAGGGCAACATTAGGATAAAGAGTTTCCCAGGAGAAGAGAAGAAGAAAGAAGCAAAGAACTTACTTGAGGAAATAACTGCTGAAAACTTCCCAACCTGGGGAAGGAACTTAATTTTCAAGTTCATGTGGCTTAGAGAACTTCTTATCACCTCAATGCAAAAAGACCCTCTCCAGGGCACATTATACTAAATTGTCAAATGCTAAGTCACTTCAGTTGTGTCCAACTCTGTGCGACCCCAAAGACGGCAGCCCACCAGGCTCCCCCGTCCCTGGGATTCTCCAGGCAAGAACACTGGAGTGGGTTGCCATTTCCTTCTCCAATGCATGAAAGTGAAAAGTCAAAGTGAAGTCGCTCAGTCGTGTCCAACTCTTGGCGATCCCATGGATTGCAGCCTAACAGGCTCCTCCGTCCATGGGATTTTCCAAGCAAGAGTACTGGAGTGGGGTGCCATTACCTTCTCCGAAGTTGTCAAAAGTCGATGACAAAGAAACAATTTTAAAGTCAACCAGGAAAAAAAGAATTGTAACTTACAAAGAAACCTCAATTAGACTATCATCAGATTTCTCAGCAGACATTCTATAGGCCAGGAGAGAATGAAATAACATACTCAAAATATTGAAGACTAAAAACTCTCAGCCAAGAATAATCTATCCACTATTTATCCTTCAGACATGAAGAAGATATAAAGACTTTCCCAGACAAACAAAAGCTGATGGTGCTCACCAGTTCTAGACCTGTCTTATAACAAATGTTGAAAGGTACTCTTCTACCTTAAATGAAAAAAAAAAAAGTGCACAAAACTTTATTAAGGTTATAAATAGAAAGTCAGAATCAGGAAATTGCCACTCCATGTCAGAATGGATTGTCATTAAACAATTATAGCATAAAGTTTAAATGAGGATAAGCAGTAAGAATAATTATAGCTACTTAAATTTGGTAACAAACTCACAACATAAAAAATGGTAATTTGAAACAACAAAAAATAAAAGGGGAAGAGAAAAAGAATGAAATCCACACAAGGAAATGAAGCTAAGATGATATCATCAGAACAGGGACCAGTTTATCTATGAGACATTTCATACAAACCTCATGGTATCCATAAAATATAAATTGAGAGCAGAGACATGAAACATTAAAAAAGAGGAAACTAAAGAAAGCCTAATAATAAAACACCAAACTAAAGTGGTAGGCAGAAACACCAGTAAAAAAGAAACAATAGAGATACAGAACAACAGAAAAGAAAAGACAAAACAGCAGCGCTAAGTTCTTAGGTATTAGTAATAACCTAAATGTAAATGTGTTGAAATGACCAAAGACACAGAGTGGCTGGAATGATTTTAAAAAGAAGACTCAATTCTATGCTGCTGCCAGGAGGCTCATCTCAACTCAAAAGACGCTCAAAGTACACTCAAAGTGAAGATATGAAAAATGATACTCCAAACAAATGGCAACCAAAAGAAAGCAGGTATAGCCATATTCGTACCACACAAAAGAAAATTCAGGCCATGAAAGGTCACAAAGGTGGACATTCTATAATGATAAAGGGAACAACTTATCAAGAAAACATACAGCTAGTATTATATATACACTTAACATAGGAAGACAAATGTATAAAGCAATTATTAACAGACCTAAAGGGAGAAATTGACAGCAACACAATAGTCGTAGGGAACTGTAATGACCGTTCACATCAGTGTAAATCCTCAGACAGCCTATTTAACTTACATGCAGAGTACATCATGTGAAATGCCAGGCTGGATAAATCACAAGCTGGAATCAAGATTGCCAGGAGAAATATCAACAACCTCCAATATGCAGACAATACCACCCTAATGGCATAAAGTGAAAAGAAACTAAAGGGCCTCTTGATGAAGTGAAAGAGGAGAGAGAAAAAACCGGCTTAAAACTCAACATTCAAAACACTAAGATCATGGCATCCAGTCCCATCACTTCATGGCAAATAGATGGGCTAAAAAGGAAACAGCAACAGACTTTATTTTCTTGGGCTCCAAAATCAAAGCAGACAATGACTGTAGCCATGAAATTATAAAACACTTGCTCTTTGGAAGGAAAGCTGTGACTAACATAGACAGCATATTAAAAAGCAGAGACATTACTTTGCTGACAAAAATCTATACAGCCAAAGCTACAGTTTTTCCAGTAGTCATGTGTGGATGTGAGAGTTGGGCCATAAAGAAGACTAAGAGCCAAAGAATTGATGCTTTCAAATTGTGGTGTTGGAGAAGAGTCTTGAGAGTCCCTTGGAATGCAAGGAAATCAAACCAGTCAATCGTAAAGGAAATCAACCCTGAATATTCATTAGAAGGGCTGATATTGAAGCTGAAGCTTCAATATTTTGGCCACCTGATGCAAACAGCCAACTCACTGGAAAAGATCCTGATGCTGGGAAAGATAAGGGCAGGAGGAGAAGAGGGCAACAGAGGATGAGATGGTTGGATGGCATCACCAACTCAATGGACGTGAGTTTGAGCAAACTCTGGGAGATAGTGAAAGACAGGGAAGCCTGGCATGCTGCAGTCCATGGGGTTGCAAAGCGCTAGACATGACTTAGTGACCGAACAATAACAACAAAGGGAGAAACTGGCAGCAACACAATAACAGTAGAGGACTGTAACACTCCATTCACATCAATGATAGATCATCAGACCAAAAGTCAACAAGGAAGAGCAGCCCTAAATGAAGCATTAGATCAGATGGACTTCAGAGGTTTATATAGAGCATGCCTTTCAAATACAGCAGGATACACATTCTTTTCAAGTGCATATTAAACATTCTCAAGGGTAGACCATATTTTGGAACATAAAACAACTCTCAATAAATTTAAGAAAATTGAATTCACATCAAACTTCTTTTCTGATCACAATGGTAAGAAACTAGAGGTCAACTATAAGAAGAAAGGTGGAAAATCACAAATACGTGGAGAAAAACAACATGCTACTGAATAACTATTGAATCAAAAAGGAAATAAAAATGAAAATGTAATATGCACATGAAATAATGTATTTTCATTTTTAATTTCCTTTTTTATTTCTTTATTGATTCACCAAAATCTGATTTTTGATTCACCAAAATCTGTGTGATTCAGCAAAAAATAGTACTAAGAGAGAAGTTTATAGCAATACAGACCTACCTCAAGAAACAGAAAAATCTCAAACAATTTAAACTTACATCTAAAAAAAATTAGAAAAAGAACAAATGAATCCCAAAGATAATAGAAGGAAGATCAGAGAGGATAAATGAAATAAAGACCAAAAAGACAATAAAAAAAAGATCAGTGAAACTAAAAGCTGATTCTTTGAAGAGATAAACAAAATTTGCAAACTGTTAGCTGACTCACTAAGAAGGATAGAAGGTTTTATTGAATAAAATCAGAATATTGCAATAATCTTGCAATAACTTTATATGGTGTCAGATGGTTACTAGACTTAATGGGGTGATCAATCTCATAATGTAAAAATACAAAATCACTATGTTGCACACTTGAAATTAATATAAACTGTATGTCAACTACATTTCAATTTAAAAATTAAAAGAAAAAATATATTTTCACAATACTAAAAATTGATTAGTGGTCAATGCAAAATGAAAATAACGGTTTAAACAAGGGTAGGCCAATTGCTTCTGAGATTCAAGGGCAATGACAACTAAGAATTTGTCATTGGATTTGACAACATGGAGTTCCTGGTGATGTGGACATGAGCAGTTTCAATGAATGGTGAGGACAATTTATGATGACAGAGAATTAGAGAAATCCATTAATCCATATAAGATATATAAACATTCAGTAGGCCCATGAAATGATGTTCAACCTCATTACTCATTCAGTTCAGTTCAGTCACTCAGTCGTGTCCGACTCTTCGAGACCCCATGAATCGCAGCACGCCAGGCCTCCCTGTCCATCACCAACTCTTGGAGTTCACTGAGACTCACGTCCATCGAGTCAGTGATGCCATCCAGCCATCTCATCCTCTGTCGTCCCCTTCTCCTCTTGCCCCCAATCCCTCCCAGCATCAGAGTCTTTTCCAATGAATCAATTCTTTGCATGAGGTGGCCAAAGTACTGGAGTTTCAGCTTCAGCATCATTCCCTCCAAAGAAATCCCAGGGCTGATCTCCTTCAGAATGGACTGGTTGGATCTCCTTGCAGTCCAAGGGACTCTCAAGAGTCTTCTCCAACACCACAGTTCAAAAGCATCAATTCTTCGGCGCTCAGCCTTCTTCACAGTCCAACTCTCACATCCATACATGACCACTGGAAAAACCATAGCCTTAACTAGACAGACCTTTGTTGGCAAAGTAATGTCTCTGCTTTTGAATATGCTATCTAGGTTGGTCATAACTTTCCTTCCAAGGAGTAAGCGTCTTTTCATTTCATGGCTGCAGTCACCATCTGTAGTGATTTTGGAGCCCCAAAAAATAAAGTCTGACACTGTTTCCACTGTTTCCCCATCTATTTCCCATGAAGTGATGGGACTAGATGCCATGATCTTTGTTTTCTGAATGTTGAGCTTTAAGCCAACTTTTTCACTCTCCACTTTCACTTTCATCAAGAGGCTTTTGAGTTCCTCTTCACTTTCTGCCATAAGGGTGGTGTCATTAGAGAAATGCAACTCAAAACCACAATATGATACCACTCTATAAGTAAAGTACCGCTGCTGCTGCTGCTGCTAAGTCGCTTCAGTCGTGTCCGACTCTGTGCGACCCCAGAGACGGCAGCCCACCAGGCCCCCCCGTCCCTGGGATTCTCCAGGCAAGAACACTGGAGTGGGTTGCCATTTCCTTCTCCAATGCAAAAAAGTGAAAAGTGAAAGTGAAGTCACTCAGTCATGTCCTAGCGAGTGCTAGGATGGCTCTAATGGAAAAGTGAACAGTGCAAGAGTGGGAGGATGTGGAGGTATCACATTGCTTGGGGGAATGTAACATCAGCTTAGGTGGAGCTGGAAAATAGGAATAAAAATAAATGAGAAAAGGATGGAATATGAGAAGCTTTATGAAGGACAACCCAGTGGACCATGGTAGCTAGTTGGGTGTCTAGCTAGAGGGAGAAGGAGTCAAAATGAGTGAAATTATGATCCTGTAGATCCAAATCATGCTTCCACCACTTATATTTGGGAGAAGTTGCATGACATATTTAACATCTCTGAATTTTATTTCTCCATCTGTACAATGTGGATTTCTACCTGAGAGTATTCTTAAAAGTCTAAATGAAAAGCTTCTGTAAAACCTATTAAATAAATTTATGAATAGTAATACAAAGAGGGAATTAATTTGATGGCAGGATGCTGTTACTTACACATTCTTTTCATAAGAGTAATGAACTCAAATAAGACCCAAGAGGGAGAAGCATCTCATCTCTGAATGTCTTGTCTGCACCAGAATACAGGGTTCCTCGTTCCCCATCTCCTGACCACCAAGCCCCCATTGTCCACTTAAGAGAAAATTCCTCTTTCAACTGGCAGCTGCTCAAGCTATCATTAGGATGAGCTCATTTTGAGTCAGAGCACCTGAGTCAGAAAACTAGGATCCTTGGCAGAGAAACAAATGGAAGGTTTCTAAATATTCCAGAAATCCAAGGTCTTCAGTGACCATGTGCTATGCTGTGCTCAGTCATGTCCGACTCTTTTCGACCCCATGGACTGTAGAACACCAGACTTCTCTGTCCATGGAGTTTTCCAGGCAAGAACACTGGAGTGGATTGCCATCTTCTGTCTCAGGGATCTTTCCAACCAAGGAATCAAACCTGTGTCTCCTGCATCTCTTGCATTGGCAGATGGATTCTTTACCACTGAGCCACCTGGGAAGCCCTTTAATGACTATGGTGAAGGGATAAATATGACTATGGAATTATCCAGTGTTGGATTTAAGGCTTTGCTCTGTCACCAATTAGTTTGGGATGCCAATTACCTGTCCTGAAAAAATGGGGATAATAATACCTACCCTAGAGGATTCATGTAAGAATTAGAAGAAAATATTTCTAAAGTGCCCGGGACAAAACCTGGTCCAATACAGGCATGGAAGCCCAGTTTCCTTTTTGTTTTGTTTTTTTGTTTTTTGTTTCCTGCTTCAGGTGAAGTGAGAAGAGACATTGGGTGGTAGAATCTTACTCTGCCCCTGGGCTTATGGGCATTGATGTCCAGCCATGACCAGTCACCGGGGAAGCCAGTGTGAGGATGACATCTCTCACGCCCTCTGCTTTATGCTCAGCCAGTGGGGGAAGATGTCATCCCTCCTGTTCCTCTCTCACCCAACCAGCCCCCCACCAGCACTGATTCATAATGCTCAATCCTCACAGGGACTCTGCCCAGCCCTTTACTATCTGAAGTCAGAGGTAAGGTGGCTTAACTGAGCTGTGAAGGGAACAAGCCATGGCATCTCATGGCACTAGAGTGAGTCCACCTCTGACACAAAATCTGAGACCTAAGGCAGGAGGCAGGGGCTTCCAGAAGGTAAGGACCCGCAAGGAAGGGAAAAGCTCCCATAGACCATAGTGCAGGCTGCCTCAGGACCTCAGACAATGTGAGGCTGAAGGTGGGATGGTAAGCCCCCACCTCAGACCTCCAAACCAGGCGAGGTCATGGGGGAGTCATCTCATCCACCCTTCCTTCTATGTGGACTCACAACCAGGAACCTTCAGCAGCCTCCGTGCTCTGAGTCTTCAGTCTGCCGAACCCCCAAAGGAGTGGGAGGAAGAGTAGCTCATACCCTGGGTGCTTATCTCCTTGTCCCTGGCTCCCACAGCCCATCAGCCTCCTCCAGGAGCCCCAGGTGAGTCCAGCAGGAAAGACTCATGACCAACCCCGGGCAGACTGTGGCAGGGGATTTAGTTAGGTCCAAGGTGTTTGATAGAGTCAGATGTGGGAGAGACCATTTCCAAACATTTGGGATGCAGACATACTTTGTGAACAAGTAGTAGGATTTCAACAAGCAGGGCTGGAGGCAAGTGAGAGGGAGAGGAAGCCATCATTCCAGGCAGAAGGGTGTGAGTGAGCAAAGAGGAGGCTGACCTAGTAACTGGGCCCCAGGACTGAGGGGTCAATGAAAGAGGCAGGTTCAGACCATCCCATAAGCTCCATCTCTCACACCCCTCACACCCCACGATAGGAGGGTGAGAGGACATCACACTTCAGTCTAATTTCCAGTGCCCCTGTCCCAGACGGGAAGGCTGAGGCTTCTTTTCTAAGACAATTCGCAACTTTGCCCAACCAAGGTCATTCTCTGGCCTGAAGTAATATCAATTCCTCTACCATTCTTCAGGAAGGTGGTTTGGGGGCCCATAGGCTGAGGCTAAGCTGGGGTCCAGGTTACCACAGGTGGCCTGGAATAAAGGCCCCTATTCAGTGTACAATGTGCAATAAACTCACACACACGGGCACCCACACATAAACACACACACACACTCACACACACTGCCCAACACCTGCAAGGAAGCCCTACACAAGGTACAGTGGAAGCCTCAGCCCAGTCCTTTATGGGTTCCCACCTCCCCACGCTTCCTCCGTGGGCTCCCAACTCCGCATCCAGGCCCTGCCTCCCTTCGCTGGGGTGTAGTCAACACCTCTACACGGTCCCCTACCTGGGCTCGTGTTCTCAGAAAGGCATACATCAGTCACACAGCAGATGCTGTGGGGATTAACACAGTCAGGAAGGTCCCCTTTGGGAAGCTTCAGGAAAAGAAGGGTCAGGAGTTGAGTCAATGGCAGAAGAGTGCTCATCCCTCAAGTGTGAGGATCCTGAGTAGGAGGGCAGCATAGGGAAACTCCCTCTGACTTGGCCACGTGTGTCCAGCGAGTTGATGGCATGAAGATCAGAGGAACACAGACCAGGAGCAGCTGGAGCTGGACTAGAGCTGGGAGGGGCAGAGCCAGAAGAGCTGGACCAGAGCTGCAGGCATCGGGAGTGCTGATTCTTCAGCTTCTTCCAGTGATGTTACCTTCATGGCCTGCGTGGCTTACGGACCTCACTGTAGATAGGAGTCAGATGCCCCTTTTCTTTCAAATGTTGCTCACTGATACCCTGGGAATGCAAGACAAAGGGTTCCTGGAACAGCTGAGGGACAGAAGGGCCCAGAGGAGCCAGCATAGACCCAGTGCTGCTGAATACAATGCGCCCAGCACTACACTGATCCCAGTTTTACCCTTTCCTAGTTAATACTGTATTTTCCAGAAAGAGAAGCAGTGGGGCTGGAGTTTGACAAACCCAAGCCGGGACAGTGAGGGACCCAGGAGAGCACAGGCTGGACACGGCTCCCAGCTCTCACCTCATGCGTGTCCTCTCCAGACTCGGGCTGGCTCGGCTGTGCACAGCAGACCCCACAGCCATGGTCCCTGTCGTCGTCCTGCAGTCCTGTTCCTGAGTCATTCACAGAGTGGAGCCTGAATCTCAGCCTGGAAAACCTGTACACTCCCCCACTGCTAGGAACTCCAGTGACATGACGGCACCCATCATCCCCTCTGCAGAGAAGTTCATTGAGCAGCAACATGCAGAAGGAAGGGAAGGGCTCAGTGGGGGAGGGGAGGGATCTGGGCCATGAGCAAGAAGTGCAACCTGCCTCTTCCAGTCTCCATTTTCTCCTTCCTCTCACATGTCTTCCAAACAAACAGTCCACCTGGGAGGATCAACAGCATAGCCATGACAGCACCTAGAATGCCTCGCACTGGAGTGATGTACGAACCTGTTCCCATCACACAGAGGGAGTGAAGGACGTTAAGGTAAGAGAAAACATGAGACACCCACTGCCAAGGGGAGACAGAGGGCAGGGGGAGAGGTCTGCAGGGTCCTAGTTCAGAAACTAAAGGGGAAGAAGCCTGGCAGTATCATTCATTCAACTCCTGCCTCATGCAAGAGATACTGAGATGAAAAAGATGGGGGGAAGACTAAAAAACACCAAA
This sequence comes from Bos mutus, assembly GCF_027580195.1. Taxonomy (NCBI): domain Eukaryota; kingdom Metazoa; phylum Chordata; class Mammalia; order Artiodactyla; family Bovidae; genus Bos; species Bos mutus. Next base: position 21,136,408 of record NC_091619.1, on the reverse strand, counting down.
GTCTACCAGCCAGAGGGACTACAGTGCAATGGAGGTTTACACCCTGAACACAGGTCTTCATGAAGGGCATCCCAGAGGAGGTGATGCATAAACTGAGTCTTGAGGGAGGAGTAGGACTTTGTTAGTTATTCAGGGTGGGCACAGCATTCCAGGAAGGAGGAGCATCATGTTCTGGGAATGCCTGTCAGATCATCAGCCTTGGTGGGTTGCCATCACCCCAGTGCTGCAGGCAAGAGAGGGACAGGGCAGGGAGGAGGCAAGCAAGGAGGGTCAGAGGGAAAAAGAGTCTCTCTCCAGAGGGTCTTGTGGGTCATGCTGAGTTGAACTTGATCTGACTCCAGGATGGGGCTGAGTGTAGGCTAGCAGGGAGTTTTAAGTGATGCTGACACATCACCTCCCCCTCCCAGCAGCTCATGGAGGATAGGTTAGAGGGGCGAGACTGCACACAGGTCACCAGCTCATTCATTCATTCAGTGAAATACTATGAACCAATTTGTCACATGCTCTTCTTGGGATAGGGATTCAAAAGAAAACTATGCATGGCCCATGCGTAGTTCCAGGCTATGGAGGAGACAAATCTATAAACAGAGCGCTGCTACTCAGTGTGGGGAGGCCATGGAACATTCTTTTTAAAAAAGGGAATGCCTGAGAGCAGAGGGGCTTCCCTCGTGGCTCAGACAGTAAAGAATCTGCCCGCAATGCAAGAGACCCAAGTACAATCCCTGGGTCAGGAAGATCACCAGGAGAAGGGAATGGCAACCCACTCCAGTATTCTTGCCTGGAGAATTCTATGGACAGAGGAGCCTGGAGGGCTACAGTCCATGGGGTCGGAAAGAGTCAGACAGGACTGAGTGACTAATACTTTCACTTTCACTTTCTGAGAGCAGAATGGTCACACCACCTGCAAGCTCCTGTGAAAATGAAAATGCAGGGCCTCTGGCTTAAAAATTACTTAAAATTTTATGATGACAACTGCATAGCTTTAAACCAAAGAGGGACCCTTCTACGTCCAAGATCTGAAGTCACAACACAGGTCACATGCCCAGGAAGTAGCAGTGCCTGAGGGAGATCCTTCAATAGGAGTAAGTTAGGAGGTGAAGGACAAGGGTACAGGTGCTAATGGAAGAGGAAACAGCATTTCCAGAGCTCAGAAGCCGGCAGTAGCAGAACACGTTCCAGAACTCCAAGCAAGCCGCTCAGTGTGAAGTGTGTAAGTGAGGCCAGAAACACAGGCAGAGGAGCTTCTGAGCCCTGAGTCCTACAGGCAGGCACTGGGTCAGATCACACAGACAACACAGAACAATGACACATCTGATTTCTCTCCCAAAAGACCACTCCAGGCACACGGTAGACGACGCACAGGGCTGAGGAAAAGTGCTGGGAGGCTGCTGCCTGGACTAACAGGGGTAACGGGTGGAGAGCGTGGGTGAGGGACATTTAAAAGCAGAAGCAAATTGGCTCTGCTTCCCAGGCTCCTATATGGGGTGACCCAGTGGAAGGAGTGCTAATAACACAGTGGGGGCAAAGCCCAGAGCCCTCACCCCAGTGCACCTGAGCTCTCAGGTGCCCTTCCCTCTGGGAGGTGCACTCACCATGGGAACAGACTTCCCCCGGGTCTAAGGTGGCAGTGTTCTGGTCCACCTGGTTGCTGACCACACAGGTGAGACTGGCATTGGGCTGGCTCAGGAACAGGTTCACAGTCAGGCTCCAGGAGCTGGGGGCTGGTCCTGGTGTCCCACTCCACTCCACTCCAGCTCCCTGGGAAGGCCCTCGCTCTCCCAGGTCACATTCAGGTCCTCTGTGTTCCCTGGGGCCCTTCAGTCCAGGGTGACATTGCACCAGCCTGGTGTGATGGATGGTGACTCCAGCAGGATGTGGGGAAGGGGCGCAGGTTCTGGGAAGGGAGGAGCAAAAGAATGGAGCTCACATGAGTGGAAAATATTCCATTTCTCTTTTTCTCATCCATTATCTCACTGAAGCTCTGCAATCTTCCCTGTCAAAATGATGAGTGCCTTTTCCAGATAAAAGACAATTTGTTCACATCCCAAATATATGGCAATGACCATAGGAAGGGAACCACTGAGGTATGCCCTATGTGACCTCACTGGACTAAAGAAAACTTAAAATTCTTCCATAAGAAAACTAAATGGTGAACCTCACCTTCTAGAACCCATTATTTATAGAATCTGGGATGTTTCCTAGAAAGGAAAGGTTTGGGAACAAAGGATTTGTCCTGTCCAGGACCATGGCCCTGCTTCTCCTGCTCAGATGATGCCTGGGACTGCACAGCCCTTGTAGAGCACTGACATCTGTGCCAGGATGCCAGAAGCAGAGACGTTTCTGAGAGATGAAGAGGTGGTGACCACGAATGACAGCTCCAGATGTGGTCAGAACATGCCATTAAATTTGAGGTCCACACAGGCAGAGAAGTCACTGATTGACAAGTCAGCCTTAGAAATCAAATGAGGGGGCCTCCCTGGGGGTCCAGCGGCTAAGTCTCCACGCTCTCAGTGCAAGGGGCGCGGGTTCCATCCCTGATCAGGAAACTAGACCCCACATGCAGCAACTAAGAGTTCACATACTACAACTAAAGATCTCTCGTGCTGCAATGAAGACCAAAGATCCTGCCCAACAAGTAAGACCTACCACAGCCAAATAAATAAATATTAAAACCAAAAAAAAAAAGAAATTAAATGATGACCAAAAGCTGCAAAAGTCACTTTCATAACAGATATTTCCCTATGCAATAAAAACTTTATGGAAAGAAAGTCTTGATCAACTGAATTTAAATAAACTTAAATAAGCTTTCTCCCTCTATCTATTAAGGCTTTTAGAGCTGGACATGTGGAGTCCTTGTGGGTGAAGCTGGCCTCAGGCTGGTGCTCAGGAGAAGAGAGGGCAGAAAGCTCTAGGTACACATGAATTTCCAAACTGTGGTCAGCAAAATAGTGTCCTCGCCCTTTCATCATACATCTCAAAATCTGTGAGGATGGCAGAAAGGGAATGAGATAACAGCATTTAGGTTGTTAATGAGCTGACCTTCAAATAGAGATCATTCTGAATTATCTGGATGGGCCCAATGTAATCATAAAAGTCCTTTAAAATGGAAGATGGAAAGAGAGTGGTTCAAAGCAATACAATGTGAGAAGAATTGGTCCCACTGTTGCCAGCTTTGAAGGTGGAGGAAGGTTGTCTCGAGCTAAGGAATGTAGGCAACCACTAGAAAGTGGAAAAAACAAGAAAACATTTCTGCCCTGAAGCCTCCAGGAAGGAACACAGATGTACTAACACCTTGTCTTTAAAAGCTCCATTAAAAAGAATACACTTGAATCAGTTCTAATGAGGTGGATGAAACTGGAGCCCATTATACAGAGTGAAGTAAGCCAGAAAGAAAAACACCAATACAGTACACTAACGCATATATATGGAATTTAGAAAGATGGTAACAACAACCCTGTGTACGAGACAGCAAAAGAGACACTGATGTATAAAACAGTCTTATGAACTCTGTTGGAGAGGGATTGGGTGGGAAGATTTGGGAGAATGACATTGAAACATGTATAATATCATGTATGAAACGAGTTGCCAGTTCAGGTTTGATGCACGATACTGGATGCTTGGGGCTAGTGCACTGGGACATCCAGAGGGATGGTATGGGGAGGGAGGAGGGAGCAGGGTTCAGGATGGGGAACACATGTATACCTGTGGCGGATTCATTTTGATATTTGGAAAAACTAATACAATTCTGTAAAGTTTAAAAATAAAATTTAAAAAAAAAAAAAGCTCTGTGAGACTGTGTCCAACTTCTGACCTACAGCCAGGTACGATAAAACATTTTTGTTGTTTTATGCCACGTCAGTCGCTCAGTCATGTCCAGCTCTTTGTGACCCCATGAGCTGTAGCTTTCCAGGCTTCTCTCTCCATGGGATTTCCCAGGCAAGAATACTGGAGTGGGTTGCCATTTCCTTCTCCAGGGAATATTCCCAACCCAGGGATCAAATGGGGTCTCCTGCATTGCAGACAGATTCTTTACCATCTGGGCCACCAGGGAAGCCCTGCTGCTGCTAAGTTGCTTCAGTCGTGTCCAACTCTGTGCGACCCCATAGACGGCAGCCCACCAGGCTCCCCCGTCCCTGGGATTGTCCAGGCAAGAACACTGGAGTGGGTTGCCATTTCCTTCTCCAACGCATGAAAGTGAAAAGTGAAAGTGAAGTCGCTCAGTCGTATCCGACTCTTAGTGACCCCATGGACTGCAGCCCACCAGGCTCCTCCGCCCATGAGATTTTCCAGGCAAGAGTACTGGAGTGGGGCGCCATAACCCTCTCCAAGGGAAGCCCTACATTTGTGTTATTTTATGCCACTAGTTTATAGTCATTTATGACAGCAGCAATAGAAAATTAATATACAAATCAAGTAAACTAAGTCCTAACAAAGAATGATAATTGTTGTGAAAAATACATTTCCTCCAAATTTTTATTCTCCTTTCCCAAGATACTGAAGTGATGTTATCCCTGGTATGAATCTCAGCTCTGCTCACCATTTGTGGTGAAACTACTTACCCTAATTCTAAAGAGAAAATAGGATATGAAAGCTGGTGTCTGGAAGGGATCCTGAAAAATGGGGCCTATGTGACTCTCCTAGCACAAAAGAAGTAGGGAAGCCATGGTGAGGAGGTGTCACTCACCATAGACAGTGAGGTGGAAAACCTGGGTAAGTTCTAATCCTCCAGTGAAGGTGGCTCGAGCCTGGTAGTGCCCACTGTCCTCAGAGGTCAGGTTTTCAATCCTCAGGGATGTTACATTGGGCACATGGACCCTCTGCTGGTACTTGTCCTGGAGGCTGACCCACGTAGGAGTGTCTGCCCCAGGACGTACTTGCAGCAGGACTCTGTAGTTTGGCTCAGAGCCAAAGCCCCATGAGACCTCCTCTGGTTCAGCTTCTTGGTTCTTAATCACATGAATCAACACAGAACCTCCTCAGATCCCCTGCAGAGGAACGTGGGCTCCAGAACTCTTTGCCACAGTGCTGAAGACGCCTAGGGCATTTGGAACAGGAAACATGAGTATTTTCAAATCAAGAACAAATGAGGGATGATATGGGGAGGGAGGTAGGAGGGGGGTTCAGGATTGGGAACACGTGTACACCCGTGGCAGACTCATGTTGATGTATGGGAAAAGCAATACAATATTGTAAAGTAGCCTCTAATTAAAATAAATAAATTTAATTAAAAAAAAAAATGAGAAAGCCATCTTTCTAATGAAATCTACCCAATATTTTCTCTTGATTCTTGGAAATCAATTAGTAAAATGAATTTAAAGCAATTCTGGAATCAAGTCCTGATTCTAGAGAATTGTAACATTGAACATGTTACTTAAACTTACTAACCTTCTGTTTCCTTATCTGCCTCATGATAACGGTATGAATTAAATAACAGATCAAATATCACTCAGTACATTTCCAAGCACATACAGCGTATAACCATAAGAGGCAGCTTCTAAAGTCCCTCCCCCTTGTGTAACCCCCTCCCCTGGACCGTGGGCTGCACCTAGTAACTGGCTTCTAAGGAACAGACGCGGCAGACGTGATGATGTCACTCAGTGATACTAGGTTGTATAAAACTGTGACTTCCATCGCAAGAGTGATAGTATCTGTGAAGAGTTGGTCTTGAGGGTGGCTGTCGGAGTTGTAGAGAAAAGGTCATCCTTAGCAAAACCGAAGTGACTATAGAAGAAACCCCCGTTTCTCTTTACACCTGGCCTCTTCCTTGGGCATCAAATCACAGACCCTGAACCTTGGACCAGCCCATCTTCCTCAACAACAAACTCCTAAACTGCTCCCCAAGGCTCAGCACAGGCACCATCCACAATTGTACTCGCCAAGAAGGCACACTTCTGTGTCTCAAAACACTAAAGACCTGTTTCTCTTTCTTCTCCTAAAAAATGGAAACTACTCACACAACATCTTTGTAACTAAGGGAGAACTCACAAGGAAATCTTTTTTTGATGACCTCTTTCACAGTGATTTGTGCTAGTTTATTTAAAGATGTATCTGAAAACATGTATGAATTTAAAAAGAAGAAGAAAACACAAATTTTGTATTAATTTAAAAAGAAAGCTCTGGTCCCCGCGGCTGGTGGCCGAGCCGTGTGTCTCCTCCTCCACCGCCGCCATATTGTCTGTGTGAGGAGACACAGACAATGTGTCTCTGCCGCTGCCGCTTCCACCCCAGGAATGTATCCTGTCAGGTATAATGTCAGTGAATGGGAAGAAGGTTCTTCACATGGATAGAAACCCATATTATGGAGGAGAGAGTGCATCTATAACACCGCTTGAAGATTTATACAAAAGATTTAAGATACCCGGAGCTCCACCAGCAACCATGGGCAGAGGAAGAGACTGGAATGTTGACTTAATCCCCAAGTTCCTTATGGCAAATGGTCAGGTGGTTAAGATGCTGCTTTTTACGAAGGTCACTCGCTATCTGGATTTCAAAGTGACTGAAGGGAGGTTTGTTTATAAGAGAGGAAAGATCTACAAGGTTCCTTCCACTGAAGCAGAAGCCCTGGCATCTAGCCTAATGGGGCTGTTTCGAAAACGTCGATTCAGAAAATTCCTGATATATGTTGCCGACTTTGATGAGAAGGATCCTCGAACTTTTGAGGGCATTGATCCTAAGAAGACATCAATGCGGGAGGTGTGTAAGAAATTTGACTCGGGCCAAGATGTTATAGATTTTACTGGTCATGCCCTGGCACTTTACAGAACTGATGACTACTTAGATCAGCCATGTTGTGAAACCATTAAAAGGATTAAACTTTACAGCGAATCTTTGGCAAGATATGGCAAAAGCCCATACCTTTATCCACTGTATGGCCTTGGAGGACTGCCACAGGGATTTGCACGGCTAAGTGCTATTTATGGAGGTACCTACATGCTGAATAAACCAATTGAAGAAGTCATTCAGAATGGAAAGGTGATTGGTGTAAAATCTGAAGGAGAGATTGCTCGCTGTAAGCAGCTCATCTGCGATCCCAGCTATGTGAAAAATCAAGTAGAAAAAGTGGGCCAGGTGATCAGAGTAATCTGTATCCTCAGCCACCCCATCAAAAACACTGACGCCGCCAACTCCTGCCAGATCATTATTGCACAGAACCAAGTCAACCGGAAGTCAGATATCTACCTCTGCATGATCTCCTCTGCACACAATGTGGCCACATAAGGCAAGTACATCACCATCGCCAGCACAACGGTGGAGACCAAGGAGCCGGAGAAGGAAATCAGACCAGCCCTGGAGCTCTTGGAACCAACTGAGCAGAAATTCGTTAGCATCAGTGACCACCTTGTACCAAAAGATTTGGGAACAGAAAGCCAGATCTTTATATCCCATACCTATGATGCACTCACTTTGAGACGACCTGTGATGACATTAAGGACATCTATAAGAGGATGATGGGATCCGAGTTTGACTGAGGAAATGAAGCGCAAGAAAAATGACATCTATGGGGAAGACTAACAGCAGTACATGTTATCATCTAATTAGGACAAACTTAAATTAAATTTGGCAAACGATGCATATTGTATGAAATCAGTATTGTAAGGCCTGCTTTTGTCATCAAAACTGAGAGATTGCAGAGCACTGTACCAGTAAATATTCCTCCCCTTTCTAATATCATGTATTAACTTGTTTTCATGGAGTGGCTCTTCTGAATTGGCAGGTTCCCACATTCTGTTCAATTTAACCAATACTGGCTTGTATTTTCTAGCGAAGGATCAGTTTTAAAACCTTGTGATACTGATACAGAGAACTTGATACAGTATTTGTATCTTTTAATCAGTGTAGCCTTGGCAGTTATGAGCTTCTGCTGTTCAAGAGCTGGGTCAGTGCAGCTTGCGTGCCATCTTGTCCTCTTGACAGTGAGGAGGTTCAGAACTGAATGTCTGTAACCGGGGACAGCATCCCTTACTCCTCCCCACCCCTTTCCATTCACGTCATGTGTCAGGACAGTGCCCACCCAGCCCAGCCACAAGCTTGGTTTACATGGGCCTCCAGTTCTAACCAAACTCCAGACTTGGATAGTCTTTTGGAGGAAGCCTGTGTGCGGTGTTTTAACCTATTAAAACTGACGAGTGCAGATGGGAAAGAAACCCATCATAAAGCAGGTAAATGTAGGAGCTTCTTCTGTATCCCAGATGTGGCTTCTTCAACGGACCAAGCTGCAGCACAGTATTGATTTGACAGAACCTCTGCTTCAGTGATGTCTCCAAATGATTTCTGTACTGCAAATAAAGCCAAACTCTGGAAACCAAAAAATAAATAAATAAATAAAAAGAAGAAAACACAAATGTTATCCCTAGCAGGGCAGCCTAGCTATATGGGGGTGAGTTTACAGACATATTAACTAGAATCTAGTGTCCCTCAGTCAGGAGGGCAACTTTTCATGGGACAAATGGGGGAAACTTTTATGCATTGAATTCTGTCCCCCAGAAATGATATATTTAGGCCCTAACCTCCAGAACCTCAGAATGTGATCTTATTTAGCAATAGGGTACTTGTACAGAAGGGCTTCCCAGGTGGCTCAGCGATAAAGAATCCATCTGCTATGCAGAAGATGTGGGTTCGACTGTAGGGTCAGGAAGATCCCCTGGAAGGAAATGGCAACCAATTCCAGTATTCTTGCCTGGGAAATCCCATGGACAGAGGAGTCTGGCAGGCTATAGTCCATAGAGTCGCAAAAGGGTCAGACATGATTTACCAATTAAACAACAAGCTGTACATGTAGTCAAGTTTAGATGAAGTCATTACAGTGGGCCCTTATCTAATTGGCGTCCTTATTTTAAAAAAAGAAAAAAGGAAATCTGGATACAGATACAAACAGTTTTAGAAGGAAGACAATGTGAAGAGGCTTGGGGAAAATGCCACGTGAAGATGAACAATTGCTGTGATGTGTCTACAAACCAAGGAATGCCAAAGATTGCCAGCAAATGCTAGAAGTTAGAGGCAGCCAAAAAAAACAGTTCCCTTTGTTATGAACTAAATGTTTGCGTGCCCTCCAAATTCATATGTTGAAGTATGTTGAAGCCCTAACCACCAGTGTAACTGTATTTGGAGCTGGAACCTCTAAGGCAGTAATTAAGGTTAAATTTGGTCGTAAGAGTGGGGCCCTGATCTGATAGGAAAAGTGCATTTATCAGAAGAGACATCAAAGGGCTGTCTCCCTCTCTCTCTCTCTCTCCTTCCCTCTCTTTCCCTCTCTCTCTCTCTCTCTCCCTCTGTGTGTGTGTGTGTGTATGTGTGTATGTGTCTCTCTCTCCACACTGAGCAAAGGTCACGTCAGCACAGCAAGAAGGCATCTATCCACAAGCTGAAAAGATAGCTCTCATCATAAATCAGACTGGCCAAAAACTTGCTCAAGAACATGTCAGCCTCCAGAACTGTGAGAAAATATGTTTCTGTTGTTTGTCGCCCAGTGTTTGATATTTTGTTATTGCAGCCCTCCTGGAATGGTGGCACCCAGGAACTACATGTTGGCACTAGGAGGGCTTCTTGGGACCCAGGGCTGGGCTCTTGACCAGCAAATAAGGCGTGAAACAGACCTGGGTTCAAGTCCCAGACCCACCCATTACTGCTGAGTGATTTTGGCAATTTCCTAAACTATCTAAGCCTTGAGATCCTACATCTGAACAATGGGGTGAGAATCATGAGTATTCTTGGAGTTCCTGGGAGGTTAAATAAGATGATACATAAAAAGCACCCAGGAGTAAGTATTTAGTTGTTGTTATCATTACATCAGGATCACTGTTAGATGGATTTTGATGCTTTCACTGCTTGGAACAAGAGGTAGCCCATTCCCCCATGAACACAATTCCAGTCGCTACATTTCAGGAGCCCCGTCAGGTACCAAGTATCTAGTTATCCACAAGACAACCATCAAAACTGGCAGTTACAGATGATTATCCCCATTTGAAGGATAAGGAAATTTCATCACAGATACACTGAGTGGTTTTTTAATTTATTTTATTGTAAGCAGATTATAACTTCATATGGTTAGAAAAGGAGAAGATGTCGAGATTGAAAATGAAGTTTCTCCCCATCTCTGATTCTTACTGCCCAGTTCTCTTTCCCACAGTTGGGCACCATTGCCTGTTTTTTGTGTACCATCCAAAGACAGTCTATGCATTTACAAACACAAATGTGTATCTGCACATACATGAACACACTCAGCACATGCTGTTCTGCTCCTCACCTTTTCTCATAATAGCACATGCAAGAGCCCACTCCGGGCCTCTACGCTTAGAAGCCACTCATTCAACAGCTGCAGATGTTCTGGACTGCTTCTCATGGATAAAGTTGTTTCTTTCCACTACAAACAGTGCTGCAGTGAACATCCTTGGCTTTGAGTCTTAGCCCACATGGTGTGTGTTATTTTGGTGTTACTAATCTTTTAGTTGTTACTAATAGGTCGAAGCATGTACATCTGAACTTTTTTGATGGATGCTGTTAAATCACCCTCCAAAGAGTGTTCCTATCTACACTTCTACCAGTAATGTTTAGGTTTCCCACCAATAGACAACGTATAATGAAGAAACATGTTGCCATTTGCCATTAATAGGGAAAGTTATATGTCATTACAATTTTAATGAGCATTTCTTATATAAATGGTATAGTTCATTATTTCAGATATTTAAGTCATTTTATGCCCTTTTCTGTGAGCTGTAAACAGTCTGCTAATGTCCTTTAACCACACTTATTTTTCTTCTATTAGTTTGTAGAAGTCAGATATATTTTAAGAAAACTAGTTCATTGCTAACATAAATGGTACAATTTTTTTTCCAGTTTGTTCTTCAGCTTTTTCTATGGCTATTTGTCATGTGAATTGTTATTTTCACAAAATCAAATATATCAATCTTTTATGGCTTATTGTTTTAATATCTTATATAAAAATATTGCAAAAATTTGTTCTTAATTCTCTCTTCTTTTTTTCTAGTACTTTTATGATTCTATATTTATGCTTATATCTTTGATCCACTGGAAATTTACTTGGGTGTGAGACTATCAATATTTATGCTTACATCTTTGATCCACTGGAAATTTACTTGGGTGTGAGACTAGGTGATTAGGATATCAGAGAGGCCAAAGCTTGGACATTAAAGTCATCAAGGCTTGAGTCAAGACCATCCTGTGTGGATTTGAACAGAAATATAACCTATCTGCCTTCAGCTTTCTCATCTGTGAAATGCGAATAGTAACAGCACTTCCATCATAGAATTATTATTAGAATTTAAGAAGAGGAAAGTTTTTTAATTATAGTTTTGTCCAAGATACGCACACCCCTATATTCATAACAGCACTATTCACAAGAGCCAAAACATGGAAACAGCCTAAATGTCCATCAATAGAGGAACAGATCAAGAATCTGTGGCCCATACACACAATGGAATACTACTCAGCCAGGAAAAGAATGAAATAATGCCATTTGCAGCTACATGGATGGACATAGAGATTATGTTACTAATTACTTAATTACTAATTCAGTTAGAAAGAGAAAGACAAATACCATATGATGTCACTTATAAGTGGAATCCAAAATATGACACAAATGGACTTATCTACAAACAGACACAGACACACAGGACACAGAGGGCAGATCTGTGGTTGCTAAGGGGGAGAGTGAGGAGGGACGAAGTGGGAGTTTGGCATTAGCAGATGCAAACTCTTACACTGAATGGATATGTATAGAGAGAATTGGAAAAGTTTTTTTTAATATAATATATAGAATTGATGTCCATAGAATGGATAAACAGCAAGGTCCTACTGTATAATACAGGAAACCATATTCAATATCCTGTGATAACCCATAATGGAAAAAAATACAAAAAAGAATGTATATTTATATATGTACATTAAGTGAAAGTCGCTCAGTTGTGTCCAACTCTTTGAGATCCCATGGAATTCTCCAGGCCAGAATACTGGAGTGGGTAGCCTTTTCCTTCTCCAGGGGATCTTCCCAACCCTGGGATCAAAACCAGGTCTCCCGCATTGCAGGCGGATTCTTTACCAGCTGAGCTACCAGGGATATGTATTTATAAAACTTAATCACTTTGCTGTACAGCAGAAATTAATACAATGTAAATCAACTGTACTTCAATTTAAAATGAAAAGAAAAAACAAAACAAGAGGAAAGCTTACACCATAGTGTTTGATAATTGCTCCGTACATGTGAGTTGCTTCCTATTATGATGATGACTCCTGAGCAGGCACTCCTGCGGTCAGAACCAGATGTTCCCACTTCCCAGGGTGGACCCTCCCCTCTGCACCAGCTGACCCTCTCGGGGGTCTCCTCCTAGGTACAGGAATGGGCTCCATAGAGTCAGACACCCACGGGTGAGTCCCATTGAAAGCCATAGGGAGACAGAGTCCAGCCAGGGCCTCCTTCTTTACCAAAGCCCAGAGACTGAAAGGAAATTCATTCTGTGTCCACAGCAGCTGGAATCCACAGCTGCTGTCGACTCCCACGTAACCAAGTACCTCAGTATATCTGCTGCCAGGGACAGTGGGAAAGACGGAGGGAAGGACAGGCTACATATTACTCCAAGCTTAGGCTGAAAATTTTTATATTATTGACTCTATTTGGTTTGGGCATTATCCCTTCCTTTCCTTTGTAATTATAAAAACGTCGTGTGTTCATAAAAACCTATTACATGAAATATGGAGTTGAGTAAAAGTTCTAAGTGTGCTTCTTCCCAAAAGTAAGCACTGTTAATGATATTTATCCTTCCAGGCCTTTCTGTTAACATGAATACTGTAAACCTGTGTGAACACAGGATTTCTGTCTTTAAATTCTTTTCAGCATTCCCAATGTGATTTTTTATTCTACTCTTCTTTAATAAGAGAAATAGAAGTATTCTTTAATAACACAGTCAGACATTTAGAATTAATCTCACATTTAAAATACACAATTTTGGTACAATCATGGGCTCTAACCATAAGTATTTGTTTAATCTGGAGCTCAAAGAAACAGTCCTTGTTCCATAAGCATACGTGCATTAGGACTTGGATAGAGCATTTCAGTCTCCAGTGTGCCTCGTTCCTAAGGGATTTTCACCAGTGACCCTAACCAAGCAATGTTCGTCTTACTTCCCCTCAAGCTTTAAGCGGGAGTCAGCACCAGGGAAACAAGGAGAAAGAAGTTGTCATTTTCTGCTGAACAGACAGGAACAGAAAGAGTCTGGCCAAGGCCATTAATTATCGGTTTCTAAACAGCACAGCTGTAGCTTGCTTTCCTGAGGGTGGTTTGTAGACCAAGTTTTCACACACTGTGAAGAAAGAGGTGATGTCCTTCAGCAGGTGGTCTGAGCGCACTGGGTCCTGAGACACCTCCCAGGAGCAGAGGCAGAGAAAACAGAGGGCCACGCTGGGTTCCCAAGAGGGGCTTGAAGAGGAGCACCTCCTCACTCCTTGAAAGGCTGAGAAGTGACCACAGGGCCGCTGGGGGTCTTCTCTTTGAAGGTGCCCTGAACAGGCTCACCTGTTCACAGTCCCTGTCAGGACGCAGGAATAGGACAGGACAGGATGAAGAGCCAGAGCAGAGGCCTTGAAGTCCCCACAGGAGAGGCCTGTCGGGGGGAGGCACTGAATCCCAGAACATCACCATTAGAGGGACCTTAGAAAGGATCTGCCCAGGCCCCTCCTGTCACAGAGCAGGAGACGCCCCAGGGGGTGAACCTGTCCTGGGTCACACAGGGCAGAGTCACACCTGGCACCCGGCCTGCCCGCTCCCAGCCCAGGGCTTCTCCCCTGCAGGAGCTCCCACCAGCTCCCCACCCTGTTTCTGACCTCCCCGGAGGCTCCCCTGCCAGCACTGCTGTCTCATCACCAGAATCTGAGCAGCTCCTGGAGGCTCATCCTCCAACTTTCCTCTCCTGAGAAAGGGGAAGCAAGAACTTAAAAGCAGTTAGCAGAGCAGGGACTTCTGGCCAGCGGAGGGTTAAACAGCAGTCCAGCCAGAAAAGAAGGGAACCAGGGAGAGAGGAGGCTCAGCCCTCAGGCTACAGGAAGGAGCCACCCAGAAGCTGATTCTGAGCACCAGTTGTGGTAAAGTTGGAAGAAGACTTAGAAAGAGAAGGAAGGCAGCAAGAGCTCTGTCATTTACAAAAGATCTAATCCTACAGAAAGAAATAAACCACACTCAGAGAGGGTGTGGATGTAAGTAAGTTGAGTTTAAAAATATATTTCAATAATATAAAATTTAAAAACAACCAACATAAAATTGTGTACATTTTCTGACTCTTCCCACATCATCACACTAAGAAACAATGGTTCCCTCTCAACTAGTGATCAAATCCAACTGCATTTCCATACTGGCTACTCTATCTCCGTGTCTCTGTCTAGAACACATGATGTCACGGGCCATTTGTTCTCCAGGTCCTGTCAGCAGACACAGGAACACATTGAGTAAATGCTCCAATTGCTGTGATGAGCGGGTCCCATAGTACAAGGACTGTCCTAACCAGCAGCTTCGGTATCTCTGGGAACTGACAGCGTGAATTGAACCCACATTCAAGCTTCCTTTCCCATTTCTCCTTCCAAACCTCTGCCCAGGAAATGGTTAAAGATTTTAAGAGTGATAAAGACAAATGCTTCAGCCACAGAATCACTCCCTCCCCACTCACCCCAACTCATGTTGAAATGGAACAGAACTCTACGGTCCTTGACCCCCTGCCCCCACCACATCCTCTGCCTCCCTTTTGTCTGTGGGAAACTTTAGCCAAAGAATGCTTAATCAGAAATGAGACATGCAGAAACAAAGGAAAACAGTCAAAGGAGACCAAGTAATAATAATGTAGTCATTAAGCATACTCAAGGATCTTTAGTTCCTTCTCAAGGACTATAGATAATATTTTAAGCTCATATCCTGTGAGCTAACTTATACTGAAACCCCAGGTGGAGAAGTTAGTTACATGATGACCAGACTGTACCCATGACATGAGCTGCCACAGTCCTGAGAACTGGCCTCAAAGAAATGGAAACAAACCGACCCTGGAACTGAAGATTGCTGCTGTTGCTGCTGCTGCTGCTAAATCGCTTCAGTCATGTCCGACTCTGTGCGACCCCATAGATGGCAGCCCACCAGGCTCCGCCGTCCCTGGGATTCTCCAAGCAAGAACACTGGAGTGGGTTGCATTTACTTCTCCAATTCGTGAAAGTGAAAAGTGAAAGTGAAGTCACTCACTCGTGTCCGACTCTGGAACTGAAGATTAACTGTACCTAAAACCGTCAAGGTGATGGCAGGTCAAACCACCAATGACTGATTTGAAGACAACTGTCAGACCTCACTGTGCTGTTTCTGCATGTAGCCCCCTCCTCTGTCTATAAAAGCTCTTGCACCACTGGTTGCCAGGCATGGTGGGGAGTCAGCCTTCAGACAGATGTCCGCCCCCGCCCCACTTGCCGGTATCTGAAGTAAAGCAAACTTTCCTTTCCACCAGCCTGACCTGTTTTGTTGGCTTTGGGGCAGCAAGTGAGCCACCAATCCCCACACACCTTTTGGTAATAATGTGTAAAGCAATTCAGCAAGGACATTCCCTTCCAGGGATTCGTCTTCCAGTCCACCCAGGCTGCCCAAACTCCAATGGGAGGTGTCCATCTCACTAGGTCCAAGAAGGCTGGGGCTAAGGTGGCAACGAATTCCACTCCTCCCCAGATCCTGTGTGACCTTGAGAAAGTCACTTTCCTTCTCTGGATGCAAATAGTCTCATCTTAAAATAAGAAATTAAAACTGTTTCTCTCTCTTTTTCTCCCTTTGTCTCACTTTCTGTTTCCTTCTCTTTCTAATTTGTGAATCTTCCAGGGCCTGTGGAGAAAACTGTAATATTGAATATAAATATTTTTCCAGTTAAATAGCATTGGAGAAGAAAGCTACATTTTATTCGTTAAAAGGAATCTAGTCTTTACTACAAGTCTCAGTGTTGAATCAAATAGTTACAAATACTCTCTAATTCATGAAATTTCATTTAATTTCCTGATAGTTCATTTAATGGCAAGAATTAATGAAACAAAGAATTGTAACAATAAAAGCTTTCAAAACTTCCGTCAGAATTCTTAATTTACTATGTGTGTGTGTTAGTCACTCAGTTCGTGTCTGACTCTTTGCGACCCCATGGACTGTAACCCACCAGGCTCCTCTGTCCATGGGATTCTCCAGGCAAGAATACTGGAGTGGATTGCTATAACCTTCTCCAGAGGATCTTCCCAACTCAGGGATCAAACCTTGGTCTCCTGCATTGCAGGCAGATTCTTTACCATTTGAGCTACAGGGAAGTCCTTTAATTTACTATACCTCCTTACTTTCTTTGTTAACTTTTGCTTAATTTCTTTATCTGTTACAAACACATGAGTTTTCATAAATTCACAGGCATTTACACATTCTTTGGGGGGACATTCTTTGTTTTCGTTTCAGTTCCCTTTTCGCTTAATTCCTCATCATCTCTAATTTCTGTCCTCCACCTCCAATCTTTTTCTCCATTTTAACCCCCATTAGCAATCTACGATGTTTCCTTCTGCATTTTCTTCACACTCTTATAAACATGCAGTGTATCAGATCAGATCAGTCGCTCAGTCGTGTCCGACTCTTTGTGACCCCATGAATCACAGCACGCCAGGCCTCCCTGTCCATCACCAACTCCTGGAGTTCACTCAGACCCATGTCCATCGAGTCAGTGATGCCATCCGGCCATCTCATCCTCTGTCGTCCCCTTCTCCTCTTGCCCCCAATCCTTCCCAGTATCAGAGTCTTTTCCAATGAGTCAACTCTTCGCATGGGGTGGCCAAAGTATTGGAGTTTCAGCTTCAGCATCATTCCCTCCAAAGAAATCCCAGGGCTGATCTCCTTCAGAATGGACTGGTTGGATCTCCTTGCAGTCCAAGGGACTTTCAAGAGTCTTCTCCAACACCACACTGCAAAAGCAGCAATTCTTCGGCGCTCAGCTTTCTTCACAGTCCAACTCTCACATCCATACATGACCACAGGAAAAACCATAGCCTTGACTAGACGAACCTTTGTTGGCAAAGTAATGTCTCTGCTTTTGAATATGCTGTCTATGTTGGTCATAACTTTCCTTCCAAGGAGTAAGTGTATTTTAATTTCATGGCTGCAGTCACCATCTGCAGTGATTTTGGAGCCCAGAAAAATAAAGTGTGACACTGTTTCCACTGTTTCCCCATCTATTTCCCATGAAGTGATGGGATCAGATGCCATGATCTTCGGTTTCTGAATGTTGAGCTTTAAGCCAACTTTTTCACTCTCCTCTTTCACTTTCATCAAGAGGCTTTTGAGTTCCTCTTCACTTTCTGCCATAAGGGTGGTGTCATCTGCATATCTGAGGTTATTGATATTTCTCCCAGCAATCTTGATTCCAGTTTGTGTTTCTTCCAGTCCAGCATTTCTCATGATGTACTCTGCATAGAAGTTAAATAAGCAGGGTGACAATATACAGCCTTGACGAACTCCTTTTCCTATTTGGAACCAGTCTGTTGTTCCATGTCCAGTTCTAACTGTTGCTTCCTGACCTGCATACAGGTTTCTCAAGAGGCAGGTCAGGTGGTCTGGTATTCCCATCTCTTTCAGAATTTTCCATAGTTGATTGTGATCCACACAGTCAAAGGCTTTGGCATAGTCAATAAAGCAGAAATAGATGTTTTTCTGGAACTCTCTTGCTTTTTCCATGATCCAGCGATGTTGGCAATTTGATCTCTGGTTCCTCTGCCTTTTCTAAAACCAGCTTGAACATCAGGAAGTTCACGATTCACATATTGCTGAAACCTGGCTTGGAGAATAGACTCCCTTAAATATTGAGGACTGTTGTTTCCTTTACAAAATTAGGATTTTATTAAATACAGCTCTCTGTATCTTACTAATGTAGATACGTGCATCTGACTTTATGGAAATCGGAAATACCTTCCAACCAATTGGTACATGCATTTTTTAATGTTTTATAATGCTCCATGGTACAGATACTGTCCATCTTGTTCAGTCATTTCTGAATGATAGGCATGTCCTTTATTTTCAGAGTTTTGTCCTAAAACTGTGTTTTACATCTATAGAGGGCATCTTCCTAGAGTATTTGCTTTTCCTAAAGGTAATTTTTTTTTAAATTTTCATGAAAGCTGACACTGAGATGGAAGGCAAATTTCATGAGCTCTGTTAAGATAAAAGATAGACCTTCAAGGACCCTCTACTTTGTGAAGATCTGCTAACAGCTGAGCCCTTAACCTGGGTGGGGAGTGTGTGGTCACCCTCCTTTTTTAATGGAAAAGTCCCAAGAAACTTGGACTAAAATTGCTTCCTCCAGCTCAGACCGGGGGCTTAGTCAGCCCCCTCCTCCAAAGGACAGCTGCACAGGCTGTCAGTTCCCCTGTGTCCAAACCAGGAAGAGCCTTTTCCCTTGCCCTCTGCCACAAGGAGTCATGCTCTTTATCTCCCTCCCTCACCCCAGGACCCCAGGGAAGCTCTCCTGGCTTCCAGGTTACTGCAGCAGGAGCAGCCTCACCTCCCTGGAAATGGTTCCCTGATGCAGTCAAGGCTGCTTGAGCTCAGGGGTTCCAGGCTCACCAGTCTCTCCTCAGAGTCTAAACCAAATGCACTGCATTTGCTAAATAATCACAGAGCTCTTTTGTCTTTATGTTCACCTAAGACAAGATATGTGGAAAGGAGACCCTGCCTCACGCTCCACCCAGATGCTTTCCCTTCCCAGAACCCCGACCACTCACTGAGGAGGAGGCTGGTGAATCCCAGGAGCCTGGAAGCCCAGCATAGATGGGTGTCTTCTGAGCAGGGCTCCATCACAGGCTGCCTGTCAGCCTGTGCAGTTGCAGAGTAAATATCTAGAAGGAGCAGAAAGAGAGGAAAAGCCCTGGGAGCCCTTTATACAACTCTTCTCACCCCAGGGTGGGGCTTACAAAGTATTTCCTCCTTGACCACTACTCAGCAGGTTAGTTCTGGGAAGACAGGCCTGTTGGTCTAGAGAGAACCCTTTTATCTTATCCCCAGCACAAACAGTTACACAGTCAATAAATAATTTTAGGATGGATGTATAAACATGTGCCTGCCAAGGTGCTGTGCAGACCCCACTCCATGGAGTCACAGTCAGGTTGGAGTTCTCACATACCCTTCCTTGCTTCCCTGGAGTAACAACTCAGCCCAGACAGTCCTGCTCATCAATATCAGCTTATGGTCAAACACAGAAGTCACCCAATGACAGCCAGGGTGGACTAGGCCTCTCCTGCTTTGGGCACCCCTCTGTCTACACAGTTTAATGAGTGAAATTTCCTTTTGGATTTTCCATAAACTTCAGCCCTCAGTGGTATATGAAAGAAGCTCTGAACAAAAGAGCAAAGCTCTGGGAGAAGTGCCAACTCTCTACATCCCCAGTGCAAATGTAGGCATTTACCTATTGCTTGCATCCTTATGGCTTTCCTGCTGCCACTAGTGCAGGGCATGCTCCCTACACACAGAAAAAAGCCAGACCCCACAGAATCTAATGGGCCCTTGTCTGCATCACACCCACCATTTCCCCTTAAGCCTCTGCCAGCCCTGCATCTGCTTTCACAGAGAGGCAGGGAGAGATGTCTACATTCCCCTCCTGGGCACAACCTCAGCTGCCTCAGACTCACTCCCACTCACTGAGGCTCAGGCTCCAGTTTCTTCTTCCCAGACTGAATACCCCACAACATCTGAGAACTATCACATCCCACACCCTACCTGGACTGTAGCCCACCAGGCTCCTCTGTCCATGGAATTCTCCAGGAAAGAATACTGGAGTGGGTTGCCATTCCCTTCTCAGGGAATCTTCCCGACCCAGGGATCGAACCCCAGTCCCCACATTGCAGACTCTTTACCACCTGAGCCACCAGGAAAGCCCTAGGCAAGCAGCACCATCTATCTAACTTTCAGACAGTGTCTTCTTCTCCTCCCTATTGAGGCTTCTCCCTTAGCTATTCTGACCCAAACTCTGGTTCTGCAGGACTGACTCCAAGACCATACACTCAATGTGGTCAGGGTACTGCCTATAAAATGCATTTTTCAGATGTGAAGCCTGAATCTAGAGTCATTAAGTGACCTATAAAGGCCACACAGCCAACCAAGGTCCAGAGTCTGAATTCCTGACAATGAGCTCTGAAAAAACCTCCCAACACCATAGCCCTTCTCCCAGCCCACCATGTAGCTTCAAGCAAGGCATCTGGACTCCAGTCTGTGCTCCCTCAAAGCAGACAGCAGCTCATGCAGAGTGACAGTCCGCTGGCCCTCACTACCCATTCTCTCCTCCATCCCTCCTCCTCTACAACCAAACAACTATTCGCTTTTTGAAAAGTTATACTTGTTTGAGAAAAAAAAAAAAATTCTGTAAAGCAATTATTCTTCAATTAAAAAGTAAATTTTTTTAATTTTTTAAAGTTATATTTACTTTTTATTAAAGCAGATAGAGCTAAAGCTTTAGAAAATAATAACAGAATGAAGGGTGGCTTCAGGGGGTCATTCAAGAAGAAGTACACAAATATTTTCAAACTTTAGCTGTAATTAGGAAATAACTAATAATTCAACATGTACAGTTTGTTCAGCCACTATAGAAAACAATACAAAGGCACCTCAAAAAAATTTTTTAATTAAAAATTCAGCAACTATATACTACTACTACTACTGCTGCTACTACTACTATATGGTCCAACAATCCTATTTGCTATCCAAAGGAAATGAAAACCAGATAGCAAAAAGGTACCTGTACTCCCATGTGTATTGCAGCATTATTCACAGTACCAAGATATGGAGACAACTTGAGTATCCATGAATAGATGAATAAGTAAAGAAGATGTGACTTATATATACACAGTGAAATATTACTCAGCCATGAGAAAAAGAAAATTTTTTCTGCCCTTTGTGACATGGATGGACCTTGAGGACATTATACTTAGTAAAATAAGCCCACAGCGAAAGACAAATATTGTATGATATCATTTACATCACTTATATGTGGAATCTAAAAAAGTCAAACTCATAGAAACAGATAGTGGAACGGTGATTATCAGAGGCTGGGGTAGGCAGGGGATACTGTTAATGGGTATGAAATTGCAACTGAATTGCAGATGAATAAATTCTGGAGATCTAATGCACAGCATAACGATTATAGTCAGTAATGCTGCATTATATACTTCAAAATGCTAAGAGACTAGATCTTGCATATTCTCACCATAAAAAAGAAATGATTAAAACTCAACATTCAGAAAACTAAGATGACATCTCTTCATGCAAATAGATGGGGAAACAATGGAAACAGTGAGACACTTTATTTTTCTGGGCTCCAAAATCACTGCAGATGGTGACTGCAGCTATGAAATTAAAAGACGCTTGCTCCTTGGAAGAAAAGCTATGACCAACCTAGACAGCATTTTAGAAAGCAGAGACATTACTTTGCCAACAACGGTCCATCCAATAAAACCTATGTGGCAAAAAAGTGGTCATGTATGGATGTGAGAATTGAACTATAAAGAACGCTGAACGCTGAAGAATTGATGCTTTTAAACTGTGGTGTTGGAGAAGACTCTTGAGAGTCCCTTGGACTGCAAGGAGATCCAACCAGTCCATCCTAAAGGAAATCAGTCTTGAATATTCATTGGAAGAGATGCTGAAGCTGAAACTCCAATACTGTGGCCACCTTTTGCAAAGAACTGACTCATTGGAAAAGACCCTGATGCTGGGAAAGATTGAGGGCAGAAGGATAAGGGGACAACAGAGGATGAGATGGTTGGATTACATCACCGACTCAATGGACATGAGTTTGAGTAAGCTCCAGGAGTTGCTGATGGACAGGGAAGCCTGGCGTGCTGCAGTCCATGGGGTCGCAAAGAGACACGACTGAGCGACTGAACTGAACTGAGAGCTGTTAGATAAAGTGACAGTGGTAATTATATCATAATATATAAATGTATCAAATCTACATGTTTTACATCTATACAATGTTGTATGTCAGTTTTATCTGTTTTTTGGAATTCTTTTAAAAACGTGATATGGGAGACCTGGGTTCTATCCCTGGTTGGGAAGATTCCCCTGGAGAAGGGAAAGGCTAACCCACTCCAGTATTCTGGCCTGAAGAATTCCATGGACTATATAGTCCATGGGGTCACAAAGAGTTGGATTCTGCTGAGCGACTTTCACTTTCAAAAAATATGAAGTGTAGAAAATGCCAGAGTACAGACGACCTCTTTTCTCCATAAAAATAATGAGAAAACTAACTTTTTAGAGAACTTTTCAGAATGCTGGAAATTACCAATTATTTGCTGAAACATGAGAAAAAATTCAAGAAAAATTGCTGAATCTTGATAAAAACAGTATTGTGTGCTGAATGTTTGTTTATGTTCCCCTAAAATCAGATGATGACATCCTAATTTCCAACGTGATGATCTTTGGAGATGGGACTTTGGGAAGATAATTAGGACTGAATGAGGTCAAGAGAGTGGGCCTTCATCATGAGATTATTGCCCTTCAAGGAAGAAATACTAGAGAGCTGTATCTCTGCCTCTGCCATAGGAGATTACAATAAGAAGGTGGCAGCTGCTGTATTTGCACTGACTGCCTCACCACTTACTTTTACACTGTGGAGGTTGACTCTAGGCTTAAACCAATGAAACCAGCCATGGCTGGCATTAAAAATCTACCCTCAGGTTCTTCGTTGTATTTCTTCTTCAAGTCTTCATAAAGACTTTCACCTTTCCTTCGATTCAGCATTAAGCTGAGGAGGACTTGACACTGATATTGATCCTGCATCCACATGCTGAAAATTTCTCCATCTCCTCCATCACTTTTCCATGCTTCTTCAATACCATTGTCAACAGCATCATCACAACAGACTTCACATGCTCCATGATCTTGTCCTTGTTCTACTTTTTTTTTATTGAAGGATCTTTTTTTTTACAGAATTTTACTGTTTTCTGTCAAATCTCAACATGAATCAGCCATAGGTATACCTCTGTCCCCTCCCTCTGAACGTCCCTCCCATCTCCCTACCCACCCCACCCCTCTAGGTTGATACAGAGCCCCTGTTTGAGTTTCCTGAGCCATACAGCAAATTCCTGTTGGCTACCTATTTTACATATGGTAATGTAAGTTTCCATGTTACTCTTTCCATACATCTCACCCTCTCCCCAAGTCCATAAGTCTGTTCTCCATGTTTATTTCTCCATTCAGTCAGTTCAGTTCAGTTCAGTCACTCAGTCACATCCAACTCTTTGCAACCCCATGAATAGCAGCACACCAGGCCTCCCTGTCCATCACCAACTCCCGGAGTTCACTCAAACTCACGTCCATCGAGTCGGTGATGCCATCCAGCCATCTCATCCTCTGTCGTCCCCTTCTCCTCTTGCCCTCAATCCCTCCCAGCATTAGAGTCTTTTCCAATGAGTCAACTCTTCGCAAAAGGTGGCCAAAGTACTGGAGTTTCAACTTTAGCATCATTCCTTCCAAGGAACACCCAGGACCTATATCCTTTAGAATGGACTGGTTGGATCTCCTTGCAGTCCAAGGGACTCTCAGGAGTCTTCTCCAACACCACAGTTCAAAAGCATCAATTCTTTGGTGCTCAGCTTTCTTCGTAGTCCAACTCTCGCATCCATACATGACCACTAGAAAAACCATAGCCTTGACTAGATGAACCTTTGTTGGCAAAAGTAATGTCTCTGCTTTTGAATATGCTATCTAGGTTGGTCATAACTTTCCTTCCAAGGAGTAAGCGTCTTTTAATTTCATGGCTGCAGTCACCATCTGCAGTGATTTTGGACCCAAAAAGATAAAGTCTGACACTTTCCACTGTTTCCCCATGTATTTCCCATGAAGTGATGGGACCAGATGCCATGATCTTCGTTTTCTGAATGTTGAGCTTTAAGCCAACTTTTTTTTTTATATAAATTTTATTTTATTTTTAAACTTTACAATATTGTATTGGTTTTGTCAAGTATCAAAATGAATCCACCACAGATATACATGTGTTCCCCATCCTGAACCCTCCCTCCTCCTCCCTCCCCATACCATCCCTCTGGGTCATCCCAGTGCACCAGCCCCAAGCATCCAGTATCGTGCATCGAACCTGGACTGGCGACTCGTTTCATACATGATAGTATACATGTTTCAATGCCATTCTCCCAAATCTTCCCACCCTCTCCCTCTCCCACAGAGTCCATAAGACTGTTATATACATCAGTGTCTCTTTTGCTGTGTCGTATACAGGGTTATTGTTACCATCTTCCTAAATTCCATATATATGTGTTAATATACTGTATTGATGTTTTTCCTTCTGGCTTACTTCACTCTGTATAATAGGCTCCAGTTTCATCCACCTCATTAGAACTGATTCAAATGTATTCTTTTTAATGGCTGAGTAATACTCCATTGTGTATATGTACCACAGCTTTCTTATCCATTCGTCTGCTGATGGACATCTAGGTTGCTTCCATGTCCTGGCTATTATAAACAGTGCTGCGATGAACACTGGGGTACACGTGTCTCTTTCCCTTCTGGTTTCCTCAGTGTGTATGCCCAGCAGTGGGATTGCTGGATCATAAGGCAGTTCTATTTAAGCCAACTTTTTTACTCTCCTCTTTCACTTTCATCAATAGGCTTTTTAGTTCCTCTTCACTTTCTGTCGTAAGGGTGGTATCATCTGCATATCTGAGGTTATTGGTATTTCTCCCAGCAATCTTGCTGCCCTGTGAATAAATTCTTCAGTACTATTTTTCTAGATTCCATATATGTGTGTTAGAATACGATATTTATCTTTCTCTTTTTGACTCATTTCACTCTGTATAATAGGTTCTAGATTCGTCCACCTCATTAGAACTGACTCAAATGCATTCCTTTTTATGGCTGGGTAATATTCCGTTGTATATATGTACCACAACTTCTTTATCCATTCATCTATCGATGGACATCTAGGTTGCTTCCATATTCTAGTTATTGTAAATAGTGTTGCAACAAATAATGGGATACATGTGTCTTTTTCAATTTTGGTTTCTTCGGGATATATGCCTAAGAGTGGGATCGCTGGGTCAAATGGTGGTTTTATTCCTAGTTTTTTAAGGAATCTCCATATTGTCTCCTTTAGTGGCTATATCAATTTACATTCCCACCAACAGTGCAAGAGCGTTTCCTTTTCTCCACACCCTCTCCAGCATTTATTGTTTGTAGGCATTTTGAGGATGGCCATTCTGACTAGTGTGAGGTGATATCTCATTGTAGTTTTGATTTGCACTTCTCTAATAATGAGCAATGTTGAGCATCTTTTCATGTGTTTGTTAGCCATCTGTATGTTTTCTTTGGAGAAATGTCTGTTTAGGTCTTTTTCACACTTTTTGATTGGGTTGTCTGCTTTTCTGGCATTGAGTTGTATGTGCTACTTGTGTATTTTGGAAATTAGTCCTTTGTCAGTTGTTTCATTTGCTATTATTTTCTCCCATTCTGAGGGTTTTCTTTTCACCTTGCTTATAGTTTCCTTTGCTGTGCAAAAGCTTTTAAGTTTAATCAGGTCCCACTTGTTTACTTTTGTTTTTATTTCTGTTACTCTAGGAGGTGGGTCATAGAGGATCTTGCTTTGATTTATGTCATTGAGCATTCTGCCTATATTTTCCTCTAAGAGTTTTATAGTTTCTGGTCTTACATTTAGGTCTTTAATCCATTTTGAGTTTCTTTGTGTGTGGTGTTAGGAAGTGTTCTAATTTCATTCTTTTACATGTAGCTGTCCAGTTTTCCCAGCACCATTTATTGAAGAGACTGTCTTTGCCCCATTGTATATTCTTGCTTTTTTTGTCAAAAATAAGGTACCCATAGGTGCATTCGTTTATTTCTGGGCTTTCTATCTTGTTCCATTGGTCTATATTTCTGTTTTTGTGCCAGTACCATACTATCTTGATGACTGTAGCTTTGTAATATAACCTGGAGTCAGGAAGTTTGATTCCTCCAGTTCCATTCTTCTTTCTCAAGTCTGTTTTGGCTGTTCAGGGTCTTTTGTGTTTCCATATGAATTGTGAAATTTCTTGTTCTAGTTCTGTGGAAAATGCCTTTGGTAATTTGATAGTGATCGCATTAAATCTGTAGATTGCATTTGGTAGTATAGTCATTTTCACAGTATTGATTCTTCCTACCCAGTAATATGAAATATCTCTTCATCTGTTTATGTTATCTTTGATTTCTTTCATCAGTGTCTTATAATCTTCTGTGTACAGTTCTTTTGTTTCCTTAGGTGAGTTTATTCCTACATGTTTAATTCTTCTTGTTGCAGTGGTGAATGGGATTGATTCCTTAATTTCTCTTTCTGATTTTTCATTGTAGTATGTAGAAGTGCAAATGATTTCTGTGTATTGATTTTGTATCCTACCACTTTGCTAAATTCACTGATTAGCTCTAGTAATTTTCTATTACTATCTTTAGGGTTTTCTATGTACAGTATCATGTCATCTGCAAACAGTGAGAGCTTTACTTCTTTTCTGATCTGGATTCTTTTTATTTCTTTTTCTTCTCTTATTGCTGTAGCTGGGACTTCCAGAACCCTGTTGAATAATAGTGGCAAAAGTGGACACCCTTGTCTTGTTCCTGATCTTAGGGGGAATGCTTTCAGATTTTCACCATTGAGAATGTTTGCTACAGGCTTATCATATATGGCCTTTACTATGTTGAGGTAGTTTCCTTCTATGCCCATTTTTTGAAGAATTTTAATCATAAATGGGTGCAAAATTTTGTAAAGGCTTTTTCTGCCTCTACTGAGATTATCATATGGTTTTTATCTTTCCGTTTGTTAATATGGTGTATCACATTGATTGATTTCCATATATTGAAGAATGTTTGCATCCCTGGGATAAACTCAACTTGATCATGGTGTATGAGCTTTTTGATGTGTTGCTGAATTCTGCTTTCTAAAATTTTGTTGAGGAGTTTTGCAACCATGTTCACCAGTGATATTGGCCTGTAGTTTTCTTTACTTGTGTTGTCCTTGTCTGGTTTTGGTATCAGGGTGATGGTGGACTCGTAGAATGAGTTTGGAAGTGTTCCTTCCTCTGCAATTTTTTAAAAGAGTTTTAGAAGCATAGGCATTAGCCCTTCTCTAAATGTTTGATAGAATTCTCCTGTGAAGCCATCTGGTCCTGGGCTTTTGTTTTTTGGGAGATTTTTGATCACAGCTTCAATTTCAGTGCTTGTAAATGGGTTGTTCATAATTTCTGTTTCTTCCTGGCTCAATCTTGGAAGATTGAGCTTTTCTAATAATCTGTCCATTTCTTCCAAGTTATCCATTTTATTGCCATATAGTCGTTGACCTGCCTCTTGAGAAATCTGTATGCAGATCAGGAAGCAATAGTTAGAACTGGACATGGAACAACAGACTGGTTCCAAATAGTTTTGAAAAGGAGTACGTCAAGGCTGTGTATTGTCACCCTGCTTATTTAACTTATATGCAGATTACATCATGAAAAATGCTGGGCTGGATGAAGCACAAGCTGGAATCAAGGTTGGAGAAATATCAATAACCTCAGATATGCAAATGACACCACCTTTATGGCAGAAAGTAAAGAAAAACTAAAGAGCCTCTTGATGAAAGTGAAGGAGGAGAGTGAAAAAGTTGGCTTAAAGCTCAACATTCAGAAAACTAAGATCATGGCATCCGGCCCCATCACTTCATGGCAAATAGATGGGGAAACAATGGAAATGGTGACAGACTTTATTTTGGGGGGCTCCAAAATCACTGCAGATGATAACTGCAGACATGAAATGAAAAGACGCTTACCCCTTGGAAGGAAAGTTATGACCAAAATAGTCAGCATATTAAAAAGCAGAGACACTTTGCCAACAAAGGTCTGTCTCGTCAAGGCTATGGTTTTTCCAGTAGTCATGTATGGATGTGAGAGTTGGACTCCAAAGAAAGCTGAGCGCTGAAGAATTGATGCTTTTGAATTGTGGTGTTGGAGAAGACTCTTGAGAGTTCCTTGGACTGCAAGGAGATCCAACCAGTCCATCCTAAAGGATATCAGTCCTGAGTGTTCATTGGAAGGACTGATGTTGAAGCAGAAACTCCAATACTTTGGCCACCTGATGCGAAGAGGTGACTCATTTGAAAAGACCCTGATGCTGGAAAAGATTGAAGGCAGGAGAAGAAGGGGACGACAGAGGATGAGATGGTTGGACAGCATCACCAACTCAATGGGTATGAGTTTGGGTAAACTCCAAGAGTTGATGATGGACAGGGAGGCCTGGCATGCTGCTGTCCATGGGCTCACAAAGAGTCGGACATGAGTGAGTGACTGAACTGAACTGTTCATAATAGTCTCTTATAATCCTTTGTATTTCTGCATTGTCTACTGTAACTTCTCCTTTTTCACTTCTAATTTTGTTTATTTGATTCTTCTCTCTTTTTTTCTTGATGAGTCTGGCTAAAGGTTTGTCAATTTTGTTTATCTTCTCAAAGAACCAGCTTTTAGTTTTATTCCTCTTCACTATTTTCTTTCTTTTTCATTTATTTCTGCTCAGATATTTATAATTTCTTTCCTTCTACTAATTTTGGAGGGGTTTTGTTCTTCTTTTTCGAGTTGTTTTAGGTGTAAAGTTGGGTTATCTATTCGATGTTTTTCTTGTTTCTTGAGGTAGGATCGTATTGCTATAAACTTCCCTCTTAGAACAGCTTTTGCTGCATCCCATAGGTTTTGAGTTGTCATGTTTTCCTTGTCATTTGTTTCTAGAAATTTTTTTATTTCACTTTTGATTTCTTCAGTAGCCTGTTGGTAATTTAGAAACGTGTTGTTTAATTTTCATGTGTTTGTGTTTCTTACAGTTTTTTTTCTTGTAATTGATATCTAGTTTCATAGCATTGTAGTCAGAGAAGATGCTTGATACAGTTTCAATTTTCTTAAATTTACTGAGGTTTAATTTGTGACCCAAGATGTGGTCTATCCTGGAGAATGTTCCATGTGCACTTGAGAAGAAGGTGTATTCTTCTGCATTTGGATGGAATGTCCTGAAGATTTCAATGAGATCTATCTTATCTAATATATCATTTGAGACTTCCTTATTAATTTTCTGTTTTGATGATCTGTCCATTGGTGTGAATGGGGTGTTAAAAAGTCTCCTAGTATTATTGTGTCACTGTCAGTTTCCCCTTTTATGTCTGTTAGTGTTTGTATTATGTATTGAGGTGCTTCTATGTTGGGTGCATAGATATTTACAATTTTTATGTCTTCTTCTTGTATTTATCCCTTGATCATTATGTAGTGTCTCTCCTTGTCTCTTCTAATCTTCTTTGTTTTAAGGTCTATTTTGTCTGATATGAGGATTGCTACTCCAGCTTTCTTTTGCTTCCCATTTGCATGGAATATATTTTTTCCATCCTCTCACTTTCAGTCTATATGTGTCTTTAGATCTAAAATGGGTTTCTTGTAGACAACATATATATGGGTCTTGTTTTTGTATACATTCAGTCAGTCTGTGTCTTTTGGTTGAAGCATTTAATCCATTTACATTTAAAGTAATTATTGATGTATATGTTCCTATTGCCATTTTCTTAATTGTTTGGGGTTGATTTTGTAGATCTTGTTTCTTCTGTTATGTTTCTTGACTATATAAGTAAGTCCCTTTAACTTTTGTTGTTAAGCTAGTTTGGTGGTACTGAAAGCTGTTAACTTTTGCTTGTCTAAAAAGCTTTTTATTTCTCCATCAATTTTGAACGAGATCCTTGCCAGGTACAGTAATCTTGGTTGTAGATTTTTACCTTTCAGTACTTTAAATATATCCTGCCATTCCCTTCTGGCCTGCAGAGTTTCTGCTGAAAGATCAGCTGTTAAGCATATGGGGTTTCCTTTGTATGTTACTTGTTGCTTCTCCCTTGCTGCTTTTAACATTTTTTCCTTGTGTTTAGTCTTTGTTAGTTTGATTAGTATGTATCTTGGCATGTTTCTCCTTGGATTTATCCTGTATGGGACTGTTTGTGCCTCTTGGACTTGATTGACTATTTCCTTTTCCATGTTGGGGAAATTTTCAACTATAATCTCTCAAAAATTTCCTCATACCCTTTCTTTTTCTCTTCTTCTAGGACCCCTATAATTCAAACGTTGGTACATTTGATATGGTCCCAGAGGTCCCTGAGACTGTCTTCAGTTCTTTTCATTCTTTTTACTTTATTCTGCTCTTCAGAAGTTATGTCCATCATTTTATCTTCCAGCTTACTGATTCGTTCTTCTGCTTCAGATATTCTGCTATTGATTGCTTCTAGAGTATTTTTCATTTCAGTAATTGTATTGTTTATCTCTGTATATTTATCCTTTAATCCTTCTAGATCTTTGTTAATTGATTCTTGCATTTTCTCCATTTTGTTTTCAAGGTTTTTGATCATCTTTACTAACATTATTCTGAATTCTTTTTCAGGTAATTTTCTTATTTCCTCTTCATTTATTTGGACTTCTGTTTTTCTAGTTTGTTCCTTCATTTGTGTAGTATTTCTCTGCCTTTTCATTATTTTTTTTAACTTATTGTGTTTGAGGTCTCCTTTTCCCAGTCTTCAAAGTTGAATTATTTCTTCCTTTTGGTTTGTGCCCTCCTAAGGTTGGTCCAGTGGCTTGTATAAGCTTCATATAGAGTGAAATATGTGCTGAGTTTTTGTTTGTTTGTTTGTTTTTCCTCTGATGGGCAAGGCTGAGGGAGGTGATAATCCTGTCTGCTGATGACAGGCTTGTATTTTTGTTTTGTTTGTTTAGATGAGGCGTTCTGCACAGGGTGCTACTGGTGGTTGGATGATGCCCAGTCTTGTATTCAAGTGGTTTCCTTTGTGTGAGTTCTCACTATTTGATACTCCCTAGGGTTAGTTCTCTGGTAGTCTAGGGTCTTTGAGTCACTGCTCCCACTCTGAAGTCTCAGGGCTCGATCTCTGGTCAGGAACAAAGATTCCACACGTGGTTTGCTATGGCATTAAGTGAGATTAAAACAAATATCCAAAAAAAAGAAACCAAATTGTTCTCCATAGTGGCTGTACTAGTTTGCATTCCCACCAACGGTGAAAGAGGGTTCCCTTTTCTCCACACCCCCTCCAGCATTTATTGCTTGTAGACTTTTGGTGCACTGGGACGACCCAGAGGGATGGTATGGGGGGGGGGGGAGGGGGGTTCAGGATGGGGACACGTGTATACCTGTGGTGGATTCATGTTGATGTATCACAAAACCAATACAATATTGTAAAGTAATTAACCTCCAATTAAAATTAATAAATTTATATTAAAAATTAAAAAAAAAAAAGAAACCAAAGTTGAACCCCAGACAAATGGCAGTTACAAATCAGGCAAATAATAATTAAAATAATGGAATATATACATATACACCCATGAGCAAAGTCAAAACAGTCTAACAAAATAAGGTGCAGTAGATTGACTCAGAGAACAAAGGAAATTAAATTTTTTATTTACTAGTTAATAACAAAACTAACTAAAGCCCAAACTGGAAAACAAAAGTAAAGCAAGGTGCCAAGTTGGGAATAAAGCAGTGAAAACAAAACTAACAAATATGTTGAGAGGAAAGAAAAGAAGAAATAGATATACAAAGCTAAATAGTGGTAGATGAAGATTTATATACATTAAAGATTAACTCCAAGGAGAAAAGAAGAGTAGGAAAGGCAAACAAGGAATAAATGTAGAAAAAATATAATAAGTTTTAAAAAATTAAAATTTAAAAAAGAGAAAAGAAAAAAACAGAAGAAGAAAGAAAAAAGGGGGGAAAAAAAAAAAGAAAAACCCCACAGAACTGCAAAAGCCCAACATAGAGGCAGAGGTTTATAACAACAATAAAAAGTGGGACTGATATACATATACAACCGTAAGCAAAATCAAAACAGTCCAACAAAAGTAAAGTACAACAGAGTGACCCAGTGAACAAAGGAAATCAAAAATCATATCTACCAAAACAAAACTAAGTAAAGCACAAACTGGAAAGCAAAACTAAAGCAAGATGCCAATTGCCAATAAAGCAATGAAAATAAAACTAACAAATATGTTGAGAGGAAAGGAGAGAAAGAAAAGAAAGAAAGAATAGATATGCAAAGTTAAATAGAGGTAAATAAAGAAGATTTATATGCATTAAAGATTAACTGCAAGGGGAAAAGAACAATAGGAAAAGCAAACAAAGGAATAAATGCAGAAAAATAATAATAGGTTTAAAAAATTAAAGAAAAGGTGGGGGGAGGAAAACTCCACAGAACTACAAAAGCCCAATGTAGAGGCAGAGGTTTAACAACAATAAAAAATCTGACTGAGAAAACAAAAGCTGAAAAGCTTAATTGGATTTCTTAGTGCCAATAAAATCGACAACAACAGAAGGGGGTAAAAAGGAAAACAGGGGGGAAAAATCCAAAAAAATCTGCGGAACAAGTCAAAAAATAAGAATAATAAATGTTTGTCTTTATTCACTGCTGTCAGAGTCCTTTCCCTCTCTGGGAGTCAGAGTCCACCTCACCTGCCTAGGATGTCCTCCAACACTGTGCTGGTCTCTGGACCTGCTGTGGGGGCGGGTCAGATTCTAATCTGGTCCTACTCCTGTGTGTTCTTGCCTCCAATGTCCGCAGCTATCAGAACTAGTGTGTTTTCTTTCGTGGGAGCTCTCAGTGGCCTTTTATATATTCTAGAAACAGAGTCTGCCTAGTTGATCATGTGGATTTAATCTGCAGCTTGTACAGCTGGTGGGAAGGTTTTGGGTCTTCTTCTTTAGCCACACTTCCCCCAGGTTTCAATTGTGGTTTTATTTCCACCTCTACATGTGGGTCGTCCACTGGGGTTTGCTCCTGAGGCTGTCCTGGAGGATTTGAGTTTGCCCTTGTGAGGGCCAAGTGTGGAGGTGGTGCAGCTGCTTGGGTCACAGGGGTTCTGGCAGCACCAGGTACTCAGAGGAGTTGGCAGCTAGGGCAGCAGGAAATACAGTGCTCTAGAAGGGTAGGGCAACCAGTATTGGCCAGTATGCTCCAGTATTCTTGCCTGGAGAAGCCCCCTCCCTGATAGAGAAGCCTGGCAGGCCACAGTCTACAGGGTTGCAGAGAGTCAGACACTACCAAAGCAAACCTGCACACATAGAAGCAGGACTTTTTTTGCCTGTGGCAGCTCTGCCCCAGTGAGAGTTGGGCATGCAGGTGGCACAGCTGCTTGGCTTGCAGGGACCCTGATGGTGCCAAGTGTTCAGGAACACAGACTGCCTCAGCCGCAGGAGTTATGGCCCTATCAGAGTCTTTTTCCAAGCCTCTTGTAGCTGGCAATCATAAGGTCTCTTTGGCCAGTCTTTCTCCATACCTCTGCCATTCAGGCACATAGAAGGGCCCCCTGGCTGAGGTCCTACTCTATAGATCAGCACATCAGGCACTTAAAGGGGCACCCTGGGTGGGGTCCTACTCCGTAGTTCAGTGCATCAGGCATTTGATGGGCCAGCCTCTCTATTGTTTAGCTGCCAGTTCTGGGGTGTGGGGAGAGAGAGGCTATGGTGATGGCTCCTCCCCCTACACATGACTCAGCAGTATCACCTTGCTTCCATGGCTGCCTGGCTTTCCTCCACCAGCATTTCCTACCACAATCTCCTCCCTCATATCCCCTCAGTCCATGTCTCCGCAGTCAACAGCCCATGCCCTAGGATTGCTCCACAATCCCTAAACTCCCACTCCCAGCCGCTGTGCCTTCCAGGGGAGGAGCATTCCTGTCCAAGGTATGTATGGCTGCAGCAAGAGCTGTCTGATTCTCATTCCATTTAGGCTGCCACAGATCAGCTGTTTCACTCTCAGTCTTAAATGTTTTCCTCTGAATCAGACAAATGTCCCAGTGTGGGGATTGGACCCCTGCTTCAGTTCCCCGACCAGTCAAGGGCAGGCCCAGTACTACTAACACTCCTGTTTCTCCACCTAGTTCCTTCATCTTACTGAGTTTTGCATGGTTCTGTATATTCTTTTCCACTGGTCAGGTACTCCTGTCCACTCTCAGTTGGTGTTCTGCATGCACTTCTGTGTCTGAAGGTGTATTCCTGATGTATCCGTGAAGAGAGATGTACCCCACATCCACCTACTCCTCCGCTATCTTGTTCTCCCATCCTTGTTCTCCCGTCCTTGTTCTTCAGAATCACACCAGTGGTTATAAGAATGAGCGAGGTCTACCATCTTTTCTCCTCACTCCACTCTGTCAATTATTTTCACTTTTGTTTCCATCATTACTGCTTGCTGCTTCTTAGCATTGCCAGCTACATCACCACTGCTTTTACACTTGCTTCCAGAAATCCTGGGCTTGAAATAGAGATATTGTACCTCTATAGTCTATACAGTACTGTACAATAAAGTACACAAAAGCTCAACCACTTGTAAAGGATGCATGCATGTGGCAATATATGCCAGACACATTAATTAACTTACATGACTGGACACATGAACACCTGTTCACGTCTTTGAAAGTTCGAAAATTGAAGGTTCATATGTAGAAGACTTACATACTTAAATATGTTTGAAAGCTAAAGCAAACCAAGTATGAAGAACAAAAGGAAAGCATAAGATCAATGTATCACCAAATAGTAAACATCAATAAAGATATAAAATTATAAAAGAATTACATTATGATTATATATTATAATTTTATATTATAAGAATGAAGTACAAATTCTGAAGTTGAAAATACAATAACTTAGATAAAAATATTACTAGGGAAACTCTATAGGATATGTAAGCAAGCATAAAAAATCAGAACCAAGTCAAAGATATGTCTATTTAGATAATCCAGTCTGTGGAATGGAAAGAAATTGTAATAAACAGAGTTTTAGAAAACTGTGGGACACCATCAATCACACTAACATACACATAATGGATTCCCAGAAAGAGAAAAGAGCAAGAGAATATCCAAAGAAATGATGCCAGGAAATTTCCTTACCTAGGTTTTTAAAGAGAAACCTCATCTACAGTCAAGAAGCTAAAGAAATCCCCAATATGATGATCTCAAAGAGATTCATACCTAGGCTTATCATAATCAAACTATTATTTAAAAGACAAAGAGAAAATCTTGAAAGCAGAAATAGGTGACTCATCACATAAAAGAGATTCCCAGTAAGATTTATAGCTTATTTCAGAAGCCATGGCAGTCAGAAGACCCAGGTGACAAATTCCAAGTGCTGACAGGAAAAGCCTATCAACCAGGAATTTGACAACAGCAAAGTCATTTTTCAAATATAAATTAAGACATACTCAGATAAACAAAAACTGACATTTGTCTCTTGCAGATCTGCCCTATGAGAAATACTAAAAAGAGTCATTCAGACTGAAATATTTATGTGGTAAATAAAACCGTACAAAAAATAAAGACCAACAAATGTAACTAAATATGTAAATGTAAAGGACAATTTGAACATTTTTTTGTTTATGACAGTTTTTTCTC
Organism: Bos mutus; assembly: GCF_027580195.1. Taxonomy (NCBI): domain Eukaryota; kingdom Metazoa; phylum Chordata; class Mammalia; order Artiodactyla; family Bovidae; genus Bos; species Bos mutus. The sequence goes on along the minus strand of NC_091619.1, from coordinate 21,100,963 downwards.
CTACCTGATTTTGTATAACCAGAACAAGGCTATAATTACAAATCTGTGTCAATGGGCACACTAAATATGAAATGAAATTTGTATAACAATAACAACACATGGTAGGGGGAACATAGCTATGGAAGATCAAAGACTCTGTATACTCTTGAAATTATATTGGTATTAATACAAATAAGATTATATAAATTAAGGTGTCAATTATAATGCCCAGCAAGAGAAAGGATTATGAGTGAATACTGTGAACAACTGTGCAACAAAAATTAGGTAACAAATCATGCCACAGCCCTGCACATCCCAGCCTGAGACATGTGTCCACTGGTGTGCATGAATGCTGGGTGCTGGAACATGGGGTTTGGAGAGCAGACCCAGGGAACAGACTACTGTTGGCTGTGAGTAGAGAGCTGAGGTGATGGAGCAAGGAGCTTCATAACCAAGAATGCTTGTTGAGGAAGGGCAGATTGCCGCAGAAGCGAAGAACCATTATTGAATGACACACAAAGGGTGGGGCCCCTGCTGCGGCCTCTGTCCTCATGTTTTGGCTCCTGCTTCCCTGAGCACTAGGGAGGGCTCCCACAGGCTCGTGCTCCCCCTCATCCTCGTCACTCCCTCTTTTACCTCCTCCCCACCTGGGTGGCCCACTTGCCCCATCCTGCCTCAGCCCTCTCCTGCCTGATGAGCTTGCACATCCCAATTGCCACCACGGCGCCCGCACTCCTGGGTGGCCAGCTCACCCTGAGCACTGCACCCCCCCCCTCCCACCTGGATGGACTTGTGTGTTCCAGCAGCCTCCAGAGCAGAAAGCTGATGGGTCAACCGCATGCAGAGGTGGGGCTGAAACCATAGCTGAGCCCTAGGGGCCTTGTGACTAAAGAAGAGCTGAAATCTCTCTTCAAGGCTGTGTGAACCATGGATTATACCTCCACTGATGGCTTCGTAAATTTAGTACCTATAGAACATCCAAATAGACAAGTGCACCCTCAAAAAAAAAAAAAAAAAGTGACCTAGATAGACAAACTTCTAGAAAGATACAAACTGTCAAAATTGACTCTAAATCTTCGTCTGTGACCCACTTTGGGAAGCCACCCCCAGCACTGTCAGCTGCAGAGCCATCCTACAGCTGCTAGATGCATACTGGCAAAAAAAAACATCAGTGTCAAACCCCTTGTCTCCCAAAAATACGGATGCAGAGAGCTCACAGTGTTGCTGCAGAAACCGTGTTGCTGCAGAAAATCCAGTGACACTGTGACTGGCCTTCACACAGAAAAAGCAGAAAACACAAAGACAACTTCTAACTTTCATCCTCCAACCCCACTTCTGATAAGCAAACTTAAATCACATTCAGAACCCAATTTTACAGAAAGCCTGGATAATGTGGGGTTCTCTTTTCTACCTCTGCAATACGAGAGTCTCATTGAGTGCCTGCTCCCCATATCCACCACAATTCCTTCAGTTCAGTTCAGTCACTCAGTCGTGTCCAGCTCTTTCACTATCATGCTAAAACCATGGGTCACTCATCAAAAACTCCAGTCTCCTAAAAGCCTTTGTTTCACTGTTACTCAGTTACACTTACTTAGTGATTCATAAACCTTTGTTGTTGTTGTTCAGTCACTCAGTTGTGTCCAGCTCTTTGTGACCCCATGGACTGCAGCACACCAGGCTTCCCCTGTCCTTCACCATTTCCCAGAGTTTGCTCAAACTCATGTCTGTTGAGTCGGTGATGCCACCCAACCATCTCATCCTCCGCCACCCCCTTCTCCTCCTGCTCTCAATCTTTCCCAGGATCAGGGTCTTTTCCAATGATTCAGCTCTTCTCATCAGATGGCCGAAGTATTGGAGCTTCAGCTTAAAGCATCAGTCCTTCCAATGAATATCAGAGTTGATTTCTTTTAGGACTGACTGGTTTGATTTCCTTGCAGTCCAACGAACTGTCAAGAGTCTTCAGCACCACAATTCAAAAGCATCAATTCTTCGACACTCAACCTTTTTTATGTCCAGCTCTCACATCTGTACATGACTACTGGAAAAACCAAAGCTTTGACTCTAATCATAAACCTTGGATTGATCCAACTGTCCCCCACCTCTGCATATAACTCATACTTCCTGACAAAATCACCAACCTCTCAAACAAATTCATTATAAATTCACACTACCTAACCTCAACCAATCTTTAAAAGCATTCAGCAGTCAATTATTTGGATAATATCTATTGAGTTCCAAGTATTTTGCATGTTTTAATTCAGTCATCAAAAACAATCTGTGAGATATGTATCATTATCCCCATTTTACAGACTAGAAAACAAAGACATAGTAAACACTAAGCCACTTACTCAAAGCCACACTGGGAATATCAGAACCAGGATTCAAAACCAGGAAGTTCGGCTCCAGAGTCCCCTTTTTCATAATTCTCACATGCTCCCAATGCTCCATCCACCCCATCATTCTGAAAAATGACAAGACGTATTTCTCTGGGAAAAATAGAAATCAGAAAGTGATGCCTTCATTTCAGTTCAGTTCAGTTCAGTCGCTTAGTCATTTCCTACTCTTTGCAACCCCATGAATCGCACCACACCAGGCTTCCCTGTCCATCACCAACTCCCGGAGTTCACTCAAACTCACGTCCATCAAATCGGTGATGCCATCCAGCCATCTCATCCTCTCTCATCCCCTTCTCCTCCTGCCCCCAATCCTTCCCAGCATCGGAGTCTTTTCCAATGAGTGAACTCTTCGCGTGAGGTGGCCAAAGTACTGGAGTTTCAGCTTTAGTATCATTCCCTCAAAATTTTAGCTGTCCTGAATTGATTTATATTCATCATAACTTTCTCTTGTCCCACAGAAGATACTGTTCTTCTATTGTGGAAAGTCAATACCTTCACCTGTGCTTCAAGTCCAGTCTGCTCTCACCTCTTCTGGAATACTGCTCTCTTTTACAGTTCATCTTTCTCTGGGATCTGCAACTGATCCCTCTTTGCTCACTTCTTTCCTGAAGCCCTTGAGAGTTCTCAGCACACTCAATTCTTGACTTCACCCTTAACCACATACCTGATCTATTGTCCTAATTCTTCCCCTCCCTCATCACAGTCACACTTGTACACTTGCTTTAAGACACTCGCTCCTCAGCTTTCCTTCATCAGGATTCCTTCAACCTCAAAAAGTGCCCACTAACTGCTCTAGTATTTGAGACTATTGACTTGTCTTTCCTTCTTAAAATCTTTTTTCTCTCAGTATCTTTAATATCAACACCCTAGATCCCCTCTTTCCCATTTGCTGTCTTTCTCAGGTTTCTTTGCTGGCTCCTCTTTCTCTACCTCTGTTCCTCCCTCAAATGTTGGTGCTTCCAAGGGTTTGGGGACAGTCTCCATTTAATCTCAGTTTTCATTCTCTCACTGGGACATCTACTGCATGGGCTTCTATTATCATTCACATGCTGCTAGTCCTGGGTGTTCATTGGAAGGACTGATGCTGAAGTTAAAACTCCAGTACTTTGGCCACCTCATGTGAAGGGTTGACTCATTGGAAAAGACCCTGATGCTCAGAGGGATTGGGGGCAGGAGGAGAAGGGGACGACAGAGGATGAGATGGCTGGATGGCATCACCGACTCAATGGACATCAGTTTGAGTGAACTCCAGGAGTTGGTGATGGACAGGGAGGCCTGGCATGCTGTGATTCATGGGGTCGCAAAGAGTCGGACACGACTGAATGACTGAACTGAACTGAATTCCAAATCTGTTTCCCCACCACACACCCTCTACTAAGCACTAGACCCTGCATTCAACTCTGTTAGTAGACATCTCCAATGGGGCTCAATTCAATGTGTCTGATGTTGCATTCATTATCTTCTGCTTCTAACCTATTTCTGTGTTCCTACTCTCAGTCAATGGCCCACCCCAGAAGCCTAGACCTTGTTTTCAGGTCCTTTCTTTTCCCCCACCACCTAGGGCAGTTAATCAAGTGCAAATAACATGTCAGGTCCTGGGCTAAGCATCTCATATGCAATAATTTTATTGTTACAATCTTAAGCGAGAAGAAAGAAAAAGTGAAACTTCAGTTCTTCCTAATACTTATTATGTCTTCCTTGTGGTTCAAACGGTAAAGAATCTGCCTACAATGCAGGAAACCAGGTTCAATCCCTGGGTTGGGAAGATACCATGGAGAAAGGCTTGGCTACCCACTCCAGTATTCTTGCCTGGAGAATTCCATGGTCAGAGGAGCCTTGCGAGCTACAGACCTTGGGATTGCAGAGTCAGACATTACTAAGCGACTAACTTTTTCTTTCTTTCAATGCTTATCATGAAGAAGAAAATGGCAACACACTCCAGTATTCTTGCCTGGGAAATCCCATGGACAGAGGAGCTTGGTGAGCTACAGTCCATGGGGTCACAAAGAGTCGGACACAACTGAGCTTGTATGTATCATCATCAGCACTTATTGTTGTTGTTGTTTTTGTTCTGTTACCGAGTCGTGTCCAACTCTTTGTCACCCTATGGACTGCAGCATGCCAGGCTTCCCTGTCCTTCACTATCTCCTGGAGTTTGTTCAGATTTGTGTCTATTGAGTTGGCAATGCTATCTAACCATCTCATCCTCTGTTGCACACTTCTCCTCCTGCCTTCAATCTTTCCCAGCATCAGGGTATTTTTCAATGAGTCCGCTCTTCGCATCAGGTGGCCAAAGTATTGGAGCTTCAGCTTCAACATCAGTCCTTCCAGTGAATATTCAGGGTTGATTTCCTTTAGGATTGGCTTATTTGATCTCCTTGTTGTCCAAGGGACTCTCAAGAGTCTTCTCCAGCACCACAGCTCAAAAATATCAGTCTTCAGCATTCAGCCTCCTTTATGGTCCAACCCTCATATCTGTACATGATTACTGGAGAAACCAAAGATTGACCACGCGGACCTTGTCAGCAAAGTGATGTCTCTGCTTTTTAATACACTGTCTAGGTTTGTCATAGCTTTTCTTCCAAGACAGTTCTCCTGGGTTTCCTTACCCTACTGCTCTCCACCTGGGTGCCCTTTCCCAATAAAATCTCTTGCTTTGTCAGCACATGTGTCTGCTCGGACAATTCATTTTCAAGTGTTAGACAAGGGCCCAGTTTAGGGCCCTGGAAAGGGTCTGCCTTCCTGCAACAAATGGCGACTCTGGTGGGATTCTTCTTCTCTGAGACTGACATCCTGACCACTCAGGGTACTCAGGGGCCAGCTTGCCTGCCAATGGACCAGACCCAGCGGCCGCAACTGGGACCCATTTGTCCCTGGTCTCCTCCTGACGTGGACAACTGGCCAGAGTGCCCCGACCGGTAAGGAACAAGAGACTTTATTGACCTCTCTCCCCTTCCCTCTCTCTTTCCTCTCCTTAACCCTTCCTATCCTTCCCTGTTTTTCTGGTTCCCCGGTCCTGGATTTAGGAATCTGATCGAAGGGCCCTCAGCCTGAGCTGAGGTTTGGAGACTGATCACCTCCTCTTGGCAGAGAACTCGAATTCTGGTTCTGGTCTGGTCTGATTTCTGGTAGGGCCGAATTCCAGTCCTCCCTTATCTGGAGGCCCAGGGAAAAGTCCCATAACACCTGGGTATCTGTAGGTGGCAGGAGACGTCTGTAAGGCCACCCCTTTCACCCCCTCTCCCGCCTCCTCCCCCTTCTTCTATCAACCTGGCTTCCTTTCCTCCCTTGAAATCTTTGATGTTAGTACTTGGATCTGAAGTTCTGTGTCTCTATAGGAGGTTTTCTGAGAGACTGTATTCTTGTATTTAAGGGCTTCCTGGTGGTGCAGAGGTTAAAGCGTCTGCCTGCAATGTGGGAGACCTGGGTTCGATCCCTGGGTCAGGAAGATCCTCTGGAGAAGGAAATGGCAACCCACTCCAGTGTTCTTGCCTGGAGAATCCCATGGATGGAGGAGCTTGGTGGGCTACAGTCCACGGGTCGCAAAGAGTCGGACATGACTGAATGGCTTCACTTTCACTTTCTTTCCCTTTCTTCCAAGGATCAAGAATCTTTTAATTCATGGCTGTGGTCACTGTTGACAGTGATTTTGGAGTCCAAGAAAAGAAAAATGGCCACTGCCTCCATTTATTAGGAAATATTATTAGGGAAGAAATTTAACAGAGTTCCCTAAGTCATCATACTTTTTCTCAGCTTTCCTTCCACCTTTTGTGACTGCCTGAAACAGGTTTCTATCCCCACCCTTCTCTGTGGCCCTTGATCAGTGGAGATGTACCTCTCTACATCCCTCTCACACACTATATTCCAGTATTCTTTTTGTAATATATGGAACTTGGTGAAAAACAAGATGGATTATCCTTCTCCCACAGGAAAGGAGTGCAGAAGCAGCTATAGCATATGTAATCAGGCAATGGATGTACTCTTTGTCTAGTGAGAGAGGTTAGTGTATTAACTGATTTACCTTTTTCTAACCAAAAAAGTTGAAATTTTTCCCCTACACAACAGTTTCACTCTCCTTCATGTCTCCACAACCATCATTATCCCCTGTACAAACAAAGAAGCCTGCTATTTGTTCAATCTTTTAATTCAAACAAGGCAAGCTCTGTCTCTTCTATCTCCTCCCTTCAATCTCCCCAGCTCAGCCAGCAAGTTCCATCTGCATCAGTTAGACTCCCAAAGATCAGAGGGAACCAGGAAAATCTATCAGGCCTAATCCCTAATCTCTGCAAACACACATGCACACACAAATACACACAGCCACACACAGAGACAAATACGCATATGAATACAAGTTGAGAATTATCCCAACTTGAATTTTAAAATGATTCAAATTTTCAGTTTTGGCTGATTGCTAAGGAGGATGGATCCGAAACTCGAGGTAAGTACTCAAAGCCAGGATAACACCTACAGAAACTAACAGGGCTCTGTGCCACCTGTGCCCTGCCCTGCATTTCAATACATTTTGTAGAACTTGACCAAATTAATCTCCAATTCTTTAGATTACTTCAAGAACCTCAATGTTCTTCCCACAATATGGAATCCAAACATTTTAATCTGAAGTTCATGTCCTCCACTGCTATATAAAAGTATTTTATAAAAGAAATGTTTGACATTTTTCTTATAATCTTGCTAAACTTACTTAGTAGATCTAGGTTTTCTACATAGACAAGCTTGTTGTCTACAGATAATGATTGGTTCCCCTCTGCCTTTCCAATCTATATTCCCTTATTTCTTTTTCTTAGAAGACATAGCGGGGGAATTATAGGGGGGATTTGCATAAAACCCTGAAAAGAGGGCAAACCAAGTTCAAGCAGTTCTTTGAAGACAAGACTGGCAAATACCAAGAATTAGCTCATCCAAAACCCATTACACCCCTGATCTAGAATACCTTCCTACACTGCAATGACAAAAAGCTCGAAACTACATTTTTGAGACTCCTTGTGGCTCAGTTTCCTCCAAGACATACACAAGACATTTATTCTCCCATATATAATATATTTATTTGAAATTGGGTTTTATTGGGGTCTAGGCATGCAAGTCAGGAAGCAACAGTTAGAACTGGACATGGAACAACAGACTGGTTCCAAATAGGAAAAGGAGTACGTCAAGGCTGTATATTGTCACCCTGTTTATTTAACTTCTATGCAGAGTACATCATGAGAAACACTGGACTGGAAGAAGCACAAGCTGGAATCAAGATTGTCGGGAGAAATATCAATAACCTCAGATATGCAGATGACACCACCCTTATGGCACAAAGTGAAGAGGAACTCAAAAGCCTCTTGATGAAAGTGAAAGCGGAGAGTGAAAAAGTTGGCTTAAAGCTCAACATTCAGAAAACGAAGATCATGGCATCCGGTCCCATCACTTCATGGGAAATAGATGGGGAAACAGTGGAAACAGTGTCAGACTTCACTTTTAGGGCTCCAAAATCACTGCAGATGGTGACTGCAGCCATGAAATGAAAAGACGCTTACTCCTTGGAAGGAAAGTTATGACCAACCTAGATAGCATATTGAACAGCAGAGACATTACTTTGCCAACAAAGGTCCATCTAGTCAAGGCTATGGTTTTTCCTGTGGTCATGTATGCATGTGAGAGTTGGACTGTGAAGAAGGCTGAGCGCCGAAGAATTGCTGCTTTTGCAGTGTGGTGTTGGAGAAGACTCTTGAGAGTCCCTTGAACTGCAAGGAGATCCAACCAGTCCATTCTGAAGGAGATCAGCCCTGGGATTTCTTTGGAAGGAATGATGCTGAAGCTGAAACTCCAGTACTTTGGCCACCTCACGCGAAGAGTTGACTCATTGGAAAAGACTCTGATGCTGGGAGGAATTGGGGGCAGGAGGAGAAGGGGACAACAGAGGATGAGATGGCTGGATGGCATCACTGACTCGATGGACGTGAGTCTGAGTGAACTCCAGGAGTTGGTGATGGACAGGGAGGCCTGGCATGCTTCGATTCATGGGGTCGCAAAGAGTCAGACACGACTGAGTGACTGAACTGAACTGAAGGCATGCAACGGCACCCCACTCCAGTACTCTTGCCTGGAAAATCCCATGGGTGGAGGACCCTGGTGGACTGCAGTCCATGGGGTCGCTAAGAGTTGGACATGACTGAGCGACTTCACTTTTACTTTTCACTTTCATGCATTGGAGAAGGAAATGGCAACCCACTCCAGTGTTCTTGCCTGGAGAATCCCAGGGACGGGGGAGCCTGGTGGGCTGCCGTCTATGGGGTCACGCAGAGTCGGACACAACTGAAGCAACTTAGCAGCAGCAGGAGCAGGTAAGGTTTTTCTGGCATGGATGCTGGCAGAGATACCAAAGCTGTGATGTAGCAGCTACTGATCTTGCTGATTCTTGTTAGTGGCAGAGGCAACAGATCTCTTAGCAGCCCAGTTCTGCCATGTGATTCCTGATGTCATTTCTGGGATCTCTGGCTTGAGTTTGCTTCTTCAGTCCTCCAAAAAAAATCATTGAACTAAAATATATTTAGTGAAGTTTTTTTTCCTGAAACTTGCTATAGAGAATACTGTACTGAACAACTAAAAACCTTAAAATAAATGAGTTATATCAAAGATAGTTGAAGGTGAAAGAAAGACGCTAAAGGAAAATAAAGTATGGAATTTCTGTCTGAGTCAGATGGTTTTGAAGGCCATTAGGTGCTGGTATATTTTATTTAAATATTTGCTAGAGTACCAAAAGTGAAAATAAAAACAGCTACGCCATTCTCTGTGAGGCAATTGGAGAGGAACTCTGTTTTGTGAGGTTGGGACAAAGAGAAACCACAGTAGAAGAGAAGGACCCCCAAAGATGGGCAATGGGGGTTTCCTGTCCTCAAATCACTGAAATGGGCCCCCATGTCTATGAAAATGAAATGAGAGCCCTGCCCACGGCTAAATTCTGAAGGACTAAGGATGGGAGAAGTTAGATCCATAGAAAAGCTGGGATACTGCTTCATCTGTTCTTGCTGAAGTTACATAACAGACACTGGCCATAATCTTCAGGCAGTCAGTGGCAGACAGGCGACTAAACCAGCAGCAGCATCTCTCACTTGTCTAGCACTTTCCACTTTACAAAGCACTTTATTGTAATACAGCCACATAGCTATCATCATGATTATCTTCCCATTTTTCAGATGAGAAAACTGAGGATCTAAAGAGGTTAGTGAATACACTGAAAGTTTGAAAACTAAGTGTGTGGCAGAGCCAGGCCTCGGGCAGGCCCTAGCCTCCAACCACTGGTCTTTCCAGATCCAGGTCCCTCTCAGTGCAGTGAATCTCCCCATGAAATGGTTTCAGATCTTGTGAAGCCACATGAGGAAGAGCGAGGCCAGACTTGTCCCAAGGCAGCCTCCCACCTCCCTCTCACACTGCAGGTAGAGGAACTAAGGCCTATGGCTGCGTCTCAGCAACGTCTGAGCCCCACGACGGCCCTTGTCCAACCACAGAAGCCCCCTGTCCACTCGTGTGTCAGGCCCGCACCTTCAGCCTAGCCCAGACCTGCAAAGACTGCAGGAGAAGCCTCACTGGTCTTCCAGCAGGGCCTGGGGACCCCACTGTCTGTGAGCTGCAGGCTAGTGGACCCTCCCTCCTTCCTGGGGCAGTGAAATGTCCTCCTAGGGAGCCTCATGATCCTGCCTTCGCAGGATCTTTTCATCTTAGCCTTAACATCCATCCCATTAGTCACACCAACTGCATTACCTTTTATACCTGGAGAAAGCCCCCCTGGTAGAGGGACTCCTGGGAGGGTCTCCAGGACCTGGGAGGGTCCCTACCCCACCTCAGTTTGTAGGTGACACTCACTCCGAACACAGTCAGTCGGGCCTCTTTCTACTGGGCTACCTTTATCACAAGGCTTCCCTTGTGGTTCTTGGCTGGACAGGTTCTCAGCATCTCTCTTCCGTCCAGTGGGGGAGGACAGACCACAACACCCAGCACAACCTTCTACGCACCCCAGGGACTCATACCACACCATTCCACTCCACGTGCCTATAGAACCTTGAGACCCTCCCATGGGGGCACAGAATGGAGGAAGAGCCCCACTGGAAGCAGATAACTGGGAAATACTTCCCCATTTAAGATGGTAAATCCCCATCCTTTATGGATCTAAGAAAAGATAATATATAAAGCAGAATCCCAAGTTACTCATTTATGATAAAGGACCCTCCAGTCTGGGGATGAGTGTCAAACCAAGGACTCAAGACACCCTCTTCCTATTAATAAGGTCTCTTCCCAACACAAAGGGGCTTTCTGAGCACAAACCTCTGATGGTCAGTGTGGGGGCTATTTCTCCAATACTCAGGAACAGCCTGAAACTTCCTGAACCCACTGGGAACACCCCTCAGGTGCAGGTTGCTGGTGAACCTATCCTGGGGAAATGCTGATCAGTGCTGCTTCTGTATTGACCAATGCCCTTCAGTTATAAACCCTCTCTAGATGTCTGCTGTTGTGGGAAAGCCTGGTCTTTAAAATTAGACAGAATAAAGTCTGAGTCTCATCTCTTTCACTCTGAGTCACCCTGGACAGGTTGCCGAGCTTATCTGAGCCTGGGAGTTATCACAGCATTGGTCTTCCTTCGGGAGTCTGTGAGTTTCATAAGCAGGACTCTGTGAATGCACTCAGTGAGGTTCACTGGCAGATCTTAAACAAAAACACCAATTTTAAACTGAATCCCTTATCTATGAGGTACTTCCTCCACTATGAATGTGATGGTTTTACTATTAATACAACCAAAGTTGTAGGGGCGCCCCCTTGTGGCATTACAGCTTCTTATTTTCTTTAAAAAATAAAATTGTCTTTGATGGTGCTGAATTGGAGAAGGAAATGGCAACCCACTCCAGTATTCTGGCCTGGACAATTCCATGGACAGAAGAGCCAGGCCGGCTACAGTCCATGGGGTCACAAGCAGTCAGACATGACTGAGTGACTAACACTGATGGTGCTGAATAACTATGATGGACACCCAGTACTTTCTTCAACCACCTCATTTCTGCACTTTAAAATATGAGCTATTGAAACCTTTTACAGTTAAAGAAAAATGTGAAGGTACTTCTAAGCACATTTACCCACACATACAGCAGATTCTTTACTTACCAGAAAAAAAAAATCTTAAGCAAATGGATTTTATGTATATATATATATATAGCCATAGGACAGGAACAAACAGGTCACAAAACACTCAGATACTCTCATATGAAGTAGAAGAAAACATGGGATAATTGAGTAAGTGTCTTCTTAGGTTTGCAGTCTCTGGAGTGGACATTCGAGTGCATGCCATGCTCCCAAGTGGACTTAAAAACTGAAAAAGGATCCATTTATCATAATATGAGCAGTAGAGCAGGCTACCCAGGTGACTCAGTGGGTAAGGAATCCTTCTGCAGTGCAGGAGATGCAGGAAACATGGCTTTGATCTCTGGATCAGGAAGATCCCCTGGAGGAGGGCATGGCAACCCTCTCCAGTTTCTTGCCTGGAGAATCCCATGGACAAAGGAGCCTGGTGTGCTACAGTCCATAGAGCTGCAAAGAGTTGGACATGACTGAAGCAACTGAGCATGCACAAGCAATACAGCAGCATCCCCACCCGAACCTGGAAAAATAGCTAGTACTAATTGCTCCACCTGTCACTATATTTTGAGCCTTGAAACAGTTTTGATCCATATCCTAAAGCAATCCACACTATAAGCTAAAATCTGTTGTTCTAACAAAATTTAATTGCAGGAGTCCAATAGGCCTTGCATGCCTCAGCCATCTGCTCCACATTTTCTCCCCAGCCAGGTGCTTCCTGGCATCTTTCATGCAGTTAACACTGAATGCTTACTCTTTGCTAAGACTGAGATTCAGCACTTGAGATGCATTATCTTATTAAACCTGAAACAACACTATGAGGTAGCCATGATTATTATATCCACTTTACAGATGAGAAATTGAGGGATAGAAAAGCAAAATGACTTGTGCAAAATCCAAGGCTGAAATAACAGTTTAAAGGATTTAAACCCACATCAGTCTGGTACAGGGGCCCTTTATAAGTGGGAATTAATCCAAGTGTCAATTCCCTTCAGTTTCACTGTGCATGAGCTAATTAAGAGTACCTGATATGGTTTCTTCCATCTCAGTTGGAAATAGTCCATTAAATTATGTCTTTTTCACTATGCATAAATCCCCTGATTGCAGATCATGGGGCACTTGATCTTCATCCAAATACTGAGATAAGTTTCAGAAACAAACTTAGAATGTCCTTATAATAATTAATCTTTACATTAATATTGTATAATGTAACAATAAGGAACTATCTGGGAAGTGAGTCTTAGTAAATACAGACCTCCATTAACAGAATTGGGACTTAACATTCATTGAAACATAATCTTTTTTTCTCTAAAATTACCCTAATTTCTACTCAGTATAAACAAATTAAGACTAATTTGTTTGTAAAATAAGATCTAATGACTTTCTCCCTTTTCAAGGTCCCCAAAATACTGTGAGCTTTCTGTACCTGTTAGTGAGTGGCCTTCCTAATTTATTTGATAAAGCTGCTGGAACTGAAGAATTTCCAGCCTCTCAAGGGAACAGATAGAAAAGATAAATGTTTTCAATTCTGCTTACAGAGGTATAATTTACCATAAAATTATAACCATATTCACCAGTTCACCAGTCCTATGTAACTAATTCTTCCTGTTAAACAGTTTTATGAAGCCATATTAGAATCCTTTAATTTCTTACTCAGCTCAGCATTATGGTCTCCAAACCAGAAATTTATATTTATCCAAAAGTCCTTTCTGTAAATTTTTGAAGAGGAAGCAGTTTTGCAAAGGCCTCGGGATAAAACCGTAACCATTTATAATGACAGAAGACTTAAGGCACATTTAAAATTTGATTATCATGCAATTGACAAAGAAGTTGGTTACTGCTGCGACATACAATGCTTGTAGATAATAGCTAGAATTATAACTGATAACATTTTACCAGGACATATCAGATTTTTAGGAATTCCATATAATTTCTAGAATATCTATATTAATAACACTTACCATATGATATAAGAAGATTTTTTTTTACTGATTCAATAATGCTTCCCATGTAATTTAACATACCAAATAAACCTAATTAGTTTAATATCCCTCTTTGGGCTGTTTCAGGAGCCCGTTGAAGCATCCCAAAAATAGCTAGAGGTCAAAGGGACTTCATTAGAATTTTATTCATTTATCTAGGAAGTTTTGTCAAAAAAATAAAATATCAAAAGGATTTAGAACACTCAGTCAGATAGAATCATAGGTCACTGTGAAATAGTAGTTATTTACTTAGCCAAAGTGACAATAAAATATTTCAAAGACAAATATAGAATAGATTACTTAAAAGGTAAAGAACTTAAAACCTGTTATCAAAGGCAGTTCAATATTTTAAGAAAATTTGTCCTCTTAACAGAGAGAAAAGCCAAATTCAAGTTTTCCACCAGCTTACTTTTTTAAATTCATTCTAAATTTAGCATTCCTGACCATGCACAGAACTCTTTTCTCAGGGTCCACTTCCCACAAACCTTCCATGACTTTCTGTATCCACCACTTTATTTTTTCCATCCAGAAATAAGCAGCTCTAAAGCACACTAACTTTCTTTTCTCTAATAAAATGAAATTCCATTCCTCATACCTTTTTACTGAAAACATACATCCTATCTTTCTGCTGTATACTGACATGTTTCCTTTATTATTTCTATTAACTTTAATTACATGTTCATATTAGAGTCCTCAGCTCTGAAAGTCTTGATTTCCCGTGAAAACTAAGAAGTAAGCAATAATGAACTATCCTTTACATTAGCACTCTGAAGATCAGTGAACATAAATATCAGTGATAATTTCTAAAAAAACATTTGCTTTCTAGTAGAGAACATCGCAGAATAGCACCAAACATATTCATTACCAGTCCTAAATACATCTGAGTGTGTGCTTAGTCACTCAGTCCTTTGAAAAGTGAAAGTCAAAGTCGATCAGTCATGTCTGACTCTGAGACCCCTTGGACTATACAGTCCATTGAATTCTCCAGGCCAGAATACTGGAGTGGGTAGCCTTTTCTCTCCTCCAGGGGATCTTCTCAATCCAGGAATTGAACTGGGGTCTCCTTCACTGCAGGCGGATTCTTTACCAGCTAAGCTACCAGGGAAGTTCAGTCCTTTAGTTTCTCTGTAAAAAGAAGCCAATGTTCAATAGTTAATGTTTCAGCATCATATTTTATTTGGAAATGATGTAGCTATTATTCAATAACTTTCATAACTTAATTTAGCACAACGGGCTTCCCTGGTGGCTCAGAGGTTAAAGCGTCTGCCTGGAATGCAGGAGACCCAGGTTCCATCCCTGGCTCAGGAAGATCCCCTGGAGAAGGAAATGGCAACCCACTCCAGTACTCTTCCCTGGAGAATCCCATGGAGGGAGGAGCCTGGTAGGCTACAGTCCAGGGGGTCGCAAAGAGTCAGACACGACTGAGAGACTTCACTCATTCACTCACTCACTCACTCATAGAATTTCAAGTTATGAAAATCTGCAGAGACTATTTTAATAGCTGTTTCTAAAACATAATTATTCTTGATAGGAATTAACTAAAATCTCTTATCTCATTTTCATTTTCTTTCCTGAAAAGTTTCTTCACATCAAGTTACTTTCCTTGCTGACAAATTTGCAACAGATATGATAAGATTTTTATTTAACTTATATTAAACTAGGTGCAATAAAAGTATTACACTTAATATTGATGACCTAAAAGACATGTCTATATTAATTAGATCAACAAGTAAACCTTAATACCAGGTATTAATTTAACACTGAATATTTCCCAGTTGACATGACCTGAAATTAATTCTGGCCAGTTACCTTCTGTATTTTTTTTTTAGAAAGTATTAAAGTGCTTAACTTCCTTTAATTCAATTAAGTATGGCTCACACACTAACTTTGATAATACCATCCAAAGTGAAAGTGAAAGTAGCTCAGTCATGTCTGACTCTTGGCGACCCCATGGACTGTAGCCCACCAGGCTCCTCTGTCCATGGGATTCTCCAGGCAAGAATACTGGAGTGGGTTGCCATGTTCTCCTCCAAGGGATCTTCCCAACCCAGGGATCAAACCCAGGTCTCTCGCATTGCAGGCAATACCATTCAAAGGTAAAAACAAAGATAATGCACATATAAACATACAGACAGACACGAGAGATCCCATATCTTCATTTTCTAAATTTAGTCATGAATCAGATATCACAGTATAAAGTTCACTAACTTCTAATTAACAGTTTAAATAAGTAAATTTTTTTAATGTTTCTTCCCCTTTTTTCTCCTGAGTCTCAGAACTTAGAGACGGTCTAGATAAGATAAATGTTCCAGGAAGCTCTGGTATCAAGACAGAGGGAGAGAAAATCAAGTTCTCCTGGTAGAATTTGGTCCCTCAGGATCAGAATTCTGATAAGACTTTTTTTTTTCCTTCAAGCTTGCTTTCTCTACCAGTTGGGCATTAAACAAAGGTCAGTTAACCTTCAACTGGCATTGAGTACTTAATTGGTACAATTGAAGATTCATAATTTTCACAGATACCCCCTTTCCTTTTTTATGGTTTTGAAAAGGGGTGAGCCAGTATAACAAGGGCCTTTGTATGGAACGCGGATCAACCAAGATTGTGTCTTTTGACTAGAGTAGCCAAATCCTCATTTAAACCATCTAAAAAGGCAGAGATAAGCAAGGATCATTTTGGTGGTTAGAGAGTGATTTAGATGTCAAGCCAGAATTTTGCTTCAAAGTTTAAAAAAAAAAAAAAAAAAACTCCATAATAGTCTGGAATTGATTCATCTGGTCTTTGCTCGCACTGCTGCATCTTTGTCCAGTCTATGGTTTTTGAGAAAAGCTCTGGGATAAGTTCGAGTAATTTCTGAGCTAATTCCTCACTTTCAGTATGAATTTGTGGTTCAAAATTCATTAAGGAGTGTTTCCATCCTGCTTTCTTTATTCACTTCTTTCTTAGCTTTCAGAAACCAGCAGCTGTATTAATTGATATAGATCTGAAAACCCTGGCTCAGAGGTCCAGATGGTTGACTTAAATTCCTTAGCAAATTCCAATGCTTCCTGACTTAGATCAAGAAATTCCTTAGGCTCTAAGTTCTGTTCAGGTCCAGGGTGTGTAGATAAGCTCTGAGGATGGTTCACTTCTCCCTATAATAGGTTTCTCCTTAAAGGGAGCTATAATCACTTCTGGTTATTATTTTTATCTCTACTGGGGAAGTGGGAGCAGCAGGAGGTGGAAGACTTGGAAGAGAAAAAGCAATAGTGTCGGATCAGGCAATTCAGATAGAAGAGGATATATGGGAGGAGCAGGAGAGACAGAGTCAGTATTAGTGGCTTTTTTTTTTTTTTTTTTTTTGCAGTTCTGATATCATTTCAAGAAATTTTTTGTTGGTTTCCTGCAAAGAAGTTATCATTTCCTCTTTTAGAAGCTTCTAGGGACCAATAAAAGTAAGCATTTTATTCAGTCTGTTTGGTCCTATGGCCAGTTTTTCTAACTGTGCGCACAAAAATATCAATTTCGGAATATGTAACGAACCCTACTTTGGCCATTTTAGGCTGAGATCTCCTTTAGTCTAATTTTCCCAATTAAGTAAGTACTTGCAAGTATGAGTTTTGTATGTACATAACCCTGGCTGGGGTGTTAGTCAAAGGCTGGCTTGCTGGTGCTCCTTGCTTCTGTGTTTGAGAGGCTCTATTTCCCATTTTAAAGTTGAATTTGTCAGGGATAAAATTTACCAGTGAAATTGGGTGGTGGCCAATGCACTGCTTGTAAGCTTAACTTCTCTAGGTGTCACCCTAGAGTCATTTCAGCCCTCTTACATGGCTGAGTTTCTCCCTTCGGTGGTCTAAGACCATTGTGGTGACTGGATCGCTGAATGGCCAATTCTTATTCATGACCTTCAGATGAGCAAGAGCAAGTGTTTTAATAAATGAGTGTTTCCCGATGGGACCAAGGCATGGTATGAGGACTCTGCCTCCATCATTCCCATAAATGTCTTAGTCACCTGAGAAAACCATAACCCACCAGGAAGAGTCTTGTCCCTTTTCTTCAGAGCAAAACTCTCATGCATAATAATATCTTCACTTTTATCTGGGAAAATTCTATTAAGGTCGCCAAACTGAGGAAAAGCATCAGATCCACTGGGCTTCCCAGGCGGGCACTAGTAATAAAGAACCTGCTTGCCAATGAGGGAGACGTAAGAGACGCAGGTTCGATCCCTGGTTGGGAAGATCCCCTGGAGGCAGGCATGGCAACCCGCTCCAGCATTCTTTCCTGGAGAATCCCATGGACAGAGGAGCCTGGCAGGCTACAGTCCGGAGGGTCACAAAAAGACACAACTGAAGTGACTTAGCAGTAGCAGCAGCATCAGATCCACCTCTTATCCAATCATTCAGCCCAGGCCACTCAGTCTCTTACAACTGAGTGAATCCCAGTATCTTTCAACTTGGGGGTGGGTGTGGGGGAGGCAGGTACCTGTTGTAAACCACCAAATAAAACTCAGGATCACCAAATAAAACTCCTAAAACATAGGAGAGCCAAGAACCAGGAGAGACTCACTCAAATCTGTCTGGACTCTCTGAGGAGGTGGACAGGCCCAAAGGGCCTCTGCAGGTACCAAAACTCTGGTTCCTCATAGAGGTCAAGCAAAGGAGAGAAGTCCACTCTGGGTCCCTTATCCGTGGTCACCACACAACGTGAGAGCTGTGAGTTTAGTTTTATTTGGGACAAAACAAGGATTATAGCCTGGGAGACAGCATTTCAGTAGGTCTGAAAAACTGTTACAAAGAGGTAAGGAGGAAGATCAGTATACATACAATTTTAGTAAAGGGAGAGTACATGCAATTAAGCACACTTTTTTGCAGAAAAATTCTGCTACTACTAGTCATATGAAGGTTACTGCTAGTCACAAAGAACATACACTCACCATGAAGTCTTTTCTAGATATGAAAAGATGCAAGAATTGGGCTCATAAAATCGGCTCCTGAAAATAACCTATCTGAGGACCTGTTCTGCCAGTTTTTCTAGAGCACAGGGTTCCTCATTTCTGATCTTCACCCTGAACTCCTTTCAGGGCTGTTGAAGGTTAGCAGCTACCACAGCTCATAATCTAATTTTTGTAGATGTAGATGGTAAGTGCCAATTTGTAGGTGATAGGGTATATATCTGAAGTAAATGAAATCACTATCTCAAGGAAATATCTGCACGGCCATCTCTACTACAGTATTATTCACAAAAGCCAAGACGGAAATACACGTGTCCATCGATGGATAAAATGGATATGATATGCACACATATTGGAATATTATTTGGCCATAAAAAAGAAGAAAATTCTGCCTTTTATAACAACATGGATGGGCCTTGAGGGCATTATGCTAGCTGAAATAAGTTAGAAAGACAAATACTGTATGTTCTCACTTACATATGGAATCTAAAAAGCTGAATTCATAGACACAGAGATCAGAATAATGGCTGTCAGGTGATGAGAAGGGGATATGGGGAGATGAGAGTCAAGGGTACAAACTTCCATCTTTAAGATGAATAAGTTCTGGACATCTAGTGCACATCATGGTGATTATAGCTAATGAAACTGTATTGTACCGTTGAAAGTTGTTAAGAGAATAAATCTTTAATGTTACTAGCAATCACACATACACACACAAAAGATAATTATGTGAGGGGGTTGAGGTGTGAGTTATCACCATTGCAGTATAAACATGTATGAAATCATCATATTGTATACCTGCTGCTGCTGCTGCTGAGTCGCTTCAGTCGTGTCCGACTCTGTGCGACCCCATAGATGGCAGCCCACCAGGCTCCCCCGTCCCTGGGATTCTCCAGGCAAGAACACTGAAGTGGATTGCCATTTCCTTCTCCAATGCATGAAAGGGAAAAGTAAAAGTGAAGTCACTCAGCCATGTCCGACTCTTTGCAACCCCATGGACTGCAGCCTACCAGGCTCCTCCATCCATGGGATTTTCCAGGCAAGAGTACTGGAGTGGGGTGCCATTGCCTTCTCCAATTGTATATATACATTATGTTGTATGCCAATGCCTCAATAAAGATGGGGAAAAAATGAATGTTTATGATGGTTAGCTTTGTGAGGTATAAGTGACTTTTACTCTTCTATATCATTCTCCAAATTTTATATAATCAACATGGATTATTATCATCAGGAAAAAATACATCTTCCTTAAACTTTTATGTCCTTTGATTCATCAGGAAAAGAGAGATAACCACTACTGACTTCATGAATTGCCAACATTTAGGTAATCCTTATACCCACCTAAACACATAGGAATATATATACATATATGTGTATATTTATAATCCCCAGTGGCTCAAGAGGTAAAGAATCCACCTACAATGCAGGAATTGCAAGAGATGTGGGTTCGATCCTTGGGTCGGGAAGATCCCCTGGAAAAAGAATGGCAACCCACTTCAGTATTCTTGCCTGGAATATCCTATGGACAGAGGAATCTGGCGGGCTACAATCCATGTGGTCACAAAAAAGTCGGACATAGCTACTTAACAACAACAAAAATCATTTTTTTAAATAAGCTCTCTACCTCCTTCTCTTCTGCTCTGGGGATAACTATTATCCTTAGGTTGTCTTTTCTAATGGAGTCAGATTGTCCTCATAAAATTTCTTCATTTTTTAAACCTTAGTTTTCTCTTTTGTCTATCTAAATAACTTCTAGATTTCTACCATTAATTCTCTTTTCTATATGATCTGTTCCACTTCCAGTGCTTTCTAATGCATTGTTCATCTCATTTATTGAGTTCTTTAGCTATAGGATTTGTTTTGTTCCTTTTTGGAGTTTCAATCTCTTTGGTAACATATTTCTTCTATTCATTCATTTTAATCCTGAGCTTATCGAACTTCATTTCTGAGTTCTCTTGAAGGTGATTGAGTATTTTCATGACAGCTATTTTGAATTCTCTATCAGATCACAGTATTCTGCAACTTTATTTTGGGTTTTTAGAGAATTGTCATTTTGTTTTTGTGATACATTACCAAGGTTTTCCACGATGCTTGATGAACTCTTCCTGTACCAGCACATTTGAAGTGGCAAACACTTCAAGCTCCGTTATTTTCTTTAGGTAAAAGTCCGTTTTCCTTTAATTCTAACTCAGTAGGTAAAGCTCCGTTTTCCTTTAATTCTAACTCAGTAGGTTGGTAAAAAAAAAAAAAAAAAAAGAAAAAAAAGTCTTTCTTCTGTTTTTCAGTAGGTGGCACTATAGCAAAGGTTTTGGTTTCTCTTACCTGAGCCACCTTTAGCTGTATTTGAGAGTCAACACTTTCCACCCTTTAACACTCTACCAGAGGTCTCATCAGTACCCTTATCATTGCTGCTGTCTTGTTGGTGCTGGAGTCAGTGCTGTCACTGGCGTCACCACGAGGGGCACCAGGGTGGCAGGCATCTCTGCTGTACCTGGTGTCTGCTGGGTCATTGGCACCATCCCTGCAGCAGGGGAGGGGAGCGGAGCCAGGATTGCAGGCACCTCTCCCATGTCCAGAGCTGTTGGGTTCTTGGGTGCTACCACCACAGCAGGGGTGTGGGGAGGGAGGCCAGAATCACAGATACTTCCAGGCTGGAAAGACCACAGTTGTGGGCCAATTGCCATTGCTGCCCAGTTACCTGTGGCCATGGGTGCCTCTGTGGCTGGAAGGAGTCATGTGCACCATCTGCTGTTACTCCAGGTTCTTGGAGGCTGCAGGCTCAGTCACCATTGATCAGTGGTGATGATCATCACATCATCAGTCACAGGATCTAGGATCTCTCCGGGGAGACCTTCTGCTGGTCTCCCAATTCTGCCTCCTCTATGTGTTCCAATGCATTCACTTTTGTGTATACAGATGTGTGGATATCTCTGGAATCCTGGTATGTTGGGCAGAAGAACCTTTGTGGAGTTATGAATGTTTTACTAGTTTTAGATTGAAAGAGAGAGACAAAGAGAGCATCTCATACAAACATGACATTTACATCACTACCAGGCTCTGACTCTTGATTTGTTGTATGACTTTTCAGGTTGCATTGCTCTTCAGGACTTAGGTTTAACATCCCAAAAAAGTGAATTTAATATGCAGTAACCAAATACCTTGACTGCATGGTCTTTGAGTCAGTCCTGCAGATCCAACCTTAAAATCTGAACAGCTGAGGGGGAAGCCTCAGTGGAATCTTTCTGGAAAGAACTCCCAGAGGTTAAGAAGACAGTGTTAGTTCTCTAGAGCCTGGGAGGACAGAGTTCTCAGATGTTGTGGGTGTTCAGTCTGGGGAGAGAAACCAGAGCCTGAGACTCAGTAGGTGGCAGTGAGTCTGAGGCCGCTGAGGCTGTGGCCAGGAGGATGGCATACGTCCCCCTCACTGCCCTTCTGAAATAGCAGGGACAGAGCTGGCAGTAGTTTAAAGGAAATGCTGGGTGTGATTTAGCTTCTGTGGGGCACAGGGGGAGATTGCCCTGTGTGTAAAGAGTATAACTAGCACTGGGAGCTGCTGAGAAAGCCATTTATCGTTTTGTTATTGTTCAGTTGCTGAACAAATTTGCTGGCATATTGAGTGCAGCACTTTCACAGCATCATCTTTTAGGATTTGAAATAGCTCAGCTGGAATTCCATCACCTCCACTAGCTTCATTCGTTGTGATACTTCCTAAGGCCCACTTGACTTCACATTCCAGGATGTCTTGCTCTAGGTGAGTGATCACACGATCGTGATTATCTGGGTCATGAAGACCTTTTTTGTACAGTTCTTCTGTGTATTCTAGCCACCTCTTCTTAAAATCTTCTGCTTCTGTTAGGTCCATACCATTTCTGTCCTTTATTGAGCCCATCATTGCATGAAATATTCCCTTGGTATCTCTAATTTTCTTGAAGAGATATCTGCTGCTGCTGCTGCTAAGTCACCTCAGTCATGTCCGATTCTGTGCGACCCCATAGACAGCAGCCCACCAGGCTCCTTCATCCCTGGGATTCTCCAGGCAAGAACACTGAAGTGGGTTGCCATTTCCTTCTCCAATGCATGAAAGTGAAAAGGGAAAGTAAAGTCGCTCAGTCGTGTCCGACTCTTAGCAACCCCATGAACTGCAGCCCACCAGGCTCCTCCATCCATGGGATTTTCCAGGCAAGAGTACTGGAGTGGGGTGCCATTGCCTTCTCCTGAAGAGATCTCTAGTCTTTCCTATTTTATTGTTTTCCCCTATTTCTTTGCACTGATCACTGAGGAAGGCTTTCTTATCTCTCCTTACTGTTCTTTGGAACTCTGCATTCAAATGGGTATATCTTTCCTTTTCTCCTTTGCTTTTCGCTTCTCTTCTTTTCACAACTATTTGAAAGGCCTCCTCAGACAGCCATTTTGCTTTTTTGCATTTCTTTTTCTTGGGGATGGTCTTGATCCCTGTTTCCTGTCCAATGTCACGAACCTCATTCCATAGTTCATCAGGCACTCTATCTATCAGATCTAGTCCCTTAAATCTATTTCTCACTTCCACTGTATAATCATAAGGGATTTGATTTAGGTCATACCTGAATGGTCTAGTGGTTTTCCCTACTTTCTTCAATATAAGTCTGAATTTGGCAATAAGGAGTTCATGATCTGAGCCACAGTCAGCTCCCGGTCTTGTTTTTGCTGACTGTATAGAACTTCTCCATCTTTGGCTGCAAAGAATATAATCAATCTGATTTCGGTGTTGACCATCTGGTGATGTCCATGTGTAGAGTCTTCTCTTGTGTTGTTGGAAGAGGGTGTTTGCTATGACCAGTGCATTCTCTTGGCAAAACTCTATTAGCCTTTGCCCTGCTTCATTCTGTACTCCAAGGCCAAATTTGCCTGTTACTCCAGGTATCTCTTGACTTCCTACTTTTGCATTCTAGTCCCCTATAATGAAAAGGACATCTGTTTTGGGTGTTAGTTCTAAAAGGTCTTGTAGGTCTTCATAGAACCATTCCACTTCAGCTTCTTCAGCATTACTGGTTGGCGCATGGACTTGGATTACTGTGATATTGAATGGTTTGCCTTGGAAATGAACAGAGATCATTCTGTCGTTTTTGAGATTGCATCCAAGTACTGCATTTCGGACTCTTTTGTTGACTATGATGGCTACTCCATTTCTTCTAAGGGATTCCTGCCCGCAGTAGTAGATATAATGGTCATCTGAGTTAAATCACCCATTTCACTCCATCTTAGTTCGCTGCTTCCTAGAATGTCGATATTCTCTCTTGCCAACTCCTGTTTGACCACTTCCAATTTGCCTTGATTCATGGATCTAATATTCCAGGTTCCTATGCAATATTGCTCTTTACAGCATCAGACCCTGCTTCTAACACCAGTCACATCCACAACTGGGTGTTGTTTTTGCTTTGGCTCCATCCCTTCATTTTTTATGGAGTTATTTCTCCACTGATCTCCAGTAGCATATTGGGTACCTACTGACCTGGGGAGTTAATCTTTCAGTGTCCTATATTTTTGCCTTTTCATACTGTTCATAGGGTTCTCAAGACAAGAATACTGAAGTGGTTTGCCATTCCCTTCTCCAGTGGACCGCATTCTGTCAGACCTCTCCACCATGACCCGTCCATCTTGGGTGGCCCCAACATGGCATGGCTTAGTTTCATTGAGTTAGACAAACTGTGGTCCATGTGATCAGATTGGCTAGTTGTCTATGATTGTAGTTTCAATCTGTCTGCCCTCTGATGCCCTCTCTCAGAGCCTTGGGTTTCTCTTACCTTGGACGTGGGGTATCTCTTCACGGCTGCCCCAGCAAAGGGCAGCCGCTGCTCCTTACCTTAGATGAATATAGGTGTGGAGAGTGTGAAATCACCAAGCTGGTTGTGACCACAAGAACAAGTTCAGTTCAGTTCAGTTCAGTCACTCAGTCGTATCCGACTCTTTTCGACCCTATGGACTGCAGCATGCCAGACTTCCTTGTCCATCACCAACTCCTGGAGCTTACTCAAACTCATGTCCATTGAGTCAGTGACACCATCCAACTGTCTCATCCTCTGAACCCCCTCCTCCTCCTGCCTTCAATCTTTCCCAGCATCAGGGTCTTTTCCAGTAAGTCAGTTCTTCACATCAGGTGGCCAAAGTATTGAAGTTTCAGCTTCAGCATCAGCCTTTCCTATGAATATTCAGGACTGATTTCCTTTAGGATGGATTGTTTGGATCTCCTTGCTGTCCAAGGGATTCTCAAGAGTCTTCTCCGACATCACAGTTCAAAAGCATCAGTTCTTCAGTGCTCAGCTTTCTTTATAGTCCAACTCTCACATCCATACATAACTATTTTTTCCCCATAGCTTTGACTAGACAGACCTTTGTTGGCAAAGTAATGTCTCTGCTTTTTAATATGCTGTCGAGGTTGGTCATAGCTGTTCTTTCAAGGAGCAAGCGTCTTAATTTCATGGCTGCACTCACCATCTGCAGTGATTTTGGAGCCCCAAAAAATAAAGTCTCTCACTGTTTCCATTGTTTCCCCATCTATTTGCCATGAAGTGATGGGACCAGATGCCATGATCTTAGTTTTCTGAATGTTGAGTTTTAAGCCAACTTTTTCACTCTCCTCTTTCACTTTCATCAAGAGGTTCTTTAATTCTTTGCTTTCTGCCATAAGGGTGGTGTCATCTGCATATCTGAGGTTATTGATATTTCTCCTGGCAATCTTGATTCCAACTTGTGCTTCATCCAGTCCAAAATTTCTCAAGATGTATTCTGCATATAAATTAAATAAGCAGCGTGACAATATACAGCCTTGATGTACTCTTTTTCCTATTTGGAACCAGTCTGTTGTTCCATGTCCAGTTCTAACTATTGCTTCTTGACCTGCATACAGATTTCTCAGGAGGCAGGTCAAGTGGTCTGGTATTCCCATCTCTTGAAGAATTTTCCACAGTGTGTTGTGATCCACACAATCAAATACTTTGGTGTGGTCCATAAAGCAGAAGTAGATGTTTTTCTGGAACTCTCTTGCTTTTTCAATGATCCAGCAAGACACAAGTCCTCCCATCAAATTGCCAGGCATGTCACAGAGTCAGATTGTTGATACATTTATTCTAAATTGTTTATTTAGGTCCTACTGTAGGTAGGTGCTAGTGTTAGTAATAGGAAATGACCAAAGGGCTTGCTACAGGCTGGTGGACTATTCATCCAGAATTAACCTGCAAGCCCCGCCCAAGGGGTGAAGAAGAGCCTAAGTGCTCCTCTGAGTGATGCTTTTCCTCCTTTCTTGCTGCTCCTCCAAGATGCTTCCTCTGCAGTTGAACAGACTGGCAGGCAGCCTGTAATGGGGCCCTGCTCAGAAGACCCCCACCTCTGCTGGGCTTTTTGGCTCCTGGGATTCACCAGCCTCCTCCTCAGTAAGTGGACGGGACTCCAGGGAGGGAGGGTCATTGAAGGGAGCATGAAGCAGGATCTTTTTCATGTCTCTTGTCTTTGGTGGACAAAAAGACAAAACAGTTCAGTAATTATTTAGTAAATCCAGTGCATTTGCTTTAAAGCCCCAAGGTGAATGGCGGAACAAAATGGCCTTTTGGTTGTAGTGAACCTGAGACACTGAGCTAGGACAGCTTTGGCCACATTAAGCAAAACATTTCCAGGGAGGTGAAGCTTCTTCTGCTACAGTAACAAGGAGGCCGGGAGGGCCTGGAGTTGCCTGGGGAGAGGGAGGGAGACCGAGAAGCTGGCTAGTGGGGACAGAGTAGGTGGGGACAGGGCATTCCCACCACGTGCAGGGGGAGCTTTCAGTACTTTTCAAGCACATTATATTTATCATGCACTTTATTTCTAATCTAACGCCACCATTGATCTGACAGGAGGGACCGGTCCAGGGTCTGGAGGTTGGGGACCCCTGTCCCATGGGGACATCGCGGCCTCTGCTCTGACTCTTCGTCCTGTCCTATCCTATCCCCTGTATCCTGACAGGGACTGAGAGCCAGTAAGTCTGTTTAGGACATCTTCAAAGAAGAGACTCAGGACCATCCTTCAGTCACTTCAGTCACTTTAAAGAGAGAGGGGTGCTCCTCTCCAAGCCCCTCTTGGGAATCCAGCCGGGCCCTCTGTTTTGTCTGTCTCTGCTCCTGGGAGTGGTTTCAGGACCCATTGTCCTCAGATTACCTGCTGAAGGACATCATCTCCTTACCCACAATGTGTGGAAAACTGGTCTGCAAACCACGCTCAGGAAAGCAAACTATAGCTGTTAAGAAACCACTAACTAGTAGCCTTGGCCAGAGCTTTACTGTTCCTGCCTATTTAGCAGAAAATACCAGCTTCTTTCTCCCTGTTTCCATGGTGCTGACCCCCTCTTACCAACACTAGTGGGGTGGATGGGGAGGCGGGGGGGGAAAGCAAGGGTAAGACAAACTATTTGGTCAGAATTACTTGTGACAATCCCATAGAAAGGTGCTACATTTGAGACTGAAATGCTGTATCTTGGGAAGTCCAATTGCATCCTCCCCTCATCAGAACAAAGATCTGTTTCTCTGATTTAATGGTTAGTATCCCCAAAATTATATATTTCAACATTAAATTAATGCTGACCATGATGATTATGATGCTAACTTAAGTATACTTTTATTTTGGGCATTAGTTAATAAGGGAACCAGCAGGGTGTTACAACCCATTCTAAGGAAGAGTCAAAGACACACCTACACACACCACAGAAATGCTGGAATGAATTTATAAACAGATATCCTGTGTGTACATGAGTTATAGTATTTGTGACAACATAGATAAAGGCCTGGAAGTATACACATAAAGAACAGTGCTTACTTGGGGGAGGAGGCACACTTAGAATTTTGACTTGAGGCAACTCAATAATCCATATAATTGGATTTTATGAACACAAAGAATGTTTATAATTACAAAGAAAAGGAAGGGATAATGCCCACACCAAATAGAGTCAATAACACAAAATTTTTCAGCCCAAACTTGGAGTAACATGTAGCCTGTCCTTCCCTCCATCTTTCCCACTGTCCCTGGCAGCAGATATACTGAGGTACTAGGTGACATGGGAGTCAACAGCAGCTGTGGATTCCAGCTGCTGTGAACACAGAATGAATTTCTTTTCAGTCTTGGGCTTTGGTAAAGAAGGAGGCCCTGGCTGGATGCTATGGCTTTCTATGGAATTGCACCCATGGGTGTCTAGCTACATGGAGCCTATCTCTCTAGCCAGGAGGAGACCCCTAAGAGGGTCAACTGGTGGAGAGGGAAGGGTACACCCTGGGAAGTGGGAACGCCTGGTTCAGACCCCAGGAGTGCCTGCTCAGGAGTCATCGTCATAGTGATGAGAGCAGTTCACACACAGGAAACAATTGTCTAACTGTAAGTTTTCTAACTGTGCTGTAAGCTTTCCTCTTCTTAAATTCTAATAATAATTCTATGACAGAAGAATATTATTATCTCCACTTCACAGATGAGAAAACTGAAGGCAGAAAGGTTATATAACTGCTCAAGTCCACATAGGAGGTCCTGGACTCAGCTCAAGTCTCACTGACTCTGATGTCCAAGCTTTGACAGCTCTGATGTCCTAGATCACCTAGTCTCCCACCTAATAAATGTCAATGAGTCAAAGATTAAAACATAAACATTGAATGATTAAAGTTCCAGAAGAAAACAAGAGAGAATTAGAGAATTAAAAACATACCTTTGAATTGGGGCAAACTTTTTATGCAAGATATAATACCCAGGAAGCCTTAAAAAATGGTTGATATTAATATGTTAAAATAAAATATATAACAATTTGGCATGGCACATCATTCATGGACAAAACTGAAAAGCAAACTAGAAAATATTTCTATTACTTATACTAGAAACAGGACAAATTTTCTACAAATGTCTACTTTCTATAAACGAATTGGGGAAAAAATCTGCATGGCAAAGGACTTAAGCAGATATTATAGCTCACAGTTGACAGAAAAGGAGATTAAAATGAAAATAATATGAAACAATGATCAACTTCATTTATATAAAAAATGTTCATTAAAACCCTTACCAATTTGGCAAAGAGGAAAAGTTTGTTCATTATGTGTTGCTGGGAAACCTAAGCATAATTGGTAGGCATGTAGACAAGAAACCCTTTGGAGGGTAATTTAACACTATCCATCAAACGTTCAGATGTACATGTTTTTGATCCATTAGATCCACCTAAGGATTCATCCTGAGGTATATACACATGTGTGCAAAGACTCAAAGCCAAGGATATTCATTGTAGCATTGTCTGGAGCAGAAAAAAATAATTTAACTACCAGTGAGTAGTCCAAAAACAGAGCCCCACGTGGAACATCTGTAGCCATTAAAGGAGATCCGTCTAAGTGTACAGACCCGGAGTGGGCTCCTGCATGTGCTGTTATGAGAAAAGGTGAGGAGCAGAACAGTGTGTGCTGAGTGTGTTCATGTATGTGCAGATACTTGTATATGCTCATAAATGTGTAGACTGTCTCTGGATGGTGCACAAGAAACCGATAATAGTGCCAATCTGTGGAAAAGGGAACTGGGAAGTGGGAGTCAGAGAGGCATGCAAGTTCATTTTCAATTTCATTTGCTCTCCTTTTTTAACCATGTGAAGGTATAATCTGTTTAAAATTTAAATAGCGACTCAGTGTAGCTGAAATATAGTTTCCTCATCCTACAAATGGGGATAATCACTTGTAATTGCCAGCTTTAAAGGGTTGTCCTGAGGATGACTAGATACTCAGTGTCTGATGGGGCTGCTGAAATGTAGGGACTGGAATCACAAGGGGGTTGTGATCACTTGTCAAGGGGGGAGGGGCTACCTCTTGTTCCAGACAGTGGAATCATCAAAATCCACCTAAAAATAATCCTAATTATATGATAATAACAACTAAATACTTACTCCTGGGTGCTTTTTATGTATCATCTTATTTAACCTCCCAGAAACCCCATAAATATTCACGATTCTCATCCCATTATTCAGATGTAGGAATCCAAGGCTTAGATGATACAGGAACTTGCTAAGTATTACTCAGCCAGTAAAATGTAGATCTGGAACTTGAACCCAGGTCTGTTTCACTCCAGAGTCTACACCTCACTGATTTTCTTACCAAGAGTCCAGCCCTGGCTCCCAGGAAGCTCTCATAGGGTCAGCATGTAGTCCTCGAGTGCCACCTTCCTGGGATCCTAGGGCTACCATAACAATGTTCCAAAACTTGGTAACTAAAAAAAAAAAGAAAATTATTGTCTCACCATTCTGTAAGCTAGAGTCCAAAATCAAGCTCTGGGTCAATTCTGTGTCTGGTGAGAGAGGGATAGGGCACTGTGTTGTGGGGACCTGCTGACCTTGGCATTTGTGTCATGACCTGTTCAGAGGGACCAGGTAGCACAGGAGCATCCAGCTCTTCTCAGTCAACCTTCTGTGGGTCATGTTGAGGAGTCCATCCTACACCCCAGGGAGTGTGCTACTCAAGGTTGCACTTCACTAGGACCAGGACTTCATTCCAGAATGGCTTCAAATTCATTGTACTAGGCTGCCTTTCAGAAATCTAGGGAAAGCATTAAGGATTTCATTTAAAACATGGATTCTGTTCAGTTCAGTTTAGTCGCTCAGTCATGTCCGACTCTTTGCAACCCCATGAATCGCAGCATGCCAGGCCTCCTTGTCCATCACCAACTGCCGGAGTTCACCCAAACTCATGTGCATCGAGTCGGTGATGCCATCCAGCCATCTCATCCTCTGTTGTCCCCTTCTTCTCCTGCCCCCAATCCCTCCCAGCATCAGAGTCTTTTCCAATGAGTCAACTCTTCACATGAGATGGCCAAAGTATTGGAGTTTCAGCTACAGCATCAGTCCTTCCAATGAACACCCAGGACTGGTCTCCTTTAGAATGGATTAGTTGGATCTCCTTTCAGTCCAAGGGACTCTCAAGAGTCTTCTCCAACACCACAGTTCAAAAGCATCAATTCTTCAGCACTCAGCTTTGTTCACAGTCCAACTCTCACATTCATACATGACCACTGGAAAAACCATGGCCTTGACTAGATGGACCTTTGTTGACAAAGTAATATCTCTGCTTTTGAATATGCTATCTAAGTTGATCATAACTTTCCTTCCAAGGAGTAAGCGTCTTTTAATTTCATGGTTGCAATCACCATCTGCAGTGATTTTGGAGCCCAAAAAAATAAAGTCTGACACTGTTTCCACTGTTTCCCCATCTATCTGCCATGAAGAGATGGGATCAGATGCCATGATCTTCTTTTTCTGAATGTTGAGCTTTAAGCCAACTTTTTCACTCTCCTCTTTCACTTTCATCAAGAGGCTTTTTAGTTCCTCTTCACTTTCTGCCATAAGGGTGGTGTCATCTGCATATCTGAGGTTATTGATATGGATTCTGTAGTTCTTCTTTATTCTTGATGAGAAAACATTTACACTCACTGTCTTAAATGTATCTGCAGCACTGGGAGCAAGAGTTCTGGAGCACCTGGTCCTGGAGTTCAGGATTCTGGAGCCCGTGTTCCCTGCAGGGGATCTGAGAAGATTCTGTGCTGTTTCACGTGATCAAGAATCAAGAAGCTGAACCATGGGGCTTCAGCCCAGAGTCAAACTACAAAGTCCTGCTGCGAGTCGGTCCTGGAGCAGACACCCCAACCTGGGTCAGCCTCCAAGACAAGTACCAGCAGAGGGTCCATGTGCCCAACATCTTGTCCCTGAGATTTGAGAACCTGACCTTTGAGGACAGTGGGCAGGACTGACTAAATCCAGGTTAACTGGAGGAATAGAACGGTTTTCCATCTCACTGTCTATCATAAGTGACAACCTCTCACCCCATCCTATGGCTTCCCTCCTTCTTTTGTCTCTAGAAGTGTCACATAGGCCAGTTTTGTAGAATTTCATTTATATCCCAATTTTCAGATTCTATTTTATCCTTAGAAATTAGGAATGAGTGGGTTCACCACAAATGGAGAGCACACCAGTTAAGATTCACACCAGGGATAAAAACCACTTAAACATTTTGGGAGAGGAGAATGGAAATTTGGGGAGATGGAATTTTTGCCACAACACTTCTTCATAGGACTAACTTTATTTAATTTGTGTATTAGTTGTCTATTGCTGCTATAACAAATTACTGTAAACTAATGGCATGAAACAACATAATGTATTACCTTCCTGTGCTGTGAGTCAGCAGTCAGACACAGTCTCACTGAGCTAAAGTCAGGGTGTTGGCAGGCCTGTGCTGGGCTCCAGGGGAGAAAGCATTTTCTTGTCTTTCTCGCCTTTTAGTGGCTGCCTACTTTCATTATCTCCAGACCACCTTCCTCCACCTTCAAAGCCTGCAGTAGTGGAATCAATCCTTCTCACACTGGAGCTCTCTGACCTACTCCTCTTCTTCCTTCTTCTACTTCCAAGCACTCATGTGATTACATTAGTTCCATCCAGGTGACCCAGAACAATGTGGCTCAAACCTTTTTTAAGGTCAGCTGATTAGCAAACTTCATTCCATCTGTTACCTTCATTCCCCTTTGCCATATAACCTAACCTATTCACAGCTTCTGAGGATTGGTCGTGGACCTATTTGGAGGTCTCTATTCACCTATGGCACCCACTCCAGTACTCTTGCCTGGAGAATCCCATGGACGGAGGAGCCTGGTGGGCTGCAGTCCATGGGGTCGCTAAGAGTCGGACACGACTGAGCGACTTCACTTTCACTTTTCACTTTCATGCATTGGAGAAGGAAATGGCAACCCACTCCAGTGTGCTTGCCTGGAGAATCCCAGGGACGGGGGAGCCTGGTGGGCTGCCGTCTATGGGGTCGCACAGGGTCGGACACGACTGAAGCGACTTAGCAGCAGCAGCAGCAGTGTTCACCTATCATGGGCTTCCCTGGTGGCTCAGTGATAAAGAATTTGCCTGCACCGGAGATGTGGGTTCAATCTCTGGGTGGGGAAGATCCCCTGGAGAAGGACATGGCAACTCACTCCAGTATTCATGCCTAGAGAATTCCAGGGATAGAGGAGCCTGGAGGACCCTACTTCATAGGGTCACAGAGTCAGACACGACTGAAGCTGCTAAGCACACATGCACGCATTCACCTACCATATTTTCAAATCTGTGTGAAGTTAGTTCACCTACCCCCTCTCCTCTCACTCAGCACCTGCCTCACTCACATACTCCCCAGATCCAGCTCTGAAATTATGAATAGATGTAGGAGAAAGTTTATACTGCAACACTTCTTAAGACTTTCATTTGGCAACTCTTTCTATCCCTAAAGCTCCTATTACATAGGGAAATATCAGCTATAAGAAAGTGACTTTGACAGCCTCAGGTCCCCATGTGACTTCTAAGACTAACTTTTCAACCTGTTCCTTCTCTTCCTGTCTGTGCCTAAACTTCAGTGGCAAGTTCTAACCAGACCTGGAGTTGTCATTCCTAGTCACTACCACTATATCTCCCACACATGTCTCTACTTTGAGAAGCATGGGCTTTCTCTGGTTTCCCAGAGCTGGCCTGACACCCTGTCTCTCAATGGACATCCTAGGCATCATCTCAGCACAAGGGCCAGCCCTTCTGTTCTGGACTTCTTCTCCTTCTAGGAAAGACTCCAATTTCAAAATATAACAAGACTTGGATAGGTGATCTCCAGGCTTTATTTTCTTGTGAGATATTTTTAAGATTTGCTCAAACTAGTAAAATTTTGTAGGACTTAACTCAGTGACTCCCTTCCTTATTGTCACTGCTATATATTTAGCTTTGGCAAATTGTGGGGTTTTTTTCCCCTAAAAGTGACCCCACCTTCCTTAGAGGGTGGATGCCAGAGTTTCAATGAGATAATAGATAAGAAAGCAAGAACTGGAATGTTCGCCACTCATGTGAGGCTACTTTCTTTTATCTCATTGGTCCCAGAGCCCATGACCCTTCCCCAGATCCTGTCCAAGTCATCATCTGTCACACCAAACTGGTGTGATGTCACCCTGGAGTGCAAGGCCTCAGAGAACAGAGAGGACCTGAAGGTGACCTGGGAAAGCAAGGGCCACCCCAGGGAGCTGGAGTGCAGAAGGACATTGGGACCAGCTGCCTGGAGCCTGCCTGTGAGCCCAGCCCTGAACCAGCCCAGTGCCAGCATCACCTGGGTGGTCAGCAACCTGGTGGACCAGAAAACTGCCACATCTGACCTTGGGGAAGTCTGTTCCCATGGTGAGGGCCCCTGCCAGAGGGAAGCAGCACTCAGAGCTCCAGTGCACTGAAGTATGGGTTCCGGGCTTTTCTCCCCAGTGCGTTATTAACAGCACCTTCCACCAGGTCACCCCATAGAGGATCTTGAGAAGCACAACCAGTTTGCTTCTGCTTTTAAACATCCCTCACAGCCACGCTCTCCTCTCCACCCCTTGCCCCTGCTGGTCCAGGCAGCAGCCTTCCCGTACCTCTCTCCACACTCATTCATCATTCGTTGTGTGTCTAGAGTGGTCTTTAGGAAAAGTGAATTGGATTGTGTCAATTGTCTGCATCATCTGAGGGAATCTCTTAGCACACAGAGCTCAGAAGCTCCTCTGCTCATATTCTTTACCGCACACCCTTCACACTGAATTGTTTGCTTGGCCTCCCTGAATGTGTCCTGCAATTGCAAGCTTCTGAGCCCCCATAAATGCTCTTCCTCTACCATCAGCACTCCCAAGTCAAGAGTTTTTCACGTCCTTACTTCTGTTGAAAGATTTCCCTTGGTCACAGCTGAGACATAGACGTGGGCCAGTACAGTCACACAGGACCCTGGGCTTGGTTACGATTCTGCTTCTACTAGAGTTGGAACAAAGAGAACCTCAGTCTCATTTTTTGCACAGCCCTGCAGGTTCTGTAGCCATCCTGCCCTCAGCATACCTATTTTAAGGAGCTGTCCATGACCACCCCACACTGAGAAGCAATGCTGTTTATGCGTTTGTCTCCTCCATAGCCTGGAGCCCCTTAAAGGTAGAGGCCACGTCTTGTCTTCTTTAAATCTGTGGCCCAAGCAGAGCTTCTGGCAGAGTTTGCTCATGGTCAGTGTTCCCTAAGTGAGTGAACGGCCTGGTACCCTGTGTACAGTCTTGCCCTTCTGACCCATCCTCCACTGGGTAGACTTGCTGGGAGAATCTAACGTATCAGCGTCACTTAAAGTTACCTGTTACCCTCCCCTCAGCTCCATCCTGGACTCTCAGATAAAATTCAACTCAGCATGACCCAGTGAGACATGGATGAAGACTCCTTCCTCCCTCTGATCCTCCTCGCCTGGCTCCTCCCCGCCCTGTCCCTCTCCTGATCACTGCAGCAGGGTGATGGCAACCCCCAGGGCTGACGATCTGACACAGACATTCCCTGAACATGATGCTTGTCCTTTCCGGAAGGCTGTGCCCACCTGAATAACAACTCCTACTCCTCCCTCAAGGCTCGGTTTATGCATCACCTCCTCTGGAAAGCCCTCTATGAAGACCTGTGTACAAGGTGCAAACCTCTATGCACTGCCATCTCTCTGGCTGGCAGATTTTGGTGTTTTCTCAGCCTTCCCATGGGTGATCAGTCTTGTTCATCTCAGTACCCCTGGCACCAGAAGCTTGGGACCTGGTTGAGTGAATGAACCTGCCACCCTCCTCCCTCCTCAGCTTCAGGACCCTTTAGACCCTTTCACCTATTCCCTCTCTGTCTCTCCTTGGCAATGGGTATCTCAAGTGCTGTCTTGCCTTAAGCTTCTTCATTCTCTTGGTGGGAGGGAAACAGGTTCACATGGACAGGCCAGTGTTGACCTTGTGACAGCCATCGTAGTGGGCCTTGTGGCTGTGCTGTGGATCCCGGGAGGTGGACTGTGCCATTGAAAGGCATGTGGAAGAGGAAAGAAGATGGAGACTGAAAAAAAGCAGGCTGTACTTCTTCCTGCCCCAGATCCCTCCCCTTCCCCACTGAACCCTTGGCTCACTTTCTCCTGCATTTTGCTGCTCAAGGAACATCTCTGCACTGGGGATAATGGGTGTGGTCTTGGCCCTTAGTTCACAGTCTTTGGGGGAAGGTACGGGTTTTCAAACTCCAGGTTCCAGCCCTACTCTGTGTATGACTCAGATACAGAGTGCAAGAGGACCGCAGGGACCATGACAGAGCCACTCACTGTGCAAAGCTGAGCCAGCAGGAGTCTTGAGAGGACAGAGACCCATGAGAGATGGGAGCTGGGAGCTGGGCACAGCCCTGGTTCTCCTGGGTCTGCCCTCCCCCAAGTCTGGGTCTATCACACCCAGTCCTCTGCCTTTCCTGGCCCAGCTGTCTCTTTAACTCTTTCCAGGCGGTCAATGATACCTACTAAGGAAATTTATAACTGGGGCCAGTGTAGTGCTGGGCACTTTGGGAGAATGACCATGCAGTTCATGTCAGTATCATCGGTCCCATGTGAGTCATGCTGGGGCCTCTCTGTCTCCCAGCTATTGCGGGAACCTTCTGTCTTACATCCCTAGGGAATGGGTGAACAACATCTAGAAGAAAAGAAGCCTCTCACTACTGTGTACAGTGAGGCTCACGAGCCAGGAAGACAGGCCATAAAGATAATTTAACTGGAGAAAGCAGAAGAATCAGAACTACTAGGACACCTCCATTTGAAGCTTGATTCTTGCAGACACCTGCCTCTCTCAGCTCAGGTTCAGCTCCAGCTGCCCCTGCCCTGGCTCTCCCAGGTCACCTTCAGGTCCTCTCTGTTCTCTGAGGCCCTGCACTCCAGGATGACATCACACCAGTGTGGTGTGACATATGATGACTTGAACAGGATCTAGGATTGGGCACAGGCTCTGGGACAGATGAGATAAAAGAAAGGACCCTCACATGACTGGAGAGCATTCCAGTTCTTGCTTTCTTATCCATTATCTCACTGAAACCCTGGCATCCTCCCTGTAAGGAAGGTGGGGTCATTTTTAGATAAAACACAATTGGCAGCCATGAAATTAAAAGACGCTTGCTCCTTGGAAGAAAAGCTATAACCAACCCAGAATATTAAAAGGCAGAGACATTACTTTGCTGACAAAAGTCCATCTAGTCAAAGCTATGGTTTTTTTCAGTAGTCATGTATGGATGTGAGAGTTGGACCATAAAGAAAGTTGAGCAGTGAAGAATTGATGCTTTTGAACTGTGGTATTGGAGAAGACTCTTGAGAGTCCCTTGGACTGCAAGGAGATCCAACCAGTCCATCCTAAAGGAGATCATTCCTGAGTGTTCATTGGAAGGACTGATGCTGAAGCTGAAGCTCCAATACTTGGGCCACATGATGCAAAGAACTGACTTATTGGAAAAGACCCTGATGCTGGGAAAGATTGAAGGCAGGAGGAAAAGGGGACAACAGAGGATGAGATGGTTGGATGGCATCACCTGCTCTATAGACATGAATTTGAGCAAGCTCCAGGAGCTGGTGATGGACAGGAAGGCCCAGCATGCTGCAGTCCATGGGGTCACAAAAGTTGGACACGACTGAGCAACTGAACTGAGCTGAACTGCCCCTAGTCTACATTACTGTGACCCTCCTGCCCTCAAGTCTCCACGCACACATGGTCCTGTCATGACCTATGACACCTCCCCAAGCTGCCCTCCCACTCAGGATCCCCACCCTGCAGGATGAGAGCTCTTCTTCCATCATTGACTCAGCTCCTGACCCTTCTCCTGAAGCTTCCCAAAGAGGACTTTCCTGAGCATGACAATCCCCACAGCCTCTGCTGTGTGGCTGGTGTGTTTCTTTCTGAGAACACGGGCCCCGGCAAAATCACCATGAAACCTCCACTTCAAAAGGCATTGTTTCCCTTGCTCTGTTTGGCTGCTGCCTCTGCCACACTAAGGGCAATGTCTTATCTTCCAGCGTCCTGTGTTCCTGTGTCTGGAGAGAAGAATGTTCAAACTCTCAAGCCCTCTCTCCATCCACTACCCAAACATCAGCCTGTTTCCTTCCTCTCCTCGGGGCTGAGGAGGGCATGTAGGGTGAGCGAGAGGCCAGGACAGCCTCCCATTGCCCCATCATTCAGAGACAGCTGAGCTGTGGCATCACCTTCAGAGGTGGGGGAGGTGTGGGGGAAGTAGAACCCTGGCTTCTCTTCTCCTGGTGACCCTTACTGTGGTCACAAGCTGTCTCCAAGCTCTTCAGGGTGGGGTATAAGAAGGCAGTGGTGGTTATGGTACAGAGGCTGCATAACCTTGAGTGATCCAGGCTCCAATTTAATGACTTGGCCTCTGCCCTTGACCCCAAAACCTCCTTGTGATGGAAAGAGAGGCTGCGCTCTATAGTCAGACCCACCAGGTCCCAAATTCTGGTTCTGCACATAATGGCCATAAAGTCTTGGGTAAAAGACTTATATCCCGGGACAAGTGGCTTTACCTGTCTGAGCTTCAACATCCTCCCCTGTAAAATGGGAAAGACCTGACCTTGAGGTGTTAATGTGGGAGATTAAATGAAGTAGAACACGTTCTGACCAGTGTCTGACACAGACCACAGGTTTCTCATGTATATTATACTTTTCTCTCTTGATGAAAAATTTGCAAATAGACACTGGAAAAGATACAAGACGGTATTGTTTCCTTGATTCATACCTGACAGTTTTATCATGATCCAACAGTTTAAAAAGAAAACGTTTTCCTGGGATCCGAGGTAGTTGTGGTCACAGAGAGACTACACACTTTCCTATGCTCCCCTCTTCCCCCCACCTCTTACACATGGCGAACATCCTTGAAGAAACCTTTAAAAAATTCCCTCTTACAAATCAGGAAGAGAAATACTGCCATTATTGTTGATAAGTAAACAAAGGATATAAACAGATAAAACACAAAGAAAAAATAGATATAAAATGCATAAAAGAGAGTTATCAGCACATGAAAACAAACAACAGCAGAGTAAGAAAACTGGATATCATATTTTTGCCCATCAAAGAAAGTAACGGGTGTTTTTCTTTACTGAGAACATGCCAGGGGCGATGGGACAGGGTGACAGGTGCTCTCAGATATCACATTCAGTGTCTAAATGAGGAAAAAAGTTCTCAGTAGTTCATTTGATGTGTCAGAAACATTTAAACAAATAAATGTTCATACTTTTTCCTTGGTAACTCCACTTCTGGGATTTAACCCCAAAGAAGACCCTGTCCTGCAGAAGGTAAGCACAAAGGCATTCCTTTTGGTTTACTTATAATAATGAAAGGCATCCCTGGTGATTCAGCGATAAAGAATCTGCATGCAGCTATGGAGACCAGATTCAATCCCTGGGTCAGGAAGATCCCCTGGAGAAGGAAATGGCAACCCACTCCGGTATTCTTGCCTGGGAAATCTCAAGGACAGAGGAGCCTGGGAGGCTATAGTCCATGGGGTTGCAAGAGTCAGAGACAACTTAGCAACTAAACCATCACTACCACCACCCATAATAACGAAAACTTTGGAGCCCAATAAGAGGGTAAATTAGTTAAGACCAAAAGTTACAGCATGATGGTGGTGACAATGACCACTGAAGACAAACAATGTCGGCTGAGTGAGTGAGAAGATAAAAAGGACTTGGTTTAGAAGGAAAAAAAAAAGAACAAATGTGTTTTGTACATCTACCATATGCAAGGTCTACATTAGGAGCATTACATAGGTTATCTCATTTCAGCCTCACACCCTACATGCTTCCTGTGGGGTTCCTAATGAGGCACGAAGGGTCATACAGTGGAAGACCCCTGCCAAGCGCCAGGCACTGTGACATAGGTCCAGGATCTGGCTTTACTCATGAACCCATTAAATAGATGACACTACCCTCATTGTGCATTTGTGGAAACAAAGGCTCAGAGAGGCTAATTACCTTGCCTGAGGTCTCAGAACTAAGAAGCACCACTAGGCATCTAGCAGCTCCTGGAGCGTGCTCTGTCTCAGACTGCAGAGAGGCGGACGCAGGCTGCACTGCCCTCACGGTCCTAACCCCCGCTTGCTCCCCCCAAACGGAGAACCCTGACCTCTTAATTCAGGGATCTGGGAACCTCTGCAGTTTAAAAGAAACTGCTCTCCTCTCACTACTTCTGACCCTTTCTTCCCTCCCCAGCCTCTAGGAAAATGATCGCATTTACATTTTTCAGCAAGGAAACAGCTGCTCCCTCAGTGGCTTCCACCATCCGAATTCTCTTTCTTTTTTCTAGTCAGCAAATGCTATATTACCTCACTGGGGTCATGGAGTTTGTGGGGCTAGTGAGTAGTTTAGGCAGGCTGTCCTGATGTGTTTTTTGTTTTTTGAGATGTAGTTACATCTAGGCTGGCCCCTCTGTGCTTCCAGAGCGCTTCTACAGTTCTGCCATTACAGCACTTTTCAAAGTTCTCAGGGAGCTGTGTAGGTGAGAGGGTAAGGGGTACACAGAAGCCACCTGCCCATCTGCTCTCTGTCTGTGCACTTTTAGTTGCAAAACAACCACTGAGAGCTGGAATTACCCCCAATGAAAGTGCAGCTGTTCCTGCCTTGCCCAAACAGGCATCAGCCGAATTATAAGCAGATTGAGAGCAACAATAACAAGGCTGTGTGTATGTAAGTCCCACTTGAGAGGTGAAGGCAGGGAGCTGGGTGGGTCCCAGTGGCTCTAACCATGAGGTCTTTTCCATTCCTTGAACAGAGATGAAATGAAAACTCTTTCCTCTAAATGCATCTTGGATTAGAGCAGATTCAGCCAGGGCTGGGTTATTGATTAGCCTATTTGCATTAAAAGCCAAAATTGACCAAACGAGTGAGCTATTGTCCTTTATTTAAAAGAATATCTTTTAAAAACATTTAAAGCATATGGCATTGAGTGATCGTATTTCACCTTATCCTTAAAAGTTTGCAGTGGAGAAATTTTATGGACATACGTCTGCATTCCTCCTCAAGACACAGGACACGTCTGTGAAGATGAGATGAAAACGTCGGTACTAATAGACTGCTCCTCCCCAGCCTTTCAGTAGTCATTGGATTTGGCCCATTTCCTGTATGCTTTGTGGATTCCAGATGTGCAGTTGGGGAAGAATTGAAACAGGGACCTGGATTTTTTAAGGATCCATCTCTCTGTTCTTGATAAAGAATATTTTTAATAATTTATGAGAAACAGCTGAATATATTTATTTACATATGAGAGAGAGAGAATAGGAATCAGACAGCTTGCAGACCACACAGATACACAGATGTAGCTTCACTACTGTGTGAACATCTTGTAGCTCTCCTGATAAAATTGTTGGTCTCTGTGAAATTCCTTCACTCCTTTTTGTGAACATACTAGTTAATACGGACTTCCCAGGTGGCACTAGTGGTAAAGAACCCACCTGCCAATGCAGAAGACATGAGAGACACAGGTTCGATCCCTGGGTTGGGAAGATCCCCTGGGAGAAGGAAACGACAACCCACTGCAGTATTCTTGCCTGGGGAATCCCATGTACAGAGGAGCCTGGCAGGCTACAGTCCATGGGGTTGCAAAGAGTCAGACATGACTGAGCATGCACACACACGCACTAGTTAACATAGTTAGACCAGAGAAAGATGAGGTACAAAAATTTCAAAAGAGAGTTATTTTATTATTTATAGACTATCTAATTTTTCACTTGAACTCAAAGGAAAATTATTGCAGAAGATTACCAAAACAAAAAAACCCTCAGGAAAGAAAGACATAAAATTAAGATAGCAAAATAAATACATTATTACATGATACTAACAACCAGAATGATGTTATGGCATCACAAAAATAAAATGTTTATGTATAATCATAACAGAAAATAAACAACTATATACAAAAATTTAAATTCAACAGAAGATCACAAAATAATGCCTGGACAAAGAGAAAAACATAGCATGTTCTCCAATAGGAAAATTAAATACTAACTCTTAAAGTTAACCTATAAATTTAATATGACCTTAATAAAAAATACCATTAGGACTTTAAAAAAAATCCAGACAAGCAGGTTCTTTATATGGAAATATGGGAGACAAGAACATTTAAAGATATTCTGAAAAATTAGCGTAATTAGGGACTTTCCTGGTGAACCAGTGACCAAAACTCTGCACTCCCAATGCAGGGGGCCCACGTTTGATCCCTGGTCAGAAAACTAGATCCCACATGCCTCGACTAAGCATTCACACGCTGCACGTAGAGATCCCGAGTGGCACGACTAAGGCCTGGCACAGCCAAATAAATAAAAATAAATATTTTTTTAAATAAGCATGATTAGGGCACTAGCCCTAACAGGCATTAAAATATATCATGAAACTACAGTTATTAAAGCAGCATGGCCCTGCTTAGGAAAAGCATTCAAGGAGCTTGTTTGGAAGTCAGCCAGTGATTTTTATAAGATGGCTGCACTAGTTTATAGATCCTGAACTCCAGTTGCAACATTTCCAGCCTCCAGCCAAACTCTCTCTTTTCAAATGGGCCCTTGCAATCCAAATTGGCTCTAGCCAATCTATCTTGACAACTGTTTTTTTGTGTACTGACAGACTCCCTCGGTTCGTCTCAAGTCCCAAGTCAAGGAGAGATTCTGTCAGCAACCAAGGACCTCTGTTCAGTCCTGAGTAATGGGCTTTTCCTCCAGCTCAGGGGTTGTCTCGATGATTGTGCTCCTAAGTGTACACTTCTACCACTCCCTAGATTGTCTCACTGCTGAATATATTGTACAGTGTTAAATATGTTGCACCATTAAAACTGTCTGCTTTCTACTCTATCTTTATTTCAAAACTCTGAACATGTGGCTAGAATATACTTGAGCTCATTATTGAAAAATTGTAAATGTTAATAAAATCAGTTC
The DNA here is from genome assembly GCF_027580195.1 of Bos mutus. NCBI lineage: Eukaryota > Metazoa > Chordata > Mammalia > Artiodactyla > Bovidae > Bos > Bos mutus. Next base: position 21,058,801 of record NC_091619.1, on the reverse strand, counting down.
AGTTCAGTTCAGTCACTCAGTCATGTCCGACTCTTTGCGACCCCATGAATTGCAGCACGCCAGGCCTCCCTGTCCATCACCAACTCCCGGAGTTCACTCAAACTCACATCCATCGAGTTGGTGATGTCATCCAGCCATCTCATCCTCTGTTGTCCCTTTCTCCTCCTGCCCCCAATCCGTCCCAGCATCAGGGTCTTTTCCAGTGAGTCAAGTCTTCGCATGAGGTGGCCAAAGTACTGGAGTTTCAGCTTTAGCATCATTCCTTCCAAAGAACACCCATGGCTGATCTCCTTCAGAATGGACTGGTTGGATCTCCTTGCAGTCCAAGGGACTCTCAAGAGTCTTCTCCAACACCACAGTTCAAAAGCATCAATTCTTCGGTGCTCAGCTTTCTTCACAGTCCAACTCTCACATCCATACATGACCACAGGAAAAACCATAGCCTTGACTAGACAGACCTTTGTTGGCAAAGTAATATCTCTGCTTTTTAATATGCTATCTAGGTTGGTCATAACTTTCCTTCCAGGAGGAAGCGTCTTTTAATTTCATGGCTACAATCACCATCTGCAGTGATTTTGGAGCCCAAAAAAATAAAGTCTGCCACTGTTTCCACTGCTTCCCCATCTGTTTCCCATGAAGTGATAGGACCAGATGCCATGATCTTCGTTTTCTGAATGTTGAGCTTTAAGCCAACTTTTTCACTCTCCTCTTTCACTTTCATCAAGAGGCTTTTTAGTTCCTCTTCACTTTCAGCCATAAGGGTGGTGTCATCTGCATATCTGAGGTTATAGATATTTCTCCCAGCAATCTTGATTCCAGCTTGTGCTTCCTCCAGCCCAGCGTTTCTCATGATGTACTCTGCATAGAAGTTAAATAAGCAGGGTGACAATATACAGCCTTGACGTACTCCTTTTCCTATTTGGAACCAGTCTGTTGTTCCATGTCCAGTTCTAACGGTTGCTTCCTGACCTGCATATAGGTTTCTCAAGAGGCAAGTCAGGTGGTCTGGTATTCCCATCTCTTTCAGAATTTTCCACAGTTTATTGTGATCCACACAGTCAAAGGCTTTGGCATAGTCAATAACGCAGAAATAGATGTTTTTCTGGAACTCTCTTGCTTTTTCCATGATCCAGCAGATGTTGGCAATTTGATCTCTGGTTCCTCTGCCTTTCCTACAACCAGCTTGAACATCAGGAAGTTCACGGTCACTTATTGCTGAAGCCTGGCTTGGAGAATTTTGAGCATTATTTTACTAGTGTGTGAGATGAGTACAATTGTGCGGTACTTTGAGCATTCTTTGGCATTGCCTTTCTTTGGGATTGGAATGAAAACTGACCTTTTCCAGTCCTATGGCCACTGCTGAGTTTTCCAAATTTGCTGGCATATTGAGTGCAGCACTTTCACAGCATCATCTTTCAGGATTTGAAAGAGCTCAACTGGAATTCCATCACCTCCACTAGCTTTGTTCATAGTGATGCTTTCTAAGGCCCACTTGACTTCACATTCCAGGATGTTTGGCTCTAGGTCAGTGATCACACCATCGTGATTATCTGGGTCGTGAAGATCTTTTTTGTACAGTTCTTCTGTGTATTCTTGCCACGTCTTCTTAATATCTTCTGCTTCTGTTAGGTCCATACCACTTCTGTCCTTTATCGAGCCCATGTTTGCATGAAATGTTCCCTTGGTATCTCTAATTTTCTTGAAGAGATCTCTAGTCTTTCCCATTCTATTGTTTTCCTCTATTTCTTTGCATTGATCACTGAGGAAGACTTTCTTATCTCTCCTTGCTATTCTTTGGAACTCTGCATTCAGATGCTTATATCTTTCCTTTTCTCCATTGCCTTTGGCTTCTCTTCTTTTCACAGCTATTTGTAAGGCCTCCGCAGACAGTCATTTTGCTTTTTTGCATTTCTTTTCCATGGGGATAGTCTTGATCCCTGTCTGCTGTACAATGTCATGAACCTCTGTCCACAGTTCATCAGGTACTCTGTCTATCAGATCTAGTCCCTAAATCTATTTCTCACTTCCACTGTATAATCATAAGGGATTTGATTTAGGTCATACCTTAATGATCAAGTGGTTTTCCCTATTTTTTTTCAATATAAGTCTGAATTTGGCAATAAGGAGTTCATGATCTGAGCCACAGTCAGCTCCTGGTCTTGTTTTTGCTGACTGTATAGAGCTTCTCCATCTTTGGCTGCAAAGAATATAATCAATCTGATTTCGGTGTTGACCATCTGGTGATGTCCATGTGTAGAGTCTTCTCTTGTGTTGTTGGAAGAGGGTGTTTGCTATGACCAGTGCATTTTCTTGGCAAAACTCTCTTAGCCTTTGCCCTGCTTCATTCCTTATTCCAAGGCCAAATTTGCCTGTTACTCCAGGTGTTTCTTGACTTCCTACTTTTGCATTCCAGTCCCCTATAATGAAAAGGACATCTTTTTGGGGTGTTAGTTCTAAAAGGTCTTGTAGGTCTTCATAGAACCATTCAACTTCAGCTTCTTCAGTGTTACTGGTTGGGGCATAGACTTGGATCACCATGATATTGAATGGTTTGCCTTGGAAATGAAGAGAGATCACTCTGTCATTTTTGAAACTGCATCCAAGTTCTGCATTTCACACTCTTGTTGACCATGATGGCTACTCCATTTCTTAGGGATTTCTAAGGGATTAATAAAATAGTATACCCATAAATATATGATAAAGAAATAGTAAGGACCTAACAGAGGCAGAAGAGATTAAGAATTAGTGAAAAACTATAGTGATTAGTGAAAAACTATACAAAAAAAAAGTCTTAATGACACAGATAACCACAAAGGTGTGGTCACTCACCTAGAGCCAGACATCCTGCAGTGTGAAGTGCAGAAGGCCTCAGGAAGCACTATAAGGAACAAAGTTTGTAGAGGTGATAGAATTTCAGCTGAGCTATTTCAAATCCTAAGTGATGATGCTGTGAAAGTGCTGCTCACTATGTCAGCAAATTTAGAAAACTCAGCACTGGACTGCTGAGTTTTCACTTCAACCCCAAAGAAGGCCAGTGTCAAAGAATGTTCAAACTACCATATGACTGTGCTCATTTCACATGCTAGTAAGGTTTATGCTCAAAATCCTTCAAGCTAGACTTCAGCAGTATGTGAACTGAAAACTTCCATATATACAAACTGGATTTAGGGACCAGAGATCTAAATGCCAACATTTGTTGGATCATGGAGAAAGCAAGGGAATTCCAGAAAAATGCCTGCTGCATTGACTATGCTAAAGGCTTTGACTGTGTGGATCACAATAAACTGTGGGAAATTCCTCAAGAGATGGAGATATCAGATCACCTGACCTGCCACCTGAGAAACCTGTATGCAGGTCAAGAGGCAAGAGTTACACCCAGACATGAAACAACAGACTGGTTCCAAATTGGGAAAGGTATGACAGGGCTGTATATTGTTACCCTGCTTATTTAACTTTTATGCAGAGTACATCCTCCAAAATGCCAGGTTGGATAAATCACAAGCTTGAATCAAGATTGCCAGAAGAAATATCAAAAACCTCAGATAGACATATGAGGCCACTCTAATGGCAGAAAGTAAAGAAGAACTAAAGAGTCTTTTGATGGGGGTGAAAGAGGAGAGTGAGAAAGCTGGCTTAAAACTCAACATTCAAAAAACTAAGATCATGGCATCCGACCTCATTATTTCATGCAAATACAAGGGGAAAAAGTGGAAGCAGCAGCAGATTTTCTTTTCTTGGGCTCCAAAATCACTTCCGACAGTAACTGCAGCCATGAAATGGAAAGACACTTGCTCCTTGGATGGAAAGCTATGAAAAACCTAGACAGCATGTTAAAAAGCAGAGATGTCACTTTGCCTGACAAACGTCTGTACAGTCAAAGCTATGGTTTTTCCAGTAGTTATGGGCGGATGTAAGAGTTATGAGGACTTACTCAGACCATAAGAAAGGCTGAGCACTGAAACCAAAACCAGAAATAATAGAAGTGATTGCCTTTGGGGAGAAGAATCGGGGCCAGCAAGGGACTGAGATGTTTCAGTACAGTTTTTAAAACCTTATGCACTGTAGCCCACCAGGCTCCTCTGTCCATGGGACCTTCCAGGCAAGAATACCAGAGTGGGTTGCCACTTCTTAGCCTGGGGATCTTCCCAACCCAGGAATTGAATCTGTGTCTCTTGCACCACCTGCTGGCTGGCGTATTCTTTACCACTGAGCCACCCAGGAAGCCCCTGTATATGTTTTTCTCAAGAAATCATAAAGCAGAACTTGTCCAACTTGAGCGTGCACACAACAGCAGGTTCTGACTCAGTAACTCTGGGAGACCTGAGACTCTGCATTTCCTACAAGCTCCTGGACAATGCCAAAGTTGCTGGTCTGAGGACCACATTCTGAGTAGCAGGGCTGCAGATGATGTAAAGCCAGGCTGAGTCAACTGAAATAAATTCTGCGGATAACTGGAAATCAGGGAAGATCTTTGAACAGAGATGAGACAGGCTCAGAGGATGCTTTAGGAGGGCTGATCAGGTGAGCATCACTTATTGCGAGACCCTGGGGGCATGGGGCCAGACAGGAGACATTGTAAAATCCAGGCAAGAGAGGGGGTTAGGGCAGGGCAGTGATGGAGGGCAGGGACAACAATATGGAGAGACAAGACTCCAGTAGAATCATTGGCAAAGGACTGGATGTGAGGGGTCATGGCAAGAAAGCACCCAGGTATCCAGGGAGAGGGTGCTGGGCCTTTGGAGACAGGGCAAGAAGGGGAGTACAGCCTAGGGACCTGAGTGTAAGGGGCCTACACAACCACCTGGGTTAGCAGAGGTAGGAATCAGTGAGGAAGTGACCCAAAGGTAGGAACACCCATCACTCACAAACACCAAGGATTGTCCTGTGTCAGGAGCATACCCACAGCTGTATGTGATGTGGTTTCCGGCTGTCAGGGTCACACCAAGGCCATTCAAGCATCCTCTTTCTGCACCCTCTCCACTCTCAAGCTCCATCGCTGATGCTAAGGGCACATTTGCAAGGCCACAGCCCAAGGCTAACCTGAAGATCCAGGACAACTCTGGCCCTTCCAGAGAAAGGCCCCAGGACAGATCTTATTCTCAAAGAAATATGACCTCCCTCTGTGGTCTGGGCTCAGAGCTCCCCTTCACAGGCCCCCAAAAGAGTCAGGGTGATGCAGAGCAGCTGGGAAGCTGGGAACATTCCTTACAGTGACTTCTGTCTCTTCAACTCAACACACACTTATGGAGTGGAGATAAAATGCTAAATATAAGCATGGTCTCAGGATAGTCACTGAAGAATCCGTTTTATAGCACTTAAATTTTTTACGTCTTTTGCTTGTTTAGGACTTTTTTTTAACTCTATAATGTGATTTGCTGTACGTAGAATAAAAAAGAAAATAAACAGCTGCATGGTTCTGTGTGAGACAATTGGAAAATATCTCCATTTTGGGAAGCTGAACAACTTGAGAGAAACCTTTCTGGTGGGTGAGGAGCCACCAAAAGTGGGCAATGGGAGGTCCTTGCTCAAGTCACTGAGACGCACCCCTGTGCCTGTGACCATGAGGTGAGAGCCCAGCCCTGGGCTGAATTCTAAAGGATTAAGGATGGGAGAAGTCTGACCCCTGGATACACAGGGCACCACTTCACCTCTTCCTGCTGAATCTACATAACAGACATTTCCCCCGGTGTCCAGCCCATCAGGGGCACCCAGGAGCTAAACCACCATCAATGCCTCCTGCCTATCTAGTTACTTTCCAGTGCAAAAGCACTTTCACCTGTGAGAGGCAGATAAGTACTGTTGTGATTACCTTCCCATTTTTCAGATGAGGAAACTGAGGCTCCAGAGAGGTTAACTGGTGAACCCCAGGGTATGGGAAGTCAGTCCATGGCAGAGCCTGACCTAAGACCAGATCCCCACCCTTTCAGACCACCGGTCTTTCCAGATCCAGGTCCCTCTTGGTGCAGTGAATCTCACACTCCAGATGGGAGATTTCAGACCTTGAGAAGCCGCATGACAGGGAGGGAAGCCAGGCCTGTCCCAGGAGAGCCTCTCACCTCCCTCACATCATTTGGCCTCTGGTTCCTCTGAGTCCCCAGGGCGGCCCTTGTCCAACCACACCCACCTCCCTGTGCATTCAGTGAGTCACAAACAGATCTGCACCCTCAGCCCAGCCCAGACCTGCAAGGGCTGCTGGCCTGAGAAGCCTCAGCTGGTTCCAGCAGAGCCCAGAGACCCTCACTTGTCTGTGAGCTGCAGGCTGGTGGACCTTCCCTCCTTCCTGGGGCAGTGAACTGTCCTCATAGAGAATCTCATGGTCCAGCTTTGGCGTCTTGTCTCATCTTAGTCTTAACATCCATCCTATCAGTCACACCAAGTACATTACCTTTTAAACCTGGAGAATCACTCCTGGTGCAGAGATCACTCCCACCCCGAGCATGTCCCCAACCCCCATGCACAGCTCATGTCCAGCCTCAGTTTGTGGTGACTCTCTCCCCAGGCCATTGGTCAGGCCTCTTTCTTCTGGGCTTCCTTTATCACAAGATTTCCTTCCTGATTCTTGGCTGGACAGGTTCTCAGCATCTCTCTTCCATCCAGTGGGAGGACAGACCACAACAACCAGCACCAGCTCCTATCCAGCCCAGGGGCTCGGGACATACCAAGAACCCCACAAGGAACAGGAAGTGGGGCTCTGCAGATCCCCACTCACGGCCCCTGAGATCATGCTGACAGATCTGAGACTCTCCCATCGGGGGCACAGAGGGGAGGGAAAGCCCCAGCAGGAGCAGGTAAATGGGGAAAATCTCATTTGAGGGGTCACTCCCCATCCCTTATGGGCCTAAGAAAGAAGCCCATCAGCCTGTAGCCTGCACACCTGCTCTCCATCCCTGGAGTAAGACCCTTCCCTCCTACCCAGTGCCCACTGACACTCCCAGATGCAGCTCAGATGGCACCCTGGGACCCTGCCCCGTCCTGACCCAGCTGGAATTAGGAGCTCTCTGTGCTGGGCTCCCACAGCACTTCAGCAAGTTGTCAGTCACTTGTGGTGTGACCAGGTCACTGACTCTTGCCCTCCCCCTTCTGATGCAGACCCCAGCCCCTGGCACAGAGTGGGCAAGGAGATCCCACTCTCCAGCTGGGGCAAGTCAAGGTTGGCACCTGGGAGTGGGGTCCTGTTGACTCACCCTTGTCCCATCCCTCCTGTGAGAATGCTGGGGTGTCACACATGCTCTTAAATACGACAAGCAGCTTTCAGCTAAGCAGCATATGGCAGCCGTGATGGGTTCCCACTCAGCAAATGTTTACTGAGCACACTTGTAAGGAGCACATCGCCAGGGCCCTCCTTTCCTGTCCAGTCACCATCTGCTGCAGTCACTGAGTCCCAAGGAGAGCGTCACGCATGCTCCGTCCCCCCACAGTTCACCCCACAGCCACCCAGTCCCCTGTGGGCACCCAACCTCTTTAGGACTCAGGCAGTGTCCATCACGGTTAGGCCCAAAGACACAGCCCATGTCCACCATCTTGCTTCCAGTGGAGACACAGCTTATGCATGTTTCATACTCAGTTATTTGCTCTCGGCAACAATAAGGAAGAGAGAAGAGAATAGCAATTTCAATTGTGCAGCAACTCCACTCTAGGAGAATCTACTCTCTTCTCAAACTGAAGGCCTGGAGTGAACCCTAGATGGAAGCTGTAAATCCACAGGTTCCCTTGGGACCCTGGTCCATCTCTCTGCTCCCACCCGCCTTCCTTGAGGGTAGGGCTGTGCCAGGAACTATTTTAACTGCTGGCTTTTTCAGGAGGAGATGCCCCTGGTCTCTAGCATTTGCCAATCCCTATGGTGTGGGTGCTTCCCTGGTGGCTCAGACGGTAAAGAATCTGCCTGCATGCAGGAGATCCAGGTTCAATCCCAGGGTGGGGAAGGCCCCTGGAGGAGGGCTTGGCAACCCACCCCAGTATTCCTGCCTGGAGAATCCCACGGACAGAGGAGCCTGGTGGGCTATGGAGTCCATGGGGTCGCAAAGAGTCAGCCAGGACTGAGCGACTAACACTTTGGGCTTCCCGGGTGCCCTGCGACTCAGCAGCACCCACATGGTGTGGATACCCACTCTGTGGTTCATTTCAAACCACCAGCTGCTGACACTGAGCACAGACTTGGGGAAAAGACAAGTAAAACCAGCTCTCTCTCACAAGCCAGCTCCAGGTGTTTTTAACACATCACTGTCTGAGGAGACATTTCAGTTTGTAGACACATTTTCATGTAGCGTTGCCCAGAAACACAGGCAACTGTTTACCAGGAGGAAAAGGCAGGCTCTCCCAAGGCAGGAGGACGACTTCCCCAGGGTGGTCCATGGGTCTGCACCACAGCAGCATCCTAGGGGTCCACGGGAGTGGTCTTCACTGTATTCTGTGTGCTCAGTAGCCTCCGACTCTTTGCGGCCCCATGGACTGTAACCCGCCAGGCTCCTCTGTCCATGGGATTCTCCAGGGAGGAATACTGAAGTGGGTTGCCATTTCTTACTCCAGGGGATCTTCTCAACCCAGGGATCCAACCCATATCGCTTGCATCTCCTGCATGGGCAGGCAGGATTCTTTACCACTAGAGCCACCTGTGAAGCCTAACTGTATTTTATTTCACTTTAAAACCTAATTCTCCCTTTCAATAACCAAAGTGAAGGCTTGTCACCCTTCACCGCTCTCCTTCTTCACTAGACACCCCTGGCGAAGGCTCAGTGGGTCCCCCACCTACCTGCACCCCAGGCTGTGTATCCTGAGAGCGCAGAACGACTTTCTCTTTGGAAGCCTCCCACTTCCCCACGCCCCACCCCTGCCCCTCTTTCCAACCCACTCCTCGCCTGCGCCGCCCACCACACCCCCGGTGCGGGGAGGCAGGACATTGCAGACAGACACACAGACACAGACTGATGGCATTCCTGCTTCTATCCTGGGTAATCATGGGCAGATCCTCTACGTCCTCCTCCCTTGGCTTGCTGGGAGAACTAAGTAAATATGGCGCAAGAAGCAGTCAGTACAGGGCAGCCCCAACAGGCTTCCCTCCTCCCATCCTCCCAGGGAAGCAGCTTGTGTTATAGTCAGACAATGTCGCCACCCAGTGGCTGAGCTCAGAATTGCCCAAAAGGCCCGCAGCTGTTCTATATTTGAGGGAAACCGCTTTAAATAAGGTGTCTGGTGGGAATAAAGACCCAGTTTCTGAGAGGCTGTCTGGTATCGTGGAACGACCTGGGGCACTGGCATCAGGTTCAGGTAACAATTATGCCAGATACTAGCTGTCTGACCTTCAGCAAGTTATTTAACTTCTTGAGCCTCAGTATCCTCATCTGTAAAATGGGTATAATGATTTCTGTGTCATTAGATAAACACTCAATAAGTGTTTGTTGCCATTCTCCTTTTGAGCCCTCTTCCCAGCCCTGTTTCCCAGAACCTAATAAATATCACCTTCCTGCTTCTACAGTTCCCATGAAGTTCCTCCTTGGCTTCATCTTCTCAACTCTGTTTTCAGGGTTCCCTTTACTCCAAGAGGAAGGATCTCAGAGTCCAGTCATCCCCAGTACTTCACGTCCCAAAGCTCTAAATCATCACAATATTTCAATAAAAAGGATACTTTTGGTGACACACTCATGCGACAAAATTATGTCGAAGATGTTATATAAAGTAAAATACCACGTTATTTATTTGCAATAAAAGACTCCCCAGTCTGGGGACAGGTATCAAGCCACGGACTCTAGACACCCCCTTCACATTAACAAGTTCTCTCCCCAAGAAGGGGGCTTGCTGGGCACAGACCCTTGATGATCAGGGTGGGACTATTTCTCCCACCATCAGGAACTTCCTGAAACTTCCTGACCCAACCGGAAGCACATCGCTGGCAGGCAGATTGCTATGACCCTGAATTCCAAGGACACACGGGGACCCGCATTGTCAGTGCTGGCCAGTGTCCTTGAGACTATAAATCCTCCCTGGTGGCTCAGTGCCACAGCTTATTTACTTATTAGGTCTGAATCCCATCTTGTTTTGAGTGCTCTGGACAAATATCTGAACTTATCTGAGCCTGTGAGCTGTCACAGCACTGGGGATGTGTTCCCACTTCAGGAGTCTCTGGGTTTAATAAGTGGGGCCCTGTGCATGTGCCCAGTGAGGCCACAAATCCTTCATAAAAACGCCTATTTTCCAGAAACCATTCTCCAGGAGATGCTGCTTTTATAAATGGTTGGCTCTAATGACTTCACTTTCACTTTTCACTTTCATGCATTGGAGAAGGAAATGGCAACCCACTCCAGTGTTCTTGCCTGGAGAATCCCAGGGACGGCGGGGCCTGGTGGGCTGCCATCTATGAGGTCGCACAGAGTCAGACACGACTGAAGCGACTTAGCAGCAGCAGCAGCAATACTAGACAAGGTTTCCAGGAGCGCCCCCTCGTGGCAGTACATTTTCCTAATTTTCTTTTTAAAACTGAAGATTCTCACTAATTCCTTCACCAATTCATTTCTGGATTTTAAGTTTCAGTCACTGAAGCTATTTTGCAATAAAAGGAAAATGTAAATGTGTATCAATAGTGCACTTGTCCAAATGAAAATAAAAACAAAAACAAAAAAAATTTATTTTAAAATAGTGCATTTCCCTAGTGGCGCAGTGGATAAGAATCCATCTGCCAATGCAGGGGACACAGCTTTGATCCCTGGTCCAGGAAGATTCCACATGCCACTGAGCAACTAAGGCCGTGAGCCACAAGCACTGAGCCCACGCTCTAGAGCCCACAGCCGCAACTACCGAGCCTGCGTGCCACAGTTACTGACGCCTGCATGCCTAGAACCTATGCTCCACGACAAGAGAAGCCACCTCAATGGGAAGCCTATGCATGGCAACAAAGAGTAGCCTGTGCTCACCATAACTAGAGAAAGCCCATGCAAAAGCAGCGAAGACCTAGCACAGCCAAAAAATTTAAAAATAAATAAAAACATTTTTTTTTAAATGGTGCATCTGTCCACACAAATGCTGTAGTCTTCACTCACTGGAAAGAAACACCATTAAATCTGAGCAAATGGATAAACTTGTAAGTTTTATTATGCATCCAGAGGACAGGAACAAACAGATCACAAAACAGGAAATGCAACTGTTTCACACAACCAGTGGAAAAAATATGGGGCCTATTGGACAGTTCGGGATCCCACTACAAATCACCACAAACTGAGTGCCTTTAACAACAGACATTTGTTTTCTCACTCAAGTTCAAGATAAAGATGTCATCAGGGTTGTTTTGGGATAAGACTTCTCTTCCTACTTTGTAGATGAAGTAATCAAGTAAATGTTTGCCCTTACGGTTTTCTTTAAGCCCAAAAGAAAGTATCAACACCATTTATGATAAAATCTGTGGAGACAGTAAGACGATCATCGTTTGCCAGGGGTTAGTGGGGACTGAGGTCTGAATAGGTGGAGCACAGAGGATTTTTAGGACAGTGAAAATATTTAGTATGGTACTATAAGGGTACATACAAGACATTGCACGCTTGTCTAAACCCACAGATGGACACCACCTCGAGAACCCAAGGTAAACTATGGAATTTGGATGATTATGATGTGTCTGTGTAGGTTCATTCGTTGTAACAAATGTCCAGTCTGGTGGGGGACGTTGAAATGTGGGAGACTGCGCATTGAGGGGGCACAAAGAGTGTATGGGAAATCTCCATACCTTCCACTTAGGTTTGCCACGAACCTACTCTTTAAAAAATAACAATAAAGTATTTTGTTTTACCAAAAAGTGACAGAGCACTATAAAAGATTCAAACAATATAAAAGTGTACATTGCAGAAAGTGAGAAGCAAACCCTGATCAATTCCTCATCTTTGAGTGGGTGGTACAGTTAACCTGGGTATGTATAGATTGTTCTGTACACGCATCTATATACACATATGTATCTATTTATATGTTTCTGCAAAAAATGAGACCATAGAATGCATAGTTTTGTAATTTTTTCCATTGACATGCATATCTTGGACATCTTCACTTGGCAATACATCTGGGTTTACTCACTTGTCCTAACAGTGGCATTCTTTCCTTCTTTAAACAATTCCCTATTGGTGGCCATTTGGATTGTTTCTTATTACTGAAAAGTGCTGCACTGAATTTATCTGTGTATTTATCACTGTGATCTCTGTTTTTCTAAAGGGTAAATTGATGGAGCAAAGGCTATATACACATTATATATTTTAATAAATATTGTCACCTTTTTCTCAATTTTGTATCAAATTAAAACTCAACAGCATGTGTGTCAATTTCCCTAAACCCTCGTCAACCTTGGTATGGTTAAAAATTTTTAACTTTACCAGTCTCTGCAAAAATAGCTCATGGTTTTAATTTTCATGCCTTAAATTTTCATGCAAGTTTTAAAATTCTAGTATTCATTAAGTGGCCAGTTGTGTTCATTCTTCTGACTCTCCATAGTCTCCCCACACTTTTCTATCTATTGTTAGTCTGAAAAAGTGAAAGTGAAGTTGCTCAGTCTTGTCCGACTCTTTGTGACCCCACGGACTGTAGCCTACCAGGCTCCTCCATCCATGGGATTTTCCAGGCAAGAATACTGGAGTGGGTTGCCATTTCCTTCTCCAGGAAAGCTTCCCAACCCAGGGATTGAACCCAGGTCTCCTGCATTGTAGGCAGACACTTTACCACCTGAGCCACCAGGGAAGTCTTATTTCCTATTTATTTGTAAAAGTTTCTCTGGAAATGAGTTATCTATCTACTTTATGTATAGGGAATATATTTCTCCAACGTGTCCTTTTTGTTTATTCCCTCTCTCGTCCTGCCATCAAGGATTTGAATGGCTAGAAGCCATCTGCGATTTACGGCAGGGATAAGGTTTTCAGGAAGGACATTGATCAAGTAGAAGAGTGTCGCAGTCTTAAGTACCCCCAGCTCCTCAGACGCTAGGGGAACCTTAGTCTCTGTGATGCTCAGTTGTGTGGAAAATACTGAGAAGGCAACCCTGGGTGGGGTGAAATGCAACGCTTTGCAGTGAGTAGGGTACAGAAGTCAATGGAGGTGAGTCAGTGGGCCTGTTGGCCAGTAGGAAGAGGGACATGCCAGGGCTTCAAGAAGAAGTGTTTCTTTAGAAGGTAACCCGGCCAGGAAGACACAGTGCTGGCCACACAGCTGCTGGAAGCCTCCGATTACTGTGCAGCTCAGGCCTTAGCAAGTTCTCCCTGAAGGCAGACCACCCACCCAGGGCAGTCCCAGACCTTCCAGACTGCAGCCTTAAGGGCTGCGGATGGTCTGCGTAGAAAGAAGTTCTAGCAGAAAGAAGCCAGGTCTTTATACAGAACTGGTAGCTTGTCCCAATGGCTGGGACAGATTCACTGAGAGTCATGGAGGAAACCACGGTCCCAAGACCACAGAATCAAAAGTAACTGTGGCAAGTCTTCCTGGGACCCCAAGGTCATCATAAAGGACCAGACCACACCAAGGTGGCAAGAGTCCTATTTGGCATTTTTTACTTCAAAGAAAAAATGAAAAGTAGGCCTGTTGTACCTGTTCTTCAGTTCAACTCCTGCAATGACAGATCCACCTTTACATTCTGAAGATCTCCCGGGGTGGGTAGGGGGGTGGGCGGTTCCAACTGTGGCTCTGGTCTTTTTAATTTCTGGAAGGCAGTTCTTCCACAGTATCTTTAGGGAACTTGAAAAGTTGCTGCCAAGGGAGTTTCAATGATGCTAATCAATTTCCTGGCTATCTCCTTCAGGCCACTGTCTGGTGGCATCATGCCTAAGAAAGGAGCCTCAGCTTTAATGACTTGGAAAATATCAGTAGCCTGTGGGAATTGGTGGTTAATGTGAAATCTGTGTGACACTAGAGGCCTCCATCAAGCCAACCACAGAGCACCCTAAATCCAAACCCGTCGGCTGGGTGTGTTCCACAGGTTAGATGTGATCCATGGCCATGTGTGCAGTATATGATCATGCCTTCCAGGAGATTTCTTTCAAATGTAACTTCCCAAAGATACAGAGAGGATGCGGATCAGTACCCGCACCTATGCACACCTGCATAATTTCAACATTCCAGAAGAACAAATCAAGAAACTTCTAAATGAAAGCAGTCTATGAAGGCCATTTTCAGGAGCCACTTTAAAGATCCTGACAACAGTTTCATGAGATCTGTACTGTGAACATCATCATTGGGATCATGAAAAATTAGAGGTGCAGAGGGGTTGGGTGACCCACCTGAGGACTCACAGCGGGAGAGGAAAAAGCCAGACTTCCAACCCCAGCAGGCAGGTGCCCAGCTGTGAGTGATCAAGATAAGAACCAGCTAGGAAATGCCCTACAGGCTCCAAAGCACTGCCCATTGTTCATCTCAGTCTGCCTCCAAACTGACCTGAGAGGAGGGGATCCCCACTCTACAGAGAAAAAAAAAAAAAAAAGCTCAGAGAGGTGAAGAAGTGAGGATGGAGAAGGTGCCTGATACATACTTGTGGCAGCTGGATTTGCTGTTGACATGTGGTCTTCTCTCCGCCCTTCAAAGCAGTCTTAATATCCACGGATCGAAATATTCTCTCCAGAGCAGGGCATTTCTCCCTGGATGAACCCCAGCCCCAGAAAAGCCCCTGCCCAGGAAATCTGCCTTTACCTCTCAGAGTCTGTCTCTAGGGGTAGGGCAGAAGTTCCCCCACTTTGATCCTGTTTCACCTCAGAAAGTTCTCATTTGTATCAAGAGCTCGGATATGAAACACAGGCTCTTCAATGGCCCCCCATTCCTAATGGTAACCTGCCCCACTCTTAGCCCAAAATAATTCTCAGCCAGCCCAATCTGAGATGTGCACCTCCAGGTTCCCCTACCCTAACCCCTAGCCTAGGCTTCTTCCACATCCAGACCTTGCCCCTGATTTCTCACCCAGATCATGGATCTCTCACGCAAAATGAGGTCATTTTGCCCAGGACTTAGTGTTTTACATTTGTGTTGCTGCCCCAGCCATCAACTCACCACATCTCCCACTTTCTCTGTTCTAAGCCCCCGTGCTCGGTCTGAGAGTGAAAGGGGGAGACTCCAGGTTTCCAGAGCACCACCTTACTCCTTGGAAGAAAAGTTATGACCAACCTAGACAGCATATTCAAAAGCAGAGACATTACTTTGCCAACAAAGGTCCGTCTATTCAAGGCTATGGTTTTTCCAGTGGTCATGTATGGATGTGAGAGTTGGACTGTGAAGAAGGCTGAGTGCCGAAGAATTGATGCTTTTGAACTGTGATGTTGGAGAAGACTCTTGAGAGTCCCTTGGACTGCAAGGAGATCCAACCAGTCCATCTGAAGGAGATCAGTCCTGGGTGTCCTTTGGAAGGACTGATGCTGAAGTTGAAACCCCAATACTTTGGCCACCTCATGCGAAGAGTTGACTCATTGGAAAAGACTCTGATGCTGGGAGGGATTGGGGGCAGGAGGAGAAGGGGACGACAGAGGATGAGATGGCTGGATGGCATCACTGACTCGATGGACATGAGTCTGAGTAAACTCCGGGAGTTGATGATGGACAGGGAGGCCTGGCGTGCTGCGGTTCATGGGTCGGACACGACTGAGCGACTGAACTGAACTGAACTGAACCTGCAACCAACAGGGAACCAAAGCCTGACTCAAAGCATCCTTACGCCCTGCCTACTGGCAGCGCCTGGGCACTAATGCCACCTGGCGGCTCAAGATCAAACTGCCGCTTGTGATTTCCTGAAGGGAGGCTTTCCAACGTGTCAACGTTGTATTATACAAAAAACACTGTTGTTGTTCGGTCACTCCGTGTGTCTGACTTTTTGCAGCCCATGGTCTGCGGCACACTAGGTTTCCCTGCCCTTCACTATCTCCCAGGAGTTTGCTCAAACTCTTGTCCATTAAGTCAGTGATGCCATCCAACCATCTCATCCTCTGTTGTCCCCTTCTCCCCCCACCCTCAACCTTTCCCAGCATCAGGGTCTTTTCCAGTGAGTCTGCTATTCACATCAGGTCGCCAAAGTGTTGGAGCTTCAGCTTCAGCATCAGTCCTTCCAATGAATATTCAGGATTGATTTCCTTTGAAAGTGAAAATGAAAGTACTCAGCTGTGTCCAACTCTTTGTGATCCCACGGACTCTAGCCCACCAGGCTCCTCTGTTCACGGAATTCTCCAAGCAAGAATACTGGACTGGGTTGCCATTTCCTTCTCCAGAGCATCTTCCCTGGAGATTGAACCCAGGTCTCCCACATTGCAGGCAGACTCTTTACCACCTGAGCCACCAGGGAAGCCACTGATTTCCTTTAGGATTGACTGGTTTGATCTCCTTGCAGGCCAAAGGACTCTCAAGAGTATTCTCCAGCACCACAGTTTGAAAGCATCAATTCTTCGGGGTTCAGCCTTCTTTATGGTCCAACTTTCATATCCATACACAGAAAAACCATAGCTTTAACTAGATGGACCTTTGTGGGCAGCACCCTGAACACACAGAAAGCAAAGTCATTGTCCCAGAGGAGTCCATAGTCTAGCAGGGAGGTATAAGCAGAAATCATTTTAGCGCAGGTTGTGTGTGCTGCAATATATTTTCTTTCATCCAGGAGAGGAAAGCAGAACACGTGAAAACTGGAATAAAGCAGGAAGCCCTCTTGGAGGTGTGCAGGATGACCTGCAGGGGGTAGGTGAAGCGCGGGCCACCACCAGGAGAGGGAGGGGAAGAAATGTAGCTCCCAGGTCTGTGGCCAGAGTTTCTGTGCCTGATAGAGGTCAAGGCAGGCGTAACCTGGAGGAGACCTGAAGAGACTGGTCCAACGTGCTGTGGAATGCAGGCTCCTGAGTCGGCGTGGGAGTGTGCCGGGAATGTTAGAAATGGCCAAAGCAGTGGCCTTAAGATTAATTTTAAAAGGAAAAAAAAAAAGAGCTTCTCAAGCATAAAAATTTACCAGAAGCATGACGGCATAAGGGAAAAGGACAAAAGGGGAATAAGTGAGCTCGTTGTCCGCCCAGGTTTTCCCCGATCAAATGGAGCCCTGGGACCAGGACAGCCTTCCACTTGTGACCTCAGGCTTCCCACAGCCCTTCAGGGACTGGGTGCTGAATAAATGTTTGCTGGCTATGAGGATGACTCAGCTTCCACGCGAAACAAACAAGAGAATTCCTGTAACAGGTATCACTGAAGATAAAGGCCTTGGCCTCTGAGCTAATCTTTCCCCAGAAGGAATTCCTGACTCCAGTCAATGCTCAGAGGTGCCTGCCTGCTTTGAACTCTGCTCCTCAGCCTGCCAACCACCCAGTTCCCAGAGGTTCTTACAGCCAAGGTTCCCTCCTCCCACCACCCCTGACCTAATCCCGTGAGCACCCGCTTTATGCCTGCCCCAGCAAGGCCAAGACCCAGGACCTGTGCAGGCTCAGGACAGGACACAGCGTCTGCTGGCTAAGAGTCTGGTTTTCTCTCACACCAGAGCACAGGACTCCATCCACGGACTCAGTCAGCGTTGGTTGATTGTTCCCCAGGCCTCTCAGTCAGGAACTGAACTGAACATTCTGGAGCTCATTCCAGTTTTCCTAGACACCACACCAAATGATACTGAGGTTCCTCTTCCTCCTCCTGGGAGAGTTTCAACCCACACTCAATGTTCCATGAGACCATTAGCTCTGTCTCTGGGGCAGAGGGCTTACAAATGTCCCATGTCTCCCAAATCGCTGGCACTGGGCTGCCTGCACTCCCAGAAACCTCTTATAAATTACTGGCACCTCACCCAGGCTCTCATGGCCTGTCCCCCCACTATCGAGGCTGCTGTCTCCCCTTGCCCTGTAAGAAGGGAGCAGAGTCCCTCCTCGGGAGCATAGCCCCACTCCGTGTAAGCAGCAAGTCGCTGAGGCCCCACCACTCCTTCCCTCGGGATGATGAGAGAGTCAGCGTCGCTGCCTCTTCTGCCAACTTCTCTGGGTAAGTATGCCTGATAAGACTCATCCCTTAACCCAGACGAATTTTCAGCAATTCTCCCTGAGAACTAGGATATAATGGTGATAATCACAAAAGACTAACCTTGCAAAATGGCACAAGACACTGAGCAGTGGGGACATAAAAGTGATTTTTAAAGGACAGAGAATGAAAGAAAGAGGGGGTTAAAGCACCAAGGCTCTTTCTACAGACACCTGCCCTGCCCACCACTGCGCTTCTCCCCGTCAGGTAGCTTCCCTGCTTCCCCACCTCCCCAGCCTCCGACCCCTGTACACTCTTCTGGACTCCACTTTCCAGATTTCATTCTCTTGCCTTAACTTCTTTGAGAAACTGTCCAAGAGTCTGAACAGTAGTCATCCTCCTCTGAAATATAAGTTAAACCTTTCCCTATCCTTGTGTGAAGATCTGCCTCCTGAAATGTCCGGGCAACCCTGGGAAGTGAAGGGTCTTATTCTAGAATGAAGGGTGGGAGACGAAGGGATGAGCTCTGCCTGCCTTATTCAGGAAGAAAATCCTAAGACCCATCACAGGAGTGAGGAGCCATGTAAACAGCAGAGGATAAAATGCTGAGAATACTCTGTCCCCGATGACCAGGTAGATAGAATCTGGATTCCAGGTGGTGGGAGCAGGACAGGAAGTAGATGAGCCTTGCGATTGAAGTGTGGAGACTCCTTAGAAATGGAGCAGGGCCCATGTCATAGAGGGAGGCTAAGAATGAAACTGTATTAAGTGCCTACTGTGTGCAGGGCACCATGCCAGGATCTTATATACACTCTCCATCATAACCCCTATGATTCAGTGATTCTGCTCCTAACTACCTGCATGCACCTGGCTCCAGGGAACCCGAGAAAAAAACCCTGGACCCCAGAGAATATCATACTCAGTGAACCAAGTCAGACAGAGAAAGACAAATATTATATGATACCACGTCTATGTGGAATCTAAAAAACATACCAATGAATCCACATACAAGACAGAAACAGATTGCAGGCATAGAAAACAAACTCACGGTCACCAAAGGGGAAAGGGATGCAGATGACTACACATAAAATAGATAAGTAACAGGGATTTACTGTGCAGCACAGAGAACGGTATTCAGTACCTTGTAATAACCTACACTGGAATATAATCTGGGAAAAAAAACCAGAATCACTTTGCTATACATCTGAAACAAACACAGTATTGTCAATCAAGTAGACTTCATTAGAAAAAAAAAAAATAGGAAAAGAGTAAAATAGGGGAAAAAAGCGGCGGCGGTGGCAGGGGGGGCCCTCCTGTGAGGCTGGGTGAAAGAAATCAGAGAGGACACAAACGATATGCTTTCTCTTGTGTGAACTCCCCTAAACAGGCAAAGTAACCACCATGCTTGTGGACGCCTACTGAGGAGGTCAAACTCTGGAGAAAAGCAAGGAAGTCCTTATCTCTGGAGATGGGGAGTTTGTGATTTTTAAGGGACACACAGAGATTCCTGGAGTACAAGGGTATTCCATCTTGTTACCCTAGGGGCTCACATTGAGTACTTCTTTATAATAATTCACTATGTTGTATGTTCATTATTGTATACTTTCTGTGTATTATTTTCTACAATCAAGAAAGGTCTTTAACAAAAGAATATTGTAGATAACTGTTGGGCATTAAATGTTCCCAATATTTGGGGAGGGTTGATAGGACTCATCACAGATGTGAGTAATGAGGCAGATTGTACGAATATGTCACCGTTCTTGATGCACAGACCCTATGTGATCTCACTGCTTGATTTGCATTTCTATGACTACTAGTAAGTTACAGCATGTTCTTAAATGTTTCTTATTGTTGTTCAGTCGCTCAGCTATGTCTGACTCTTTGCAACCCCATGGACTGCAGCACACCAGGCTTCCCTGTCCTTCACCATCTCCCGGAACTTCCTCAAACTCGTGTCCATTGAGTCAGTGATGCCATCCAACCATTTCATCCTCTGTCATCCGCTTCTGCCTTCAATCTTTCCCAGTGTCAGGGTTTCTTCTAATGAGTTGGCTTTTCGCATCAAGTGGCCAAAGTACTGAAGTTTCAGCTTCAACATCAGCCCCTCTAATGAATATTCAGGGTTGATTTCCTTTAGGATTAACTGGTTTGATCTCCCTGTGGTCCAAGGAGCGTCTACTCCTTCTACAGTTCGAAAGCATCAAATGTTTTTTTTTTTTTTTTTTGCTGGCTGTATTTTTTATTTTGTGAATGATTTGTGCATATCTTCGCATACTACCCTTCTGGGAAATCCAGTCACATTTGGGATACTGAATCTTGGGCATTTTGAGAGCAGAAATGTCCATGGAGAGGAAGATACCTAAAGGAGAGGGTAGGGGGAGGCAACGGAGGTAACCAGAGAGAGCAGCTGGTGTCCCTTCCCCAGGCTGCAGGTGCAGAGCTGTGAGAAGCCTCTCTGTTTGACTCCATCCATCCTGTGTCCACTGAAGCAGCTCAAGGGACAGGCCCTGGGGAGGCACAGTGAGCCAACTTCATACCTGCCTGGGAGGAGTAAGCCCAGAGGGACTCAGGCAACAGAAAACAAAGCAACGGAGACATCGGGCTGAATAGGACACACACAGTGAAGGAGGGGAGACAGTACACACAGGCAGGGCAGGGAAGTGAGCATTGAACTGGCCCAGGAAGGGGTTTGGACAGGGGTAGTGGGAGCGGGAGAAACTAAATGAGCTGTGAGCAAATAGAAAACTGTATGGAATGGGCGAAATATCAGGCATGTTTGAAACTAGTCTGGAGAAACTACAAAGGCCCTAAATGCCATGCTCAGAGTTAAGCTTTATCTTGTCAGTCGGTATCTCCAAAATATGTGAAGTCAGAATGCCAATTTAGCAGGAGAACAGTTAAGGCTTTTGCTTGATAAGACAGAAGAAATGTCAATCCCATGGTCACACATGTTGTGAAATACCAGACTGAAGAATTTAATGTTCCCACTGGAGTAGGAACCACGAATACCTCAGAAGCGGTCAGTCTCTACATTTCCTAAATTTCTCTGATCTCTGCCTTCCTTGAGGAGCATTTCTCAGAAGTGCTCTTTCAAGGAGCACACTGAGAATTTCTGATGTAGGTAAACTGAGTGACAGTGAGTGCAGGAGCCAAGCTGTGTTGTATTCTCTCCACAAGTCCTTGCCTTCTTCTCACCCTATCTGCTGCTGCTGCTAAGTCGCTTCAGTCGTGTCCGACTCTGTGCGACCCCAAAGATGGCAGCCCACCAGGCTCCCCCGTCCCTGGGATTCTCCAGGCAAGAACACTGGAGTGGGTTGCCATTTCCTTCTCCAATGCATGAAAGTGAAAAGTGAAAGTGAAGTCACTCAGTTGTGTCCAACTCCTAGCGACCCCATGGACTGCAGCCTACCAGGCTCCTCCGTCCATGGAATTTGCCAGGCAAGAGTACTGGAGTGGGTTTCTCACCCTATCTACCTCCTATAAAAGCTCATTAACAATGTAATCCTTTTGATAAAACTCTATTTTAGTTTCGTTTCACTTTTACTCACTAAATAGGAGCTCTTAGGGCAAACCTTTGTCTTAGTCTACTTAGGCTGCCATAACAAAATGCCAGAGGAATTCCCTGACAGTCCAGTGGCTAGGATTCTGTACTCACTCTGCTAAGGGTCCAGGTTCAATCTCTGGTCTGGGAACTAAAATCCCACAAGCCACTTGGGGGGGGGGGTGGTGGCAGGGGATGCCAGAGACTGGGTGGCTTAAATAACACAATTCTCATAGACCTGGAGGCTAGAATGGCCAAGATCAGTGTGCCAGCTGATTCACTTCCTGGTGAGAGCTCTCTTCTTGGCTTTTGATGGCCACCTTTGTGCTCTGTCCTCACACAGAATCAGAGACAACTCTCTGGTTCCTCCTCTTATGAGGGCACTAATCCCATCATGAAAACCCCACCCTTATGACCTCATCTAACTTGATTACTTCCCAAATGCCCCATCTCCAAATACCATCAAATTGGGGTTGAGGCTCTAACATATGAATTTGGGGGACACAGTTCAATCCAAACCTGTCTGGCCTCAGCCCTCCTCAACGGTATATTCAACAAACAGTTAAGGAGATCCTACTGCATGCAGTCACTGCTCTAGGTACTCAGGATACATCCATGAATGAGTCCAACAAACCCTCTACCCTCATCATTCCAATAGAAGGAGGACACTACACAACAGTCATGATAAATAAGGGAATGGTATAGTGTGTTAGGGGATAAGGGCTCAGGAGAGTGGTTTCAATTTTACATCAGGAGGTCAGAACAGGCTTCGTCAAAGAGAAGACCTCTGAGGAAAGACTGGGAGGAGATGATGGAGTGGATATCTTAAGGAATAGTTTTCCTGGCAGAGGTGACAGCTCTTGTAATGGCCCTTGTGGGGACTGTGCCTGGTGTGTTCCAGGAACGAGGCCAGTGTGGCTGAGGCAAGAGCCGTAAGAGAGTCTGAGATCAGAGCAGAAACAGGGAGCCAGGTCAGGTCCATCTAGACCTGGAACCTCACAATGCCCATGCCAGAAGGGGCCTCGAAGATTTGCATGATGATCACCACTTGCTGGTCAGATGAGAGAATGAGGTGGACAGGGTTGACAGGCACTGAAATAGACCCTGGTTCCTGTGCAGTTTCTCAAACCCAGCTCTTGCCAGTGAGGACCCTGCCTGGGTCCTGTGCAGGGCTGTGCCCTCCACTCTGTCCAGACGTCCAGGAAAGACCACCCAGGTGGCCACAACCGCGGGTCAGAGACTGGGTGGCTGCCGTTGCAGCACTGCCACCAGGGGGCGCCGGGCCAGCGCGCAGCTTCTCCCTTCATCCCTAGAAACTCCCCGATCGGCTCCTCAGGACTGCCCCCACCTGACCCCAGCTCCGGCCCCCGCGGTGGTTCCTTCCCACCCAGGCTTGCCCGCTTTTGTCTCAGCTAACCTCCGGCTCACTCCTCTCTCTCTCCGCCTTCCCCCGCCCCTCTTACCTCTGCCCGAGCTGTGGGGTGAGACAGCCCGGCCTGAAGAAGAGCTCTGAAAAGGGGACCCCCCCACCCCCGGGTTTTGAGGGGCGGAAGAGTGGGAGATGCGGAGGGGCGGCTGCGGGCGGGGGCGGGGCGGGGTGGAGTGTGCGCATCACCCGAGTTGTCTACCCTGCCCCCGCCGGGGCGGGCTCTTGCTCTTTCCCTGTTGTTTGCTGCTGAGGGGTCCCCGGGGGCTCATTTGGAGCCAGGGAACAGGGCAACCTGGGAGTAAGGGCCGAAGAGAGATTCAGAGAGGAGGGGGGCCCTCTGCCCGCCAGAGCCCCTGGGAAAGGAGGCTGCCTCTCCCCCTACCCTCACTCGCAGGGTTTATCCTTTCATCAGCCACAGCCCCGGGAGGGGAGACTGAGGCACCAGAGGAAGGCTTCCAGGCACCTCCTTTCCTGCCTCTGGTTCCTGGAAGTGTCAGTACCAGGACAAGCAGGGGGTGGACACACCGCTCTGCTCCGGGCCGCCCAGGAGCCCACAGGGCTGAGGCGGCGCTGCTGCAGCCCCTTATCAAGGCTCTGTGCCCAGGCCACACCCGCCTGGCACACACAACCAGCCCGGAGAGGAGAGACGTCCAGAGAGACCCCTCCCCACTGCTCCACAGCCTGGGGGGCCGAATCCAGCTTGGGGTGATGCAGGTCTCCCCCACCGCCCTCCAGTGCCTCCGTCTGGTCCCCACCCTGACCTGGGGTTGCTCTCTGGGCCTCTGAGGCCTGAACCCCGAGCCTGAAGAGTAGAGATCAGCGGGAGTCCCCAGGCGCCTCCCCTGAACTTTGGTCTGGCTGAATAGCTGGCCTGAGGCCAGGAGCAAGGTTCCCCTCTCCAAGGGCAGACTTCCTGCTGGCCAGAGGCCGGGGAAATCCCAGAAGCGAGCTTCCCCTGCCCCACAGGGGCTCCCAGCGGCCAGGCCAGGGCAGGGAGCTGCTGGGCCCTCCCACAGCAGAGGGAGTGCCAGGCAGGGGGAACTGGGGCTCGGGCCCACCAAGGACAGAGGACAGGGTGAGAGAGGAGCTAGGGAGACCGAGGAGCAGGGCCAGAAGCCCAGGGGGGAGGGAGAGGGGACCTCCTTCACCTTTCATTTCTGGGTATCAGGCTGTATCACTGTTATCCTGCTCAGGGGAGAGGGTGAGGGCTGAGGGCACAGTGGAGGTGGGCAGCCAGGAGACACTGAGAGGTGGGTGCCGGGTTTGCCTGTCAGGACTAGGAGGAGGGGATCTGATCGTGATGGGCTGAGGTGGGGAGGAGACAGCTGGCAAGGCCCACTCTCCCCAACTGGTGGTCCTGTGGGAAGATGGGGAAGGGAGGAAGGAGGTAGTAAGAGTGAGGGGTTTCCACGTGGCAGAAAGCAAAGCCCCCGCTGAAGACAACGCAGCACGCAGAGGGTGGTGCTGGGCATTACAGTGGTTATTCTTGTCCTGTTTCCCTAGAGATCTCATTCGGGCCCCCTCACAACAGCTGTGGTATGTTCCTCCTCCAGCTCCCCTGCTGGGACCAGGCCCAGAATCTTCCCTGCAGTGAGCACCCCCCCCACATTCTGTCTCCCTCCTTTGCAGCTAACTGCCCCTCCTGACCAAACCTGAGCCTCCTCCTCCTCCTCCAGGAAGCTCTCCTAGACTGACCTCCCCCATCCCTGCATTCCAGGGCTCCTCATCCCCACCACAATGGCCTTTTCTGGGCTCTGATAGGTGGCTGCATAAGTGTTCTACACACTGTGGTTTCCTGGGTGTGCCTCAGGTCTCCCATTAGTAACAAGTCCAGGGCAGGGACCTTGACATCAGGTCACAAGCCAGTCCATGTGGAGAGGGGGTGGGGGAGCCACCCATGGATTTTTACAGCTCCAAATCCTAATTAAAGTGTCTCTTTCTCCATCACAACCTGCCCAAACCTGGCCTTATATCTTCCCTTTCACCTACTTTCTTCTCAAACTTCCAGTTCTCGACCAACTGGTCTACCCTTCTCCTACTCACTGAGGCTGGAAACCTGGAGTCATCTTGACTTTCTCCTCCAACAGCCCAGATACAGGCTCACATCCAGCCCTGCCTTTTCCAGGGCTCCAACCCAGGTCACTTCACCTCATCTCAAGTCAGCAAGCATTCTTGATCACCTGCCAGGGCCTGACCGATGTCAGGTGCTGGCACACAAAAGATGAGTAAGGCAGCAGCCTTGCCCTCAAGGGCGTCACCGCGCTGTTAGTCGCACTGTAACAAGTTCTGTACTGGAAGCCCTGAGAGCTTTGGAGTCGGAGAGCCACATTTCCACTGGGGACATGAGGAAGGCTGCCTGGACTGTGTCTGTCCTTCCTTCATGGAAAGGACAAAGTTCTGCTCACCAGTGACTGGCTGGGGGACTTGGACAAGTTACTTCACTTCTGAGCCTTTGTTTCCGCAGCAACAATATGGGAATGGTAAACCCTTGCCGGATTTGGGAGGATTAGCTGTAATGATAGCTAACATTT
This sequence comes from Bos mutus, assembly GCF_027580195.1. Lineage (NCBI taxonomy): Eukaryota > Metazoa > Chordata > Mammalia > Artiodactyla > Bovidae > Bos > Bos mutus. Next base: position 21,033,396 of record NC_091619.1, on the reverse strand, counting down.
GCTAACCCTTATTAGGTACCAAGCCCTCTCCTAAGAGTTCTATAGGTAACAGGTCATCTTATCCTTACAGCCCTCTGTGAGACAGAGGACGAAGTCATCCCTATTTTCAGATAAAGGAGCTAAGGCTCAGGGATATTAAGCATATTAGTGAGCCCAACTAAAAAGGACTGCTGCCAAAATTTGATGCAAGACACTGTTTCATAATTTGGTCATACTCACTTGTGCAAGTTTATCTTCAAAATAATGTAATTATTTTGTTAACAATAATTAATTGTAATATAACTTTTTTTGAGAGCTCTACTCTGTTCCAGGCTGTATGATGATGACTTGCATTTAATCCTCAGAACAACCTTGAACAGCAGATATTATCATATTGTGAGAAAATCAAGGCTCAGAAAAGTTAAGTAATGTCCCAGTCTTACAGCCAGTTCCCTGAATAGTCAGGCTTTAACCCAGATCTGTCCAACACCAGAGTTTTCTCTTCTGCCCAGCACCCTCCCGTGGCTCAGCCTGTCTGCTCACCTCCCAGGCTCACACAGTCACCTCACGTGTTCACCATGTTTGTTAATGCTCTGCTGCTGCTGCTGCTGCTGCTAAGTCGCTTCAGTCGTGTCTGACTCTGTGCGACCCCATAGACGGCAGCCCACCAGGCTCTCCCGTCCCTGGGATTCTCCAGGCAAGAACACTGGAGTGGGTTGCCATTTCCTTCTCCAATGCATGAAAGTGAAAAGTGAAAGTGAAGTCACTCAGTTGTGTCCGACTCTTAGCGACCCCATGGACTGCAGCCTACCAGGCTCCTCCACCCATGGGATTTTCCAGGCAAGAGTACTGGAGTGGGGTGCCATTGCCTTCTCTGCTCACTCCCCACCAACTCTCCACATCACCTCTGATTCACCCCCTCCACTTTTCAGATTCCCACCCGCCATCACAGGCTCAGCGTCTCCATAAGCCGTCCACACTGAGTCATTGAAGCCCACCCTGGCTTCTCCCATACAGCATGTTTGGGACATATATTTTGACACTTGACCATATTTAATTGGGGCTTCCCAGATGGTGCTAGTGGTAAAGAATCTGCCTGCCAATGCAGGAGACATAAGAGACACAGGTTCAATCCCTGGGTTGGGAAGATCCCCTGGAGGTGGGTATGGCAACCCACCTCAATATTCTTGTCTGGAGAATTCAATGGAAAGAGGAGCCTGGTGGGCTATAGTCCATGGGGCTGCGAAGAGTCAAACACAAATGAAGCAACTTAGCACACATGCACATATTTAATTGAGAGTGTAATTATATTTTATTTGGCATTGTCTTATAATTATCTAATATTTAGAAATCATACATCCCCAACCAGTGCAAAACTTCCTTGAGGGCAAGAAACTTAACGAAAATTTCCCTTCACTTCTTTTGTCTCCTCCCCTCGTCACTTCAGCAGATTGCTAGACACACAGCAAGTGCTCCTTAAATAAATCGAGAGGTGAAAGGCGTTGAAGAGGCAGGAATTCCTAGATTATTAATCATCCTTGTATCTTATTGTATGGATGCATATGTATACAATATGTCACCCCGGGCAGACAAGCATAAACCTCACCTGAAAGCAGCTTCTTCCTCAGATTCTGGGAGCTGGGAGCCTTTGGGGACAGATCAGCCGAGGCACAGCTTTACGCTTCCCTCTCCACTGGCAGTGCCAGCTCCTTGCCCTTTCATCCCTCCCTCTTCTCCCTGGATGAGGGCACTAAGAGATTGTCCTGAGGGTAGGAGAGGCGTCGTGGAGGAGCAGGGAGGGCCCACAGGGTCCCTGCCAGCTCTTCAGCCTGATGTGCAACCCTCTGTGTCTCCACAGTGACCCACACAATCTCTGGGTTTCGTGAGCAGGTGACCCACACAGTGGCACAGCATCCAACCCTCCGAAGGTCCCCGCAGATGAAGGTGAAAACAGCCTGGGCTCCTTCCTGGCTCAGCCACTTATGGGAGACAAGGAATTTAGGGGGAAATTTGTCAGCCTCTCTCAACAGGCTCTTAGCTCTACTTGTAGTTTCGCCGTTTCCTCGTGTATGAAGTTCCGAGTCCCCTTAGTGTTTCCAGCAGGGGTCACAGGAGATGCACATAGTGCGGTGCCTGGCACACTGTAAGCACTCAACACCTGGCAGCCGTTGTGGGCGCTATTGTGATTATTGCTGAGGCAGGAGATACCGATGGGAGTTGGGAATGTAGATGGAGCTGGGAAGAGCTGGAGGGTTGGCCTTGGGACCAGACGACTCATACGCATGGTCCAGAGATCAGGGACAGAGTCCTACGGGTCCAGGCCTCCCGCCATTATTAATACCCTTTCTCTCCTTCCACTTTTCTAATCATACCTCTCCTGCCTCCTCAGCAAGGGCCGTGCTCTATCTCCAGCAGTTTTCTTATCACGTCTTGAACATAAGCATTGCTTGTGTCTGCTTCCGAAACTTTGCACAAAACATTTGCTGCTAGATAGTCTCCCTCGCTCCGCCTTCCCACATGCGTGCCTATCACCTCCTCCAGGAGCCCTTCTTCACCAGGCCTCTCTACTCCTCTCCACGATTCCAGGGGCACCCTTACCGTGCAATTGCTCAGACCTCACTTAGTCGTGGCTTCCTGCCTCCCCCACTCACTGAAGGAAGCAGATGCCATATCTTCGTCTTGAATATAAATGCCTGAGGACAGACACCTGGCCCCTTTGACATTCTCCTTGCCTCATTAGAATGCCTCTTTCTGAGCTATGAGCTCTGTGTAAGCCCACTCCTCTGTGCTCCATTTTCAAAGAGTGTAACACAGCTGCTCCTTCTCGCCTTCTCAGAGGGATTGACCATAACTCAGAAAAGAAGGCTGCCTGTCTGGGAATCAGGGTTCCAGAAAACCACAAGATAATCATGATTTAAATGTGCTTCTGTCCTCAGCAGCAAGGATGAAGGAACATCATGGTGCAATAGAAAACTCCGTCTGGAAAAGAGCCCAAGAGAGTCAGATCTACTCCTGGCATGTTGGGTGATCTGAGCAAAGAACTTCTCCATGACTTACTTTTCCTGATTTGGGGCTCTGAATTTGAGGCTGGTGCCTATCCATCCCAGACTGTGCATATGATTGGCCCTTTCAAGATTCCCTGGGCTTGGTGAAGCTTTTATTTGTTTACTTTCAAGCAGGAAAATAGAGCTGGCCCTAAGTGACACTGTCAAGATCTGAGATTATGTTTCATAGTCCTCCTTCCTGTTCTTTCAGCCCAGATCCCTTCCACCTGCTTCTGGTAGTCAGCGGGTAGAGAGAGGAGGACTTCCTCTCTCCCATATATTTCCCTCATTTATTTCCACCTAAACATGAAATGATTTGAGTAGTAGAGTCTTGCAGGAGTGAGGTGAGTTTCAGTCAATTGCCTTTCACAGGTAAGTTGAACTTCAGGCCTTTAATCACTAACAGTATGTGATTGACTATATTCCATATTCTAATAGTGATCTCCAAGAATATTTAGATGGCAAGATCCTAAGGAGCCCTTTATCCCTGAAATTCCTTGTGCCCATTCAAAATATTGCAAATAAACTGTACTAACATTTTGTTTGTATTTGATTTTGTTATCTATTGATATATAATAAACCATCCCAGGAGGAGGGCATGGCAACCCACTCCAGTATTCTTGCCTGGAGAATACCTATGGACAGAGGAGCCTGGTGGGCTACAGTCCATAGGGTTGCAAGGAGTCGGACACAACTGAAGCAACTTAGCACACAAACCCCGCCCCCAAATTTAGCTGTCTAAAACAAGAGCCTTTTTATTATATCTCACAGTTTTATGGATCAGGAACTTGGACAGGGCTCAGCTGGGTGATTCTTCTGCTCCACAGAGCATTGAATGGAGTTACCCAATGGTATTCAGCTGGGGGCTCAGCTCAGCTCAATGGTCCAAAATGATTTTCTCATATGTGTGGTATCTTGCCTGAGCTGCTGGAAAGACTGATCTTAGTTGGGAGGCTTTCCATTTCTTTGTAGTTTCAGGGTCTTTGCACATGTTTTCTCTAGCAGAGGGACTGGACTTCCTAAATGGTAGCTCAGAGGCCCAAGAGAAAAAGGTAGAAGCTGCAAATCTTCTCAAAGGCTAAGCCCAGAACTCCCACGGTATCACTTCTGCTACACTCTGATGGTCAAAGCAGTTAGAGGCCAGCCACCACTCAGGAGAAGGAGAAATAGATCCCATCTCTCCAGGGAAGAGTATCCAAGACTTTGTGGTCATCTTTAATCCACACAGAGTAACCAGATGGGGACTCAGAAGGAAAGATGTGTGGGAGAGGAAATGAAGGACCTGGGATAAAAAAGGCTATGGAGAGTTTCTTGATGTAAAAGTTGAAGTTTCAGACATGACTGGGGTCCCTGACAAAGGTAATAAATACCTCAATCTCCCAGATATCTCTTCTCTCTACACTTCAAACCTAGACTAGCCTGATCAGATCCCAGGAGTTTGGTTAATTTGAAATCCAATTGGTCAAAACCCTCTCTACCCAAACACCTAACCCTCTTCTAGGATCCTTTATTCCCCATCTTCTATCACCTCCTGTCTTCTCCTTTTCTCCTAAGGAAGTCAGACCCTGCACTTACTATCTCCCAGGACTAGTTTCTCTAATCAGTAATCACCACCTTGCATTTAATGAGCACTTCCTTTGTACCAGAGTCTATGCTAAGTGCTTCAAATGAATTATTACACTGACTCCTCACAACAAGGCACATCTCTCATTTTACAGATAAGGAAATTGAAACTCAGAGAGATTATGCAATGCACCTGACCTTGTGTGCTCAACTCAAAAGTGCAGGCTTTAATTACCACATTATACATCTACTCCTCCAAAGTATTAGTTGCTCAGTCATGTCTGACTCTTTGCCACCTCGTGGACTGTAGCCCACTGGTCTCCTGTCCATGGAATTCTCCAGGCAAGAATACTGGAGTGGGTAGTCATTCCCTTCTCCAGGCAATCTTCCCAACCCAGGAATCAAATCCAGGTCTCCTGCATTGCAGGTGGATTCTTTACCATCTGAGCCACCAGGGAAACCCACAGGGTCACAAAGAGTAGGAACAACTGAGTGGCTAACAATCCTCCAGTTGTACACCATTTAAATGACCCATCCATGTCTTTATGAGATGTGAGGGCTGAAAGTTCCCCAACATGCTAAAACAAAGACCCCATTAGATGACAAAGGACGGGAGGAGGAAACTCAGGGACCCCAAATCTTTAAAAATGGGTATGCCAAGGATATTCTCTGTTGAAAAGTTATAGTCAAGGTTTCTGTCTTAATTTATGTCATATTGTGTGAATCAGTGGTGAGGATAAATCTGTAAGTGATACCATAGAAAACTCGTTACAGAGAGACAAAAGAGAACTAACTAAGCAAGAAGAAAGAAACTGAACAGCTCATCTGGCAGTCTAAAAGCACCAGAGTTACACCTCGCTTAACTGGAAATCAGGCTCTGACAAACGCCAGTTCTGTGGAACACAGTACCAAATCCAGAAGTGAAAAAGGCCTTTAAGCGCACAGAATAGCTAACACAGAGCTTTTGAACCAAAGTCAGATCCTTAGGGCTACACACGGAGCCTTACTGAGTTATGCTGAACAAGGTTCCTGAAACCTCTGGCTTCCCAGCCCATGGTCCCAGGAAGACCAGGTGGGTGTGGGTGAAAGGCCTGCTAAGGAGGGAAGTGCTTTGAGAGCAGAGAGATAGCAAACAGCTTAACAGCCCAGGACAACAGGACTCAAAAGTAGACACAGCATTGTGCTGTATATCACTTCACTTTAGAGAAAGGATTATAATGCCTCGTCTGGTGCCTGATGGCTCATCAAGCCCCTTAACACACATTATCTCATTTCAACTCCACAGCAAGCCTATGAAGTAGATGCTGAGGGGAAAAAAAAATACACAGAGAGGGTTATTGACTTATCCATGGTCACACTGATTAGCGAGTGCTGGAGCTGGGAATAAACCCAGATTTTATGATGTCTAACACAGGCCTTTTCCTGTACACCAGGATGTCTCCTTTTTGATAATGACGACTGTGAGTCATCAAGAGGTTAGTTTGCAACTAGCAGACGCTGTTGAAGACAACAGGGAAGTAGGTAATATGCTTATTTTTTTTAAATTAAAAAATGATACAAATAGACAAAGGTTGGCATTTAGGATAAAGATCAGCTTTCCATTCTCAGCTACAGGATAATTCTGACCATTAGACAGTAGTCTGTGCCTCATTGTTCAGACAACACCATGACTGAGCAGCGTTACTCTTTGTCTGCTCAGCTTTCCGGCATCAGTTCCTCCTCTCCATCTCAATTCTACCGCCTTAATTCTGTTCTCTCCTCTCTCTCTCCTGAACTTTCATAAAACTCTCAATTGGGATCCCCACTTCCAGTTATGATCCCTTAAATCATTCTAGCCAAGCTGACAGGAAGAAAGTCACAGCTCTTAGCAGCAATCAAAGATCCACTCCATGGGACTTCCCAGCTGGTCCGGTGTTTAAGAATCTGTGCTTCCACTGCAGAGGACATGGGTTCCATCCCTTGTCAGGGAACTAAGAGCCCACATGCCACCCAGTGCAGCCAAAACAAAAAACAAGACTTACTCCATGATCCAACCCCTGCCAACCTCCACAGGTCGAGTCTTGCCCCTCCTGACTCCACTTTTGGGTTCCTACAGCACCAAAGTCTTCTTTCTACCAAGTTTCTCCCTCATAGTTGATGGCTTCTGCTCTTTTTATGATCCTCTCTTTCTGAAGTGCCCTTCGGCCATTTACTTGATCAATTTCTGCATATCTTTAAAGACCCAAGCTCGGTTGTCATCTAGATTCCTCTCCTTGTCCCTACAGTGCCCTATCTCCACACCACAAGGCCTCTATCCATGAATGTATCAACTACAATGCTTGTAGGTTTGTGTAACAGAACTCCCACACGTAAAGCAGCTTAAACAATAGGGGCTTGTTGTTTCTTTACAAGACGTCCGGAAGTAGGTGGTTCCCGAGTTGGTTCAGTGATGTCAGGGACTGTTAGCATCTTACCAATTCCTTCGGACCTTCTGCAAGATGACTGCAGCGGATCTAAATTCATGATAACACCCAAATTCAGGGAAGACCCATTCGTTTTCTAGGGCTGCCATAACAGTACTACAGAAGGGAGTGCTTGAACAATGGGACTTTATTTTCTGCAGGGCTGATTTCTTCTGAGTTCTCTCTTCTGTCTTAAATGGCCACCTTTTCCCTGTATCCTCACATGGTCTTTCCTCTGTGTGTGTTCACGTTTCTTCTTCTTTATGAGAACATCGGTCACCTTGGATGAGGATCCACGCCAACAGCCTCATTCTAATGTAATTATATCTTTTATTTATTTTTGGCTGCGCCGGGCCTTCCTTGCTGCTTGGGCTTTTCTCTAGTTGCAGGAAGTGGAGGCTACTCTTCAGTTATGGCGTACAGGCTTCTCATTGCAGCGTCTTCCCTTGTTTCGGAGCATGGACTGTAGGGCGAGTGGGCTTCAGGAGCTGCAGCTCCCCAGGCTCTAGAGCCCAGGTTCAGTAGTTGTGGTACACGGGCTTAGTTGCTCCGTAGCATGTGGGATCTTCTTGGATCAGGGATCGAACCGGTATCTCCTGTATTGGCAGGCAGATTGTTTACCACTGAGCCACCAGGGAAGCCCATATAACTATCTCTTTAAAGACCCCATCTCCAAATACAGTCACATTCTGAGACACTGGGTGTTAGGACTTCCACACGTGAATTTGTGGGGTTGGGGGAGGACACAGTTCAGTCCAGAACAGAAGATGAAGGTATAGGAGATCCCCTCTGGGAATATCTCTTTCAGATCAAGAATCCTTTCCAGTACTCCTCCAGTAGACTTTCAGAGTAGGATTTGGTAGCATGCCCTGTTCCTAGTTACAAGGGGAGGGTTGGAAAGTATTTTTGATTTTACAATGGGAAGAGGGTTCTGCCAGCCAGAAAGAAAGAGTTGGGAATTATTGAGCAGATTACCAAACTGTCTGCTGCACGCGCCCCTGCACTGTGTGGCTGTCTGCTTAGGCTTCTACCTCTCCCACTAGACTCTCAGCTCTTTGAAGCAGAGACCAGTGTTTGAATCATCTGTGTACCCCCAGTGACTAGCACAGTGCCTGTCTCATAGTTAAGTGCTCAGCCAGTATCTACTGAACAAATGAACACATAGAATTTAATGAATTAAATGAAACTGTTTATGCTATATTTGATTACATTAAACTCTCTTCACAAATTTGGCTTGCTCCATCTGTGGTTCACACCTTTAATTATTTGTACAGTGTATGGCTGGGCTTCCCCGGTGGCTCAGAGGTAAAGAATCTGCCTGCAATGCAGGAGACACAGGAGATGTGAGTTCGACCCCTGGGTAAGGAAGATCCCCTGGAGGAGGGCATGGCAATCCACTCCAATATTCTTGACAGAAAAATTCCACGGACAGAGGAGCCTGGCTGGCTACGGTCCATGGGGTCGCAAAGAGTAGGACACAACTGAAGCGACTGAGCATACACACACTTGGAGTGCAGCTAATGAAACAGTTATTTCAGTCAGAGGAGACCACATTCCGTGAACTTTGCTTCCCCAAAGTCCAGCACAGGACATGGTATATAGTAATTGCTGCATGGATTGTAGAATGAATGATGGATGGATTAAAAAAATTAAAATAGATTTAATGCTTTGAAAAATATGTAAACTTAAGAAGTTACTATGTTTTCTAGAAAAATGTCTTCCAGAAATGGGCATCCCTTCTGCCCTACTGGTACTTGTAAAGGTGGTATATTACCTGGTATTGATACCTCCTAGAAGTGGGCAATAGAGGATGAGATGGTTGAATAGCATCACTGATTCAATGGACATGAGTTTGAGCAAGCTCCAGGAGACAGTGAAGGGCAGGGAAGCCTGGCGTGCTACAGTCCATGGGGTCACAAAGAGTCGGTCATGGCTCAGCGACTGAACAGCAACAATAATGTCTATCCTATTCTATTCTAACAAAGAATGATCCTCATGAGCTTGGCCAGGGAGCCTATAACGCTTAGACCAATTTCATCTGAGAAGGAAAGATAGACTAACAACTGTAAGGCTGAGCTCTTTATGTGATACTTGATTTGTGGAGTTGTAGGAAGGATGTCACAGATCCACAGAAAGCACTGCTGCATGTTACATTTGGTCCACAAAAACCCCATGATCTGGTCATCCATGTTCTACAGAATAAGGAAGAATCAGGCACCCTAGCCAATGAATGGCATTAGTTGTGGGGATAAGTGACTTATTTGGTGGCAGTTCCCCAATGCTAGAAAGGCTCTCACGATTTCCATCTAATTCCAACTTCCCTCTCTGCATCAAGAGGGACTTCCCTGGCGATCCAGTGGTTAAGACTCCGCACTTCCAAAGCAGGGGGCATGGGTTCAATCCCTGGTCTAGGAACTAAGATCCTACATGCCACGCAGTGTGGCCAAAAAAAAAAAAAAATGTAACTTAAAAAAAAAAAAAAGAAGGCAGTTAAGGGTGGAATTACATGGCGTCAAGGAGGAGCAGGGGAGGCGAAAACTCAAAGTTGCCACAAGTAACTGGGTTCCCAGAGGCAGGGGATTTTGGCACCAGGAGACTCACTTGTATAACCTTGAGTTCAGTCTCCTCGCTATTTCAGACCCAAGGGACCCACATCTCCCTCATGCAGTTCAAGTAATGAGGTTCAATTAAAACATTCACGTTCAATTAGAGTTTCAGGGATTCAGGGGCAATGTTAGTACAAAATATTTTCCACGAGGAATATAAGAGAAACTCGCACTGCTCTGGGCCACATTGACATGTAGGGGCAGGAGAGGACTTGGTCTGCAAACAGCAACTGCATAATGTAGACAGTGAACAAGATGACACTTGTGTGTGTGTTTGTGCTTCTGCAGTGCCTACTCTCTGTGCCCCGGGTGCTTTCCTAACAGCCAGAAGAAGGTGTGTGCTAGGGTGTTTTCCTTCCAAGTCGAGATTTTTTTCTTCTTTCCTTCAAGTATTAGCAGCCCAGATTTTTGCTGCAAAATCAAGACCTGTTATTATAATGATTGTGATTTTTTTAATTGTGCCAATGAACCTGATCTTAATGCATTATTGCAAGCACGTTAGCCAAGCCCATTACAATAATCTATTGTTGAGAGGAAAAATATCCTGGCAGTACATGTATCTAGAAGCCCGCCTTCTGAATTGATGCCAAAATACGATAGATTCCCGGCTCCTTATGATGTCCAGCTACTGTACACGAACTCCCACCCCCCTTCCCTGCTGCCAACATAATGACGAGCTTTACTTTGATGTTCTCTGCTTTCACAGTGGCTTTAACTCTCTGCCAGAGTCTCATGCACTAAGCACTCTGCTATTTGAAATCCCATTACCTGTAACTCTGCTAACTGGCATCTTACAGATCAAAGGTGTAATAATTGAGGAGACACTGCAGTGACTTCTGAACCATTTAGAAAATACTTGATTATGTTTAGAATAGTTTAACATTGGCCTTTCAGCATATTCTGCATTTTTTCAGATGCAAATACAGCTGCCCCAAATACAGTTTATCAATAAATGACACCAATAATATACTCTAATAAATCAAGATGATGTAGACAGGCTGGAATGAATAACAGATCAAAACCAACCAAATAAAGATTGACAAGAATTAATGTAACTTGAAGTCTGGCATTTAGATTTTAAAACTACTTAACAGAAGAGTCCTGGGTAACAGTTCCCAAAAGAACGCCATGAATATTCCGACTATCCTGTTCAGCAATGTAGCTTCCCAGGTGGCTTAGTGGTAAAGAATCCACCTGCCAATGCAGTAGACGCAGGGTCAATCCCTGGGTCAGGAAGATCCCTTGGAGGAGGAAATGGCAACCCACTCCAGTATTCTTGCCTGGATAATCCCATGGGTAGAGGAGCCTAGTGGGCTACAGTCCATGGGCTCACAAAGGGTCAGACACGACTGAGTGAGCACACACACACCCCCTCAGCAGTGTACTGTGGCCTCTGAAAAAGTCAATCCTATCCCTCCGCACCAAAAAAGGAGGGTGGAGAGCATCTGAATAAAGGAGGCAGAATAGTTTTACTCTCTACTTTGCTCAGACCAGGTCTGTGAAGGACAGTGTCTAGTTATTGAAGCCACATTTGCAGAGAAAAGGAACTAAGGAGGTTTTTTTTTTTTTTTTCAGCAATGGCTAATGGAGGCATAATACCTGTCTTCAAATAACTGATGAACTGTCACACAGAAGAAACACTAATCTTCATAGCCCCAGTGCCCAGAACTAGGAGTCATGGCTAGTCATGTCAATGGAACACATTTCAGCTCCATATAAGGAAGAACTTTCTATAATGAGGGTGATCTAAACATTGAATTTGGATGAATCAGGAGGTACAAAGAGGACTTCTAGAGTATGGTAATTTCTGTTCTCTGCCTGGGTGGTAGGTACTTTGTTTTATTATTGTTCTGCATCTGATACATGTATACTTTCATATGCTCTTTTGTAGATGTAATGTATTTTTTAAAATATTGAAAAAATACACGTGTCTAGCAAAGCAGTGACCTCCTTATCATCATGAGGGTCCAAGAAGAGGCTGGGAGCACCGAGAGAAGGGATGTGATGGGTGACCTCTGACACTCATTCCATCTCTAAGATTCTACACATCTAAATACATGTGCACAATTATTAAAGGAACACTTTAAAAAATATTCTTAAAGTGATTACCTGTTAATTAACTAGGTCTGAGGCCTCACTCCATTTTCACTACAACTATTATTAGTGTTTGTTAGACTATGATCTCCAAGTCTATTACAGTGATTATCATTTTATTGGCCGTTATATAATGAAAATTAGATAGACACAGTCTTTGCCCACTTAAGATGACAAACGATGTGGACAGTCATAAAGAGAATATAGTGAGAGCCGGATATGAACAGTGAATAAATACAAAAGACAGCAAAAGGTTTATATGGCAAACAGGTCAAGGTTCAGCTTGGGAAACAAATATCCTAGGGTCTTAGAAGAAAACATCCTATATAAGTTAAGACCAAGAAATCTAGCCCTCTGCTCCAGTTAACTTCAGCAGGCTTTCTGAAAGAAGTGAACCTTCAGAAATCGATGGATTCTAGGAATTCCCTGGTGGTCCAGTGGTCAGAACTCCCCACTTTCCTTGTTGGAGGGCATGGGTTCCCGGAACTAGGATCCCACAAGCCACGCGGCATGATTCTGGCAATCAAACATTTGGTTAGGGCAAACTTTCTCCTAGGCTGTCAGGGGGCAAGAAAGTCAGAATAACTTAAGTGGCCATTTCCTCGTGTTAATCTTGTTCTCCTGATCTGTTCCTTCTTGATCTCTCACTACCTTCTCCACAGTGTTGATTTGACATGAAGGAACCAAGACCTAGAAAAGGGAAATGAGAGGAAGGGGTATTTGTGGATTGTGATGGACGTGGAATCAGGGAGAGTCCTTGAGTCCCTAAGTCACTGCTAAATAAACAGTCAGGCTCTCTACTCCTTCTGGCTGAGCTGTGACTTTGGGCAAAGTTACTTCTGCTTTGGACTCACTTAACCTTTAATCTGGGGATCCCCACTCATATTACTGACATTAATTCCTCTAGCCTCACAACAACCTTGAGTTGATGGGAAAACTAAACCAAAACACAAAATCCTATGAGATACTTGAGTCCAGTGTGGTAAAATGCAAATAATATTTAGTCAAATTTTATTCTCTTATAATCATTTCTCTTCACTTTATTGAAGACGAAACTGAGTCACAATGAATGGGAATAAGTTAATTTCATATATACCATTCAGTCTTTGACCTCATCAGTGTAAACAGTCTAAAGTGTTAGCCATGTCAGACTTTTTGGGACCCCACAGACTGTAGGCCACCAGGATCCTCTGTCCATGGTATTTTCCAGGCAATAATACTGGAGTGGGTTGCCATTCCCTTCTCCAGGGGATCTTCCTGACCCAGGGATCAAATTCAGGTCTCCTGCACTGCAGGCAGATTCTTCATCATCTGAGCCACTAAGGAAGACTGTAAATAGTCTAATGTTACAGTATTTTTCTTTCTGGAATTTCCTGTCATGGTCACTTTATAAATGGGGAAACCGAGGCACAAAGTGATTGAAATATACTGCCTCAATGTACTGTCTTCATAAGATAGTGCCTAGATGAGAAACTCAAGAACACTAATTCTCAAGGCAAAATTCTTTTTCCGTTAGATTCCTACTCAAGTTTAAAACATTAAATCCACTCAAAGTTTGTGAAATTAGGTGATAAGTGCTATAAAGTCTGAGCTCTTGATACCAAGAACAGAGTAAGGTCTAGGGTAGCAACAAAAGTAATCAGATCCTTGACTTTTGTAAAGGGTTTCATAGTTGACAAGCACTCCACAGACACTGTTACACTCTGTCCTCATCAAGGACATCAATAGCATGCCCCTTTTAAAGATGAGGAGGCTGAAACTCAGAGGCTAGTCAGAACACAGTTCGTTAGGAAGGGGCAGAAATGAGATGGAAACTCGGGTCTTCTGAATCCAAGTTTACTGAAGACACACTTTGAGGAAAAGAGGCTACCTGGTTTTTACTGGGAGACTTGGTGGACTCTGAGGGAGATAGGAAGAAGCTAGTCTTAGCAGCACATTCACAGAAAAGGAAATCATCATCATTAGGCATTTCAAATGATGACACAGAATTGCTCTGGGCACTGTGGGGACCTATCAACTGCAGCTCTAACCTCTGAGGGCCTGCAATCTAAGACAAACACACAAAGAACAAATATGTACATGACATACAGATGGTATCTAACAGTAGAGCTACTACAGTGATCTACAGCAAGAATAGAGAGGAAAGCCTGTGAGTCCATAAATACAAACGGGAACAATACAGAAAAGTGAGCCAGGGAAGAAAGAAACACACACACCAATTCAGAAAGGATTTTTTTTTTTGGAAGGAAAAAAGTTTTTTGAGTTCTTTTTTCCCTTTCTTTTAAGTTAAGAAGCAATGGATTAGCTGTGTTGCGGCCAGAGTAGAGAGTGTGAGATTTAAAACAGAAATTTATCGTTAGGCCTATGGAACAATCATAAAGATGGGTGGGAAGAGAGGGGGAAGGCAGTAAGTGGACAAAGAGGGCCTTTGAGCAAGTGGAAGTTCAAGACATATTTACCTGTCTTGACTTCCGGACTGTATCTAAGTGTTTCCACCCCCATGCTTTCAGAAAACTCAAGCTCTCCACACTTCAGGAACAAGAAATTCCAAGTTGGGAAACCTGTTTGCAGTGGGTGAAGAAAGCAGCAGTGCCATGGTGGAGGAGATAAGAACCTTGGATACGTGAAGGCAAGGTTCCAACATGAAGCCAAGAAGTCCCTATCTTGCCCTCAATTTCCATCTCCCCAGATTCTAACACCACAGGAGAGGTTCCCAGGGCAAAACTCACTTATCTGGATCCACAAATTGTTAGAGAGTTTCCAGTTTGCTTTAAATAAACCCAAATTCACCTGTTGAGTTTCAGGCCAGTGATGAGATTCTTAAGGTAAAAACTCTTTTGAGCTCTGCTGGCATATAAACATTTCTCAATGTATCAAATCAGACTCCAGCCAGGTAGAGATACCTATTTGTCTCTGTTAATTTTTGTTTACTCAAGTCATCCTTCGGAGCCTTAATTAGCAAGAGAAGCTGCAGCAAGGGACCTGTAGGAGACTGGACCGTTTGCTTGTGCTTAGTCGTTCAGTCGTGTCTGACTTTTTGGGACCTCATGGACTGCAGCCCACCAGGCACCTCTGTCCATGGAATCCTCCAGGCAAGAATAGTAGAGTGGGTAGCCATTCCCTTCTCCAGTGGGATCTTCCTGACCCCAGGGTCGAACCTAGGTCTCCCACACTGCAGGCAGATTCTTTACCATCTGAGCCACCAGAGAAGCCCAGGGGACTGGGCTACGAATATGCAGAGAGTCCTATACTCTGATGCTGGCTCCTTGTAGAACACAAGATCTTTGGAGGTGAAGTGCTGGCTTATCCATGACAATTTGAGACATGAGTCAAAGGTTAGCAATTTCATACTTTCAAAGGAGGCTGCTCATCCTAGTTTCTGAGTTGACACAAATACTAAGATGTGTATGGGTGGTATGAGAATTTGAGGATTTTTATGATGGTTCTTATGACTATTTTCACCAACATTTGTTTCTCTGCCATATTTATAATGTGCCATTTTGTCCTCTAACCACTCTACATGTATTAACACATTTAATACAACCACGTGAGTAGACACTATAGGTATTATGTTTATAGAGAAGTTGAGTAACTTAACCAAGGTCACACAGCTAGTCAGTGAAAGCACTAGGACCTGACTACAATTTACATCATTTAGCTAAATTCCTTTTTTTCTTTCCCCATACTGCTCAGCTTGCAGGATCTCAGTTCGCTGACCAGGGAGAGAACCTGTACCCTGGCAGTGAAAGCCTGAATCCTAACCACCAGGCAACCAGGGAACTCCCCAAATTCCAATACTTTTAAAAGAATGTTTAACCAAATACCTGACATCTACATATAAAGCATTGTTCTAGGTCCTATGCAGAAGATACAAAGGATAGATAGACAGTTTCTGAACTTAAGAGACTCACTGTATAGCTGAAAATACTGGTAAAATGTTACCAAGCCCAAGTTCGTAGTGCTCACAGCATGACAGATCAATATATCAAGAGATGAGCTGTTGGGGCAAGGAAGAGCAACTTTTATTTAGAAAGCCTGGAGACAGAGAAGATGGTGGACTAGTGTCCCAAAGAACCTTCCCTGAGTTCGAATTCAAGCTTCTTTTATATTAAACAGGGATGGGGGTAAAGTCCTGATTCCAGGATGTGTTAACTTTTTCAGAACTTCCTGCAGCCATTTCCAAGAGGGCCTAGTCAGGAGGTTTCCTATGTGCTAAAGAAAGATGCTTCAGGTTAACACTCATTACATGGGAGGCACAGTTCCCAGAGGTGGTCCGCCATGTACAATTTAAGATTACAGGCAGCATTTCTTGAGTGATTAACTTGAAGAAAAGCAATAGAATACAAAGGTTAAAGCAATCGCAGTAATCTCCATATGGCACTGAAATTTTTCTCATTTTATTCACCTGCATAGGATTTTCTCACTAGAAAAGACCCTGTATCACCAACACCATTCTCTTTTCTTTTTAAACAGAAAAGGCAATTGTAGCCCCAGAAGGGACCAACTTATTAGCTAATTTACAGTAACTAGAGAACAGCGAGTGGCAAACCCAAAACTGGAAGCCAACTTTTCTAACTAATGGTGATGTTTCATGTTCTTCTTGGCATTCAGGACATAAACGTATAGTTAGAACAGCGGTACAAAACAAAGTTTACTCCTTTATCCAAATTGTCATTCAATTCCATTTCTCTTCTTCACTTCTGGCACATTCTTACTGATCATTTCAACTCACTTCAACTTTACTGATCCCCATTCCTCCCTTTTTTTTTTTTTTCTTTTGGAGTAAAACTAGGCCTTGACATCACTCAAACATACGGGGCTGGGATGGAGCTAATGTTGAACTGTTTGAGGTCCTTTACTATTAAAAAGAACCTTAAAGGAAGAACAAAAAGTGTATTGGACAAGATGCTAGTCATTGCTTGAGCAGGAACAAAAGAAAAAAAGAAAGGAGAGATGTATCTGAATGACTTAGGGAGACGTGCAAGTTGTTTAGGACAAATTAAGCTAAATGCAGAGGGGCAGGGATCAGCGAAGAAACTTCACAATCCCCTTAAGTCTGGGCGGAGGGGGTAAAAATGCCGAAGCAAGGCGATTCACAGAAAGCCTCACGGAGTCTTTTCAAAGTATCTGAAAAGACTCTTTCTTAAGAGGGTAAAGAACGCCCTCTGAGGTCCGCGGGTGTCTCTTCCCATTGTGAAGCCTCTCCTCTCTTGGAGGTCGCAGGCCCCTTTTAAGGAGAAACGGAGGACCCCACCCTCTCAGTGGTCTGGGGGAAGCTTCAAGTCGGAGCCGGGCCCCTTCCAGGGAGAACTGCGAGGTGCCCTCCGGCGACAGGTGAGACCCCCCCGGGGCACAGCCTCGTCCACACCCGACCGGCGGGAAAGCCCGCCGCATCCCGCTGCTAGTCCCGCCGACCACAGGCCCGCCGCCCGGCCACCAGCCACGAGCGTACGTAACGTGCCCCCGCAGCGTGACGCACGGGCCGCGCCGGGGAAGCTGCGCTGGCAGCGCGGCGGGAGGAGCGCGCGGCGGGGGCGGGGTGCGGGCGGAAGCCAGCGTCTGCGGAAAGGAGAAAGGAAAGGGAGACGCGGCTGGGTGCGGCGGGGCGCGGCTGGGAGACCGGCGGGAGGGCGCCGCCTCCTCCCCCGCCCTCTCCGCTGAGGATGGAAGTGACGAAAGCAGCCGAGGAGGTCACTTCCTGCTGGGGTGGATGAGGAGGAGCCGGAGACGCCGCGGAGGAGACCGGACCGAAGACCGACCGTGCCGGGGAGAGGTGAGTCCCGGCCTCGCCGCCGACTCGTCCCGGCCGACCCCCAAGCTTCGGCTGTGACGGCGTCCCTGCGGCCGGGACAGCGGGGAGAGCCACGTACTAACCCTGCTGGGCCTCCCCCTGCGCGGGGGCGGGGGAGGGAGGGGGCCCCCGTGGCTTAGGGGCGACGGGGACCCGGGCAGCGTTCTTGCGGTGGCTCCGCGGAGCCCCGAGACCACGGGGAGAGGAAGGCCCGGTCGGCAGGCAGATAAATAGGAGGCTCCGGGGGCTGTGGAAGCCGGGACGCGCGCGGTACCAGGCTCTGCAAGCCTCACTCTATGGGGAATGGTCGCAATCCGAGGGAGGGCAAGGGGCCTGCCGGGCTGTGCAGAGTTAAGATGAGTGACCCTACTTCGACAGTGTGTCCTCGGAGTGAATTTGCGAAAGGCATGAAGAGGCGCCTCCGGACTCCTGGGAGGAAGGCCTTTATAGGTGAAATCGGAGAGTTGGGATGTCAGGAGAGAGCTTCCTGGGCACGTCATTGTTGCGGCGGGATTTGAACCCCAGAGTCGTCGTGAGTGAAGGCATTCCCATGTCAGGATAAAGATTCCGCAACCCGACAGAGCAGCCTCGTTGTTAACGTTCAAGGCAGCTTCCTGGAGTCGTGGGGAAATTAGTGTTTTTCCTCCCTCATTGTCACGGAGATGGAAGCAGCCAGGAGAGGAAACTACTGCCTCAGCTCTGGGGCCTTGTTATTGTGTATCTTGTGTATGTAACTGTGTGTTTCTGTTTGTTTTCTCCTTCCTTTGGGGCATTTATCCATCTTCATTCCTTGGTAATTTCTTAGACCGAAACTTGTTGGTTGGTCTTCTTAAATGTGTATGGTGAGGGGAAAAAAAAAAATTTCAAAGGATCTAGAGGAATCCTAGGTTAGATGAAATTTCAAGATTAGGAATTTGTATCCACCCCGCCCTAGGGTCACCAAGGCACCTACATTCCCTCTAGACTCCTGCTAATGTTGGTGCTGAGGGCCTGTCATTCACCCTGGGGAACTGCCTGAGTAAGAGTAAATCTGCCTTCTCCTGCTTGCATATCTCTCTGGCCATTTTACTCATCCCTGCTTTTTGCTAAAGGAGTAACAGATACAGGCTGCTAGCTGCTAGGAGCAGGAAATTTATTAAGAACTGTAAATCTGGATGGAATGAATGCAAATCACAGCCAGACTCCCTCCACTTGTTGAACAGAAGGTTCCCAAAAATGCTTGCTTCTTTTTTCCTTTCTGTTAAAGGGAGAAAATATAAATTTTTTTCTCAGAGAAAAATGGGAGGAGTGTGAGTTTTCGTGTATAGAGTAACTGTACATATGGTGTGTTTACTTCCTGTATCCCAGGGTGTTTTTCAAGGAGGAAGGGGCAGTTTCTGACTGGGAGAAGTTTTCCTTTTCCCATCTCACATAATTCAGGAAAGTAAATCAAAATCAGATGTTCATTCTTGAGTGGCAATCAGATGGATTTGGGTTTTGGTTTTTGTTTTTTTTTTTTTTTTACTCTTTAAACTGGTACATCTGGGTGAACTCAGGCTTGTGTATCTTGGCATCTAGGCCTGTCTAGTAATAGAAGACAAACTGTTTGACTTGTTCTGGCTGCCTTTTTGGACTCATTTCACCATACCCTTCCTTTTTTTACATTTGAAAGATTGGTCAGGAGGGAGAAAGCAAATATTAAAAACAGTGTTTACTATTTGTGGTTTAAAGTCAGGTAAGAGATGAATTATGGTCTTTGAAGTTGATGACCTGAGGATCATCATTTCACGACTTGAGGATTAGCACTCTGGAAGTGACATGTTTGAAAGAGGGTTACATAAGGAGGGAAAGATGAGGAAATGGAAGTTTGGGAAAAGGCTGTGGCAGAAAACCTTGGGAGGATAAAACACAGAACACCTTAAATTAATTGACATGGCTTGTGTCTCTCAGCAGGAGGGTGAAAATGAAAGCGGGCTGTAGCGTCGTGGAAAAGCCAGAAGGAGGTGGAGGTGAGCAGAAGCTAATCAGTCATTTTCTGATGTACCTGGAATGCCCCTCAGTGGTCCCTTTTCTCTTCATTTGGGCTTGGTTCACAAATGCCAGACTGTGACTGACCGCCTCCTGACAGGGTAGATACTGCTAGGACAGTTGTATGCTTTTTCCTATGGATGAATGTTAACAAATGTGGTCACCACACCCTCATTTCCAAGCTTTCGAGTCTCTTTCCTCTTAGAGAAACAATTCCAACCTTGGGGAAAAGGTGCTGTTTTCTAAAACATTGTCTTTCCTGTGTGTTCCCTTTGAAACTTTCATGTCCTCACAGGAAGTAGGCATGAGATTTAGTAAAGTCTGAAAGGGGAAAAGATTAGGACACCTGGCTGCTGCTACCCAACTCTTATCAGATTTAATGATTGCCACAAGGAAAGGTAACTTCAGTCTGCCTTCCTCTGCACTGTTGTGATTAGCTCCAGTTGACTCAAAGGGTGTTCGTGGCATGTTTGCACAGCACTCTAGAGTTTCTGAGCATCGGAATGTGAAGCTGGGGATACTGGTATGTATGTTCCTAGCTCCTGACTACCTTGATCTTGCCCTTTTCATATTAAAGGGTATCAGTTTCCTGATTGGGCCTATAAAACAGAGTCATCCCCGGGCTCCCGGCAGATCCAGCTGTGGCACTTCATCCTGGAGCTGCTGCAGAAGGAGGAGTTCCGCCATGTCATTGCCTGGCAGCAGGGAGAGTATGGGGAATTTGTCATCAAGGATCCAGACGAGGTGGCCCGCCTCTGGGGCCGCAGGAAGTGCAAACCACAGATGAATTACGACAAGCTGAGCCGAGCTCTGAGGTAAGGAAAAGAATTCCCAAATCCATTGTGTTAACAGATTGGAAAGAGGCTTAAGTAGTTTGGTACGTGTTAGATAAAAAGGTATCAGGTAATGAGAGACGACACTAGTGAATAACGTGTAGCTTTACAGCGGGAGTAGAAGAGCTGTTAAATCTGGGTGGCATAGGCACAGGAGGAGAAAAGGCATATCTTTGGTTGTATGTAGGAGGGAATTCCAACGTGGCTGGCACTGGATCCTGACAGCCGATTCTGCTCTGTAGTGGGCGAGAATGTGTGGTGAAACCTGGATTGGAGCTAATTTGTAATCCAAAGATTAGTTTAGACTTCCCCGTTGGAAATGTATTAGACTGTCTCTTCTTTAGGCACTCCTGAAAGACACTAGAAAAAGAGTGAAGCAGGCACACAAGAGGACTGCTTAGTGCATGGCGGGGCCCTCACTGTTGAGGAGCCAGTGAGCTCAATGGGCTGTCGGTTCGTAGTTTGCTCCAGCTTGTCTATAAAGATTGGTCACTCTAATTTTTCTCAGGTTCTCTTTTCCCCTTGCCAGTCTTTATATTTCATAACCCTTTACCCCTCCAGGGGTGTTTATAATCTATGCCACTGAATATATTCAAGGTTCTAGGTACATTGAAATTCCCCTGCCTTCCTTCATTGTGTGACCCTGAATGTAAAATCTGAGCAGCAACATTGCTGGAGCCTCTCACTTCTTTTGAAAGTGAAGTAGGCCAAGCTGACTGCTGTTTTCCAGCTCAGAATGTACCATTATTTGACCTGCCACCATAAAACAGTTCTACATTCCTTTGTCTATGCCCTGAGCTTAGGCCTCCAGACTAACCACATTAGGTCTCCCAAGAGATTTGTCTGCCCCCACCTGGGGAAGGCAGAAAAGAGAAACGAAGCAGTGACGTATAGTAGAACAGGAAGGAAATGGACTAAAGAATTGAAACCGTAGAGAGATAGACAAGAAAAGGGTTGGGGCTCTAATAGGTGTACAGGATCTCAAAGAGAGACTGTCTTTGTAAAGGACTGGAATCTTGTTGAAAATTGAATCTGAAAAGTAAGCTCTTAGGTCTCCCAGCCCTAACCTGAGGGCAAAGCTGCAAAAGAATGATAGTGATGTTCGCAAGTAATACTCTGAGCAAGAGCTGTTGATTGTCGTCGTTACCTAAGTGTATCAAAAACAGTCAGTAGCTAGAAGACGATTTGACATGCATTCTTGTTTTTACAGATACTATTACAACAAGAGGATCCTTCATAAAACAAAAGGGAAAAGATTTACTTATAAATTTAACTTCAACAAGCTGGTGATGCCCAACTACCCATTCATCAACATTCGGTCAAGTGGTAAGATGCCAACTCTCTTGGTGGGGAGTTAAAAAAGAATTTTAAAAACCCAGGTCTTCAGATTTGTCATGTTTAAGGGGTATTTAGAAACACCACAGTAATATGATCCCCTGGATTCCCTCTGCCAACTAGTCTCATTCTTCTCACAGGAAGTGATAGACTGCAGCACTGAGATAAATTTGGTTGATTTGGGTCTGTTTTCTGCATATTATCTGTCATCTCCTAGATATTATTGCATTGTCCTGTTTAGGAATATTATTCCATAGGTTTGTGTTGATCCTTAAGTTCAGGATTCAGAATTTCAACTCCCAGCCCAGTGGCTCTTTCACAGACAAGAAGTAGTTTCTAAAACACTTCCGATTTTCTATGAAACAACCAAGCTCACCCTTATCAAGTGAATCTCATCAAAACCACAGCATCCTTGATCACAGGAGGGGAGGTTCATATGTTTGCAGTGAAAAGCAGTGCCTTTGATCTGCACCAACAACTCCTCAGAGAACAAGACTCTGGGGTTACTTGACCTTCTCTCTGAAGTGTTGCAAGGCTTCCCCTCTAGGCTCTCCACAGGATAGCTTTCCATTACAGCTTTTCACAGAGGTTTTGGGTCTGCCTCTCAGCGAAGGAGAAGGCAGTCTCTGATAAGGATGTTTGTTTGTTTCAAGATGCAAATCGGGCCCCTGCCTAAGAAAACAGATTGTATTTTACTAATTTCTGAGGAGTCCATCAGTGCTCTGTGTTTGTGGAATTGTATAAGGCAAAGAAGTCTGCTTGTGACTCTGTAGTATTACAACTTCTCAGGAAAAAGTTGAAAGAAACCTGAAAATTTAGAGCAGGGGTGTGGCTGAGAGAATATGCTGAGATCTGTGGCAGATATGTAATTACTACACACAACAAGTTAGGGCAGTTTTAGCTTGATGCTGCTATCATTACAGTTCCATCTCCCCTGTAACCACTCCCTCCTGTCCCTGGGGCATGCATTTAAAAAAAAACTATTGGAATGCATCTCTCTAATTACAACCTGTTTTCTTTCCTTGTGCCTGAGGGAGAGGTGTTAGGAAATCAAACCTGTTCTAACCACTGGCATCTTGTTTCCTCTATTTTTCACTCTTGCCCCCTCCCTGTGTACCTAGAGGAATTTTGACTCTAGGAGTCAGTTCTTTGCATCAGGTGGCCAAAGTATTGAAGTTTAAGCTTCAGCTTCAGTCCTTCCAATGAATATTCAGGACTGATTTCCTTTAGGATTGACTGGTTGGATCTCCTTGCAGTCCAAGAGACTCTCAAGAGTCTTCTCCAACACCACAGCTCAAAAGCATCAATTCTTAGGGGCTCAGCATTCTTTATAGTTCAGCTCTCAAGTCCATACATAACTACTGGAAAAATCATAGCTTTGACTAGATGGACCTTTTGTCTCTGCTTTTTAATATGCTATCTCGGTTGGTCATAACTTTTCTTCCAAGGAGCAAGCATTTTTTAATTTCATGGCTGCACTCAGCATCTGCAGTGATTTTGGAGCCCAGGAAAAAAAGTCTCTCACTGTTTCCATTTTGTCCCCATCTGTTTGCCATGAAGTGATGGGACTGGATGCCGTGATTTTAGTTTTCTGAATGTTGAGTTTAAACCAACTTTTTCACTCTTTCTCTTTCACTTTCATCAAGAGGCTCTTTAGTTCTTTACTTTCTGCCATAAG
This sequence comes from Bos mutus, assembly GCF_027580195.1. Lineage (NCBI taxonomy): Eukaryota > Metazoa > Chordata > Mammalia > Artiodactyla > Bovidae > Bos > Bos mutus. Next base: position 21,010,025 of record NC_091619.1, on the reverse strand, counting down.
GGTGGTGTCATCTGCATATCTGAAGTTATTGATATTTCTCCCAGCAATCTTGATTCCAGCCTGTGCTTCTTCCAGCCCAGCATTTCTCATGATGTACTCTTCATATAAGTTAAATAAGCAGGGTGACAATATACAGCCTTGAGGTACTCCTTTCCCAATTTCGAACCAGTCTGTTGTTCCATGTCCAGTTCTAACTGTTACTTCTTGACCTGCATACAGATTTCTCAGGAGGCAGGTCAGGTGGTCTGGTATTTCCATCTCTTTCAGAATTTTCACTGTTTGTTGTGATCCACACAGTCAAAGGCTTTGGCATAGTCAATAAAGTAGAAGTAGGGGTTTTCCTGGAACCCTCTTGCTTTTCTGATGATCCAGTGGATGTTGGCAGTTTGATCTCTGGTTCCTCTGCCTTTTCTAAAACCAGCTTGAACATCTGGAAGTTCACGGTTCACATACTGTTGAAACCTGGCGTGGAGAATTTTGAGCATAACTTTACTAGCATATGAGATGAGTGCAATTGTGTGGTAGTTTGAACATTCTTTGGCATTGCCTTTCTTTGGGATTGGAATGAAAACTGATATTTTCCAATCCTGTGGCCACTACTGTGTTTTCCAAATTTGCTGGCATATTGAGTGCGGCACTTTCACAGCATCATCTTTTAGGATTTGAAATAGCTCAACTGAAATTCCATCACCTCCACTATCTTTGTTCATAGTGATGCTTCCTAAGGCCCACTTGAGTTCACATTTGCATTTTTTTTCTATTGAAAACCCACAAATCCAGCCACTTGGATAACCTAAATGGGGACCAATATGCTTTTCCAGGAAAAGGAAATCTAGACCATCACTCTGTGAAGACTCTGGCCTAGCAACCACACAGTAGTGGCCAAGAACTGCCTGTTTGGCCAGAAGTCAGTTGAATCAACATTGATTCTTAACCAGGCTCAAGATCCTGATCAGAAAATCATGGGGAAAGCAAAAAGTCCATTTCTTTTAAGGATACAACTAGTTTTTTACATCCTGGATGCAGATAACCCCAAAGAACTAGAGTCAGTAGTTCATAGAGAACTTTTACCCAAATAGACCAAACATTTCAGGTTAACTTCTAATGATGACAAAGAAATGTAACATTTATTGAACATCTGCTTCATGGAGGTACTTTTGCCCAGTGTTTTTGTGAGGTAACTCATGCCACCCTCCCCGCTTAGTGAAGTATATGTCTTGGTGTCCCCGTTTTAAAATGATAACGTTGAGGATGACAGCAGAGTCAAAGATGGATCAGGGTGGCTTGAGTACAGTTACCTGCTGGGCAGTTTCTCAGGAAACAATTCTTGAGCCATTGAGCTATTGAAATCTAGCTCATATTTAATAGACCATACGTTCCTTCCCTGGATTTGGGATTCATTAATTTGTTCAACAGATAATGTGTTAAGACTTAAAAACAAAAAGATTATGGGGGAGTTACTTCCCTCAAGGAACTTAAAATTTAGCAAGAGCGATAAGCTATCAGTATGGAATGTGATAAATGCTCTGAGGAGCAGCGCTGTGTGGACTTAGATCCTGGAGGCTAGAGTGATCTTGTCTAGATGGTGGGTTGATACAGTTGGGCTATTTTGAACTGTGTTTTTGAACATAGAAGAAATACGTTTTTTAATGTATTCTTAAGTTTTTTTACATTAACATGTATTTTTAATGGACTTATAAGAAACATTGGAAAGATGCAGAAGACATGTAGTAAAAATGCTTACTTGTCAGGGTTTGGGGGCAGGGCAAACCAGTTCAAGGATGAACTTGAGACCTCTCTATCCCACCCCAGTTTTTTTTATATTTATCCTTATTTTAGAAAACTTTCAAGCTACCAAAAAAATTGAGGGGGAGAAAATAAAACTGCGAACACCCATATATCCTCTACCTACAATCACTAATGGATAACATTTGCTTTATCTATATATATAACTTTTAAATCTTTCAAGATTAAGTTGCAGATGTGACACTTTATCCCTGTGTACTTCAGTATGTATCTCCCAGGCACAAGGACATTCTCCTCCTAATCACAGTAACATTACCATACTCAGGAAATTTTAACATTGCTCTAATATTGTTATCTAATATATGGTCCATATGCCTTTTAAAAGTTTTAGCTTTTTAAACCATGATTATTTTCTAATAAATCATGTATTTTAACAAATACATGGAATTTGCTATATGCTGGTACTAGTTTAAGGACTTTACAAATATTAATTCTTGTAGTTTTCATAGCATGAGGATTAGTCCTATTATTATCTGTTTTACAGGTAAGGAAACTGAGACTTGGAAAGGTAAGTAAGTTACATAGAATAACATAGCTATTAAGTGGTAGGGCCAGGGTTTGAACCTTATCAAGGGCCTTATTCCCATTTTGCCAAAGGGGTTCAAAGACCCACTGGTTATTTGTACCAGGCTACAAAGTAGAAGGTGCTAGAACTAAGATTCAAACCCACATTTTCCAGCCCTGCTAAAGTAGGACTGCTGCAGCTAGTGAAAGTGAAGTCGCTCAGTCGTGTCTGACTCTCTGCGACCCCGTGGACTGTAGCCCACCAGGCTCCTCCGTCCATGGGATTCTCCAGGCAAGAGTACTGGAGTGGGTTGCCGTTTGCTTCTCCAGCAGCTAGTTAAAGGGATCCAGAATGCTGCCTCCAGATTGCCTTCCTTCACTCCCTCTAAACCCACTTGGGAAATGCTCTGTGTTCTATCTCCATTTTTGCAAATTGACAATGTATCTTTAGCCCATGGAGAGACTGAGATATCTATCTTCCACTTGGAAAAACCAAAACAAATAACTGACTTGTTCAGGAGACAGGACCTTCTTTATCACCTCCGTTTCTCTCCATGTTATACTTATTCAGTCCACCAGCACACAGAAAAGTGTTTTGGAGGGGGCGTGTTTTGGTTTTTTTCTTTTGCTTTTAAATAGATGTGCTATTAATACAAAATCAAGATTCAAGAGAATCAAAAAAAAAGTAGAATCATAGCCACTATAATAGGCTGGTTGCAGAAATATTTTTGAGACCCCCCTGAGTCTGCTCAAATTATATACAGGTCCATCCATCTGTTTTTCCTGATCACACAATTAAAATCAGTTGTTTTAGAAAAAAAAAAAAAAACCTATGGAACAGTTTTCTGCAGAACGTCAGTTTGGGACATGCTGCTCTGGCACAGTGTTCTTCAGACAAGTGTGCTGAGAAAGCTACACAGTCTTGCACTTAGCAACTGACCCCAGGGTCCTATCTGAAGATGACTCTGTTGTAACAAGAACAGAACACAGCTGATTGCTGGCAGTTCCTCCCCACATCATATCTTGTGCACCTTTTTGTTTCTTCTCCTATGTCACCACACTTGCACTTATTTGGGGTTTTTCTTACTTTTTCTTCTCCTTTATCCTTCCCTCAAGGTAAAAATAGCCCTCCTGACATCATCAGTGATAGAAGACACTGATACCTCCCAGGAGCCCATAGGGCCCCTGAGGCCTCAGACGTCTTATGCTCTGATTATCAGAAGGACTTCTGAGGGCCCTAGAGAACTTGCGAGCCTCTAAAGTTGGCTTGTGTAGCGCAGTGTTGGTTTCTGCTTAGAGCTTCAGATCTCAGTCCACAAATTTGGGAGACGGGTGGTAGGGACTGGACTTTGTTCCAGCCTCCTCAGTGGTTGAAAGGCATGGAAAGCAGGATGGGAATGGAGATTGTTATACAGAATTTATATAATAGAACATAGATTTGGAGAGATTGAAAAATATTAGACTCTAAAGAAGTGGTTGTATGTCAGAAATGATAAAAGACACACCATGAGAACCTGCCTTAACAAACATGGCCCTTTGTTGTGTTTTTATCTTAAAATGCGGTCTTGGTCATGTTCATATTTGTGAGGTACAGGGTCTTCAAGCTTTTAATGCATTGTTTACATACACATCATCCCCAGTTTTGTCTGTTGGTTTTGGTTTGTTTGCTTGCTTTATAGACGTGGCCCAAATAACGAAAATAAGAAAAGACCATTTGTAAACCTGAGAATTGAAGCAGGTGTTATATACTGTATATACACACTCTTACACTCATTCATTCAACTGATAGTTCTTAAGAGCCTACTGATTATTCAGCCCTGAACTGCTGGAAATCTACTTGCAAATAAGAAATCCCTGCCTTCATGGGGTTTAGAAAACAGATAAACAAGCAAATGATATTTTAGATAGTAATGAGTACTAGGAAAACAAAGTGAGTAAGAGGCTAGAGAAAGGCGGCAACTAAATTGAATGGAGGAAGCTGAAAAGACAAGCAGGTGAGAGATTCAGTCCAGCTGGAATGTTTGTTTCCTGTTGCTCTTCAACATTTTGTACTTATTTAGTGTCAGTTAAATTGCCGATCATGCATGACTAGACCTCTAAAGTGGCCTTTTGTCTTTCCCACCCTCACAGGTGTGGTTCCCCAGAGTGCACCACCAGTGCCAACAGGCTCTTCCCGCTTCCATTTCCCACCTCTGGACACCCATTCTCCAACGAGTGATGTGCAGCCAGGGCGGTTCTCTGCTAGCTCTCTAACTGCTTCTGGCCAGGAGTCAAGCAATGGCATTGATAGAAAGGTGGAGCTTTCAGAGCTGGAGGATGGCCCAGCCGCTGACTGGCGCCGGGGCGTGGATCTCATGTCCTCCCGAAGTGCCGTGGGTGGAGGGATTGGCCACCAGAAGCGCAAGCCTGACATCATGCTTCCTTTGTTCTCCAGGCCAGGGATGTACCCTGACCCCCACAGTCCCTTCGCTGTCTCTCCGATCCCAGGCCGCGGAGGTGTCCTTCACGTCCCCGTCTCACCAGCCCTGCCCCTGACCCCCACCATCTTCTCCTACAGCCCCTCGCCAGGCCTGAGCCCCTTCACCAGCAGCAGTCGCTTCTCCTTCAGCCCTGAGGAAATGAAACACTACCTTCACTCTCAAGCCTGTTCCGTGTTCAACTACCATCTGAGTCCACGGACATTCCCTCGGTACCCAGGGCTCATGGTGCCACCACTGCAGTGCCAGGCGCACCCCGAGGAGCCATCCCAGTTTTCCATCAAGCTGCAGCCCCCACCCGTCGGGCGGAAGAACCGGGAGAGGGTGGAGAGCAGCGAGGAGGCAGCACCTGTCCCTGTTCCCACACTGACTCCTGTCCCACCGAGGATTAAGGTGGAGCCAGCGTTGGAAAAGGCTCCTGAGAGCCTCAGGCAGTCGGCACGGGAGAAGGAGGAGCGCTCTCAAGAAGAGGGCACTGTGCCAGGCAGGACCACGGAGGAGGAAAAAAGCACCATCTTTGCCCGCCCGGCTGCACCGCCTGTGTGGCCCTCTGTACCCATTAGCGCCCCAAGTGAAGAACCCCTGGAGGTGTCTGAAGACAGTGAGGACAGGCCTGGCAAAGAGCCCGGGGCACCTGAGAAGAAAGAAGATGCCCTAATGCCCCCCAAGCTTCGGTTGAAGCGGCGCTGGAATGATGACCCTGAAGCCCTGAGTAAGAATGGCAAGTTTCTCTGGAATGGGTCCGGACCCCGGGGCTTGGCAACAGCTGCTGCTGATGCTTAGAACTGGAAGAGGATTGGGAGCTGTTTATACTATAATCAAAACACACACATGTATTTATGTAGCAAGATTTCAGGGTGGGGGGTGGGGAGGGAATTAGACTGGTTTGATCATTCTAGGGGTGTAGACTTGTATTTTTGTTTTGGGGGTAGGATGGGGTGTCTTCTGTTGTAAATTAGGTGGGATGTGAACACACTTTTTCCTGGTGAGTAGGACGGGATTGGTATTGAACTGAAAAGAGAAAGAGCCTCTTTCCTATTGAGGCTTACACTTTGACAAACTCCCAGAGGGCCAAGAAACTGTTTGGTCCCATAATAGTTCAGGTTCCAGACTTATTTCTTTTCTATTGTATTTATATATGGAAAGCCATTAATGAATTTATTTTGCTCTGAGAGAGACACATAAAGGGAAAGGGGCATGGTTGGGAGGTTGAGCAGCGAGAGACCATTAATACTAAGTATTTTGCCTGAAATGTTTCTTTATAATTATTTCAGGGGAGGAGTAAGATAATCTGTCTTACTGGGGCAGGGGGATGTTCACGTGTTGCTCTTTTTCTTTTTCCCTTTGTTGTTGTTTGGCTTTTTTTTTTTTTGATATAGAATGTTTTCAGGAAACATGAAATGTACTGCCAGTTAGAGCGGGGCTGGGAAGGCACAGGCACCAAGCCTCAGCTACCTGGTTGAGACAGGAAGCCCTGCTGTGAATTTCTTGGACATTTCACCTACTTCCTCTATTAAGAAGCCATGAGGAGTCGTAAACTCTTGTTCAGGGAAGAAAGAAGAGGACAGAAGGAAGTAACCTGATGCCTTTAAAAACAAAAACACAAAAATTATTATTTTTTTTTCCACCGTGCGTTTAGGGAGCCAAACCAGTGTGTGACTGTGAGCGAGTTGACTGAGACACGAGTTGAAGATGTCTCTGTTGTGTCTGCTGCTCTTACCGTTTTCTTCAGTCAAAGCCTTAACAATGAACATACTTCAACATGATACGGGTCTGTCAGCGTAAACCTGTAAAAGGGCATGGACAGCTTTTCAGATAATCCAGAGGTGTTGGAAATGGTTAAACTTTAAGCTGGTATTTAATCATCCCCACTTGATGTTATTGGGATGGGTAGCAGAAAGGCAGGATTGTGGGCTTTAAGGGCAAATTATACTTGGAAATGCAGAAGGTGGCTGGGGGTACAAGTGGATGTGTATGAGGTTGAAGGAAGAGGTGGATAGGAAACACAGAAGGCAGACAGATGCCACGGGGCTGGCAGAAGTGAACCGTGGGGGTCTGTCCTGATGTGTTGCCATTCTTGCCATACCCATTCCCCTAGATCGTACTAATTCTTAAGATCAGTTGACTGTCCATGAAACTCCAGGGATTGTTTCTTCATGGGAAGTTCTGTTGCATCAACTTCAAAGGAATGGGAAGGTATTGATCATATGTGAAGCAAAAGGAACCTGGACTAAGGGCAGACAGAATCCACAGCCAGCTGTGTGTACGTGTGCGCACATGTAGTACATAGATACAGAAATACCTAACATGGCTCAGACCCTCAAGCAGCAGAGGGGGGAATAACTGCATATCTGGTAGGGGCAGGAAGTGGGCACAGGGATGCTTTCGAGAAATTCCTGACTCCATCTTACCCTAGGTGAACTCTATGTCCTAAGAAGCACTTGAGGGTTGTCTTTTTATGGTGGGGGTGGGGGGTCTTTTTTTAAACTGGAGTGCATGCTTGAGAGAGGAGCCCGGGAAAGGTTAGAGCAGGTGAGTGAGTTATTAGATGGTTTAAGATGACTTGAGTCCATCATGCCTTTTTTTTTTGGCAGTTGTCCTCCCCTTTGTTTGAAATTCCATGAGTGACTTGTCTTTCCCTGGAAAAAGGATTAGGAGAGTGGTCCCTAACAACTCAGGCTGCCTTTGGTTGGTTGTGTTTTTATCGGTTCCTTTCTCTGTACCTCGACTTACCTCGAATCAGAATAGCAAGCCCAGGCAGGTGGAAGAGGCATCTCTGCTTGGCATTGCCCAATCTAACCAGGGAGGCTGGCTGCCCACCACCTCTGTCCACTGGAGCGGAGGCGCCGGCAGGTGTCAGTATGAACTCAGGAATAGACATGAGGCCTTTAAAAAAGAGAGAGAAAAATCCATGATGCGTACCTGTAACCCCCTAGAACCCAAGTGCCAGAATTAATTCCTAGATGCTGCTTCTGTTTGAATAAAAAGTAACTGCTTTTACACTTGAAAAACACTCAAAAAATGTTCAACTCCATGAAAACTGTTTTTGGCTTTAAGAAACTGTTTGATGTTTAACTGTTTCCTTTGATTGCCATTCCACCAGTAAATTGTTGGTTGATTTGCACTGCACACTGGGGTTGGGGGAGGGTACTACTCAGAGCTGAACTTGGGATTGCCTGGGAAGTGGACCAGGGGATGTGGAGGTCATTGATATATCCTGGGGCAAAGGGGTGGGAGATAGTTTTTCTCCCCTAAGTCCACTCCTGGCAGCGCCGGTCATAAGCCTGGCACAAAGCCAGGTCATTCTCTTCTGTGAACATCTCATCACTGACAGCATGTGGAAGGAGGGGGACAACACCAGGTCTATTTTCCCTCCCCATTTTTTCCAACTTTTGCTGTGCCAAATGTTTAAAAATTTGCAAAGACACATTCTGAACTTGTATTAATCAAGAGCATGTTGTTGCAAGCCGTTTGCTTTTCTGGCTATAGGGAAGAACACAGTATAGAGACATCTTCAGGGCATCCAGACTTGCTGAGTGTTTGTTTTTTAAGAACCGCTAGGAGTGAAAAATGAACAGTAAGTCCCTCCAACCCCAGTTTTCAAGCTGCACTGCATTAAACCCAGCTCGCTAACAGGGAATCACTGCACCCTAGTCCTCAGTGGGCCAAGAAACTTTCAGAAGCATTAAAAGAAAAAAATAGTTGAAGTATATCACTTCTTACCAAGCGGGTAGAGTCAGTTAGTTGGCTGTTTGTCCCTTGTTTTTTATTTATTCCATAAATATGTTTGTGTTCTTTGTTTTATAGACAGTAATGAAATATACTTTTAAATTTGGGGGAAAACTGATCCAGTCTTTCAAGAACTGTTCGATTTTTTTGTTCTTGGCAGGGTGGGGGTGGGGCGTTACCAGTTAATTTGTTTTGAAATATTTAGGCATTCTTTGAGTTATAAAATTGTGATGCAGGGATATTTGGAAATTCACACATGAAAGGTGACTTCACTAGTTACCCGCTTAAGCAGAATAGTGTGTATATGTACATAACATGTAAGTAATCCTCACTCCATTGTGCAGTGCCTTTTAGATGTTCTGCTTTCTATAAAGTCTTCAAATTTTTGCATATATATATTATATATATATGATGTAATGTTATAGAAATATATGTATAATATACATATTTTTTCCAGGGGTATCTGATAGCTCTGTATTTTGTTATGGAAGTTGAAAGAAAAAAAAAAGTATTTTACCTCAGAAGTTAAAGTTAAATAAAAAAAAAAAAGTACTTTTAAGTAACGTTTGCAGAGTGTTGGTTTTGTTGTTGCCACGCCGAGCCAGGGTGGTTGTGCCAGAGCATCTGCTGCGTGCACACTCGTTCACCCACCCCCACACTTGATTCCTGTTGTGCAGGGACCAACATAGTGAGGGCAGGTCCCTTAACAGTTTTGGAGATGGTCAGTTTCCTTGTGTTGATGGCTGCTTCTGGATAGAATACCACTGCAGCCACAGACAAGTTGGTTGGGAAATTTCACCCTCCAAATTGATGGGAGAATTCATTCAGAGTACATGGCAAAGCCAGAAACAGTAGGCCACACTTTGTATGAAGTATGAAGTATTCAGAATAGGCAAATCTGTAGAAAAAACACAGGTTAATGGTTGCTGTGTAGATTGGTAATGGGTCACATTTTCTTTTGGGGGGTGATAAAAATGTTCCAGAGTTAGTGATGGTAGTTGTACAATTTGAACAGAAAACACACTGAATTAGCCACTCCTGAAAGGGTGACTCTTCTGGTATGTGAGTAATAATCGCAATAAAGATGGTTTTGTTATTATGTTTTTTAGCCGCAGCTTGCAGAATCTTACCCAACCAGGGATTGAACCTGTACCCCCTGCGTTGGGAGCACAGTCTCAACCACTGGACTGCAAGACAGGTCCTTTGTTTTGTTTTTTAAGTATATGAAAGGCCAGTGTGAGGGAAACCTAGTATTTCCCAGAAGAGGACAAGAGTCAAGAGAAGTAGGAGGAGAACTTAAGTATCACATAACACATCCGAACAAAAATGGTGCCAGGCTTTTCGTCGTTCAGTCGCCAAATTGTGTCCAACACTTCGCAACCCCGTGGACTGCAGCATGCCAGGCTGCTCCTCTGTCCTTCACTGTTTTCCAGAGTTTGCTCAAATTCATGTCCATTGAGTTGCTGATGCTATCTAACCATTTCATCCTCTGACGTCCCCTTCTTTTGCCTTCAATCTTTCCCAGCATCTGTCTTTTCCAAAGAGTCAGCTCTTCACATCAAGTGGCAAACATATTAGGGCTTCAGCATCAGTCCTTCCAGTGAATATCCAGGGTTGATTTCCTTTAGGATCGACTGGTTTGATCTTGCTGTCCAAGGGACTCTCAAATCCAAACTAAGTAATCTCATTTTACTCTTGAGATAGGCAAATTGAGCCCAACATTTGTAGAGTCATAGCCAGGTGTTAAATTTGACTTCTATGAAAGGATCCTGTGAGTTCGAGAAGGCTGGAATTTATGAGGGGTAAGGCCAAAGGGGCAAACTAGGATGGGTTATGAAGGGTCTTAGGAGATACCTAGAGTTTACATTTTATTCTGCTAGCAGTGGTCACCCCCAGTATTACGCAGAAGAGTTTGAGCTAGGCCAAGGAGCAGGAAGGCCAGCTTGTGAAGTGAACATCTCTGCTATCATGAGACTATTAACTCATTTTGGCAGGAAAAAGTGATGTAATAGAGGCTGACTGGTTGACTCCCTCAGTTCAGTTCAGTCGCTTAGTCGTGTCCGACTCTTTGCGACCCCGTGAACCGCAGCACCCCAGGCCTCCCTGTCCATCTGGACAACCAACTCTACCCAAACTCAAGTGCATTGAGTTGGTGATGCCATCCAACCATCTCCTCTGTCGTCCCCTTCTCCTCCTGCCCTCAATCTTTGCCAGCATCAGGGTCTTTTCAAACTAGGCAGCTCTTCGCATCAGGTGGCCAAAGTATTGGAAGCAACCCAAATCAAGCTGGGAATGATTGGGCTTGGATTCAGACTCTCTAAGAGAGCCTCCTGATTCTTTCCCATCCTCAGGCTGCTGAAAGCAAAGTGAGGCTTGTTAGGAATGAAACTGGATGTCATTTTGAGATCAGGAAGGATCCCAGGCCACTGGTCCTGCCACCCCCTGTTGGCCATTCAATGCACAGAATTATACAGCAGTTATTCAAATTCTGAGCAAAGAGAGGAGTGAGTGATGGTGAGCAGAGGGGAAGAAGTAAGGAAAGACATGGAGCTTCAGCATGAGAACACAGGCAGGGGAGGGGGTTTCAGGGTTTGAGAGATGAGAAAGTATAAATCTCAGAGCCTGTCAAGATGAGTGAGTCGGTATACCTACGGCTGATTCATGTTGATGTACGGCAGAACCCAACGTAACATTGTAAAGCAATTATTTTCCAATTTAAAGAATTTTTTTAAAAGATGAATGAATAAGGAGTTAACCCTTCAGAGGCTCATCACCTCCCTGTTTACAGTCCTTAGTTTAGTTTAGAAGGCCCTTCATAATCTGGTCTCCATTTACCCTCCCGGCCTCGTCCTTAACCCCACACATGTGCGCACACACACTCAGCCACCCCACATGAAGCCCAAGCTCCACCCAAAACAACCACTGCACCACCAAGCCATAGAGACGTGAACTGGTGTGACCAGGGTTCAGGCCCCACTACCTGTGTTCTTAACCACTCGTGCCACAAGGCCTCTTGGCCCCGCTGAACTCACCGCCTGGAGACACTTCCCTCCACTTCACCTGACCAAGTACATTTTATTCAGAATTTAACTCAGATGTCATTGCCTCCAGCGGCCTCTCCTGGGCTTACCTCTGTCCACCACCCTCACATACTGTTATCAGTGTTCTGCCAGTCTGGTTTCTCATGGGATGGTCTGGAAGCCAAGGGCTGGTACAGGGTCGGTTCATTTTCCCCAGTGCCTAGCACACTGCCTGGAGCCTGAGGAGGCTTGATGCGTGTTTACTGGATAAACGAATGAGAAGAAATATTCAAAGGAGGCTCGACTGTCTGGATGGAGAATGCTGGTTAGGAATATTGAGAACGGGGAGGACTGCTGTCTCGGACATCCCCCCACTTCACCGCCCCTACTCCTCTTGTCACAGCTTCTGCTTCCCTTCTCTCTCAGGAGCTGGGCGTGTTGACTCCCTGAGGAAGGGAGATAAACTGGAATTGGCTCTAATCCCATAGTCCCACCCCTGCCATTTTACTGAGTGTTAGGCCTTGGGCAGATTATGGAACCTCTCCATGCCTCTATCTATTTTATAGGATTGTTGTGAAGATGATACACATAAAGCATTTAGTCCTTTTTTATGATATTTATGCCTGTACTCTATATGTGGAGGCTTGTGCCTTCACATCACTTGCGTTGGCCCCTCTCAGGAGAGGTAAAATACTTGGTACAGGAAGGGGGACCCTTTCAGGGCCCGAGAGTGTGCTCTTGTCTAACATTTGGAAATGAATTATCCAAGGAGACACATATGCTGAGAAAGCAAGAGACTTTACTGGGAAGGGGCGCCTGGGTGGAGAGCAGCAGGGTAAGGGAACCCAGGAGGACTGCTCTGCCGCGTGGCTCCCAGTCTCAGGTTTTACGGTGATGTGGTTAATTTCCAGGTTGTCTCTGGCCAATCGCTCTGACTCAGGGTCCTTCATGGTGGCCCGTGCATCATTCAGCCAAGATAAATTCAAGTCAGAAGGACTCTGGGAGGTTGGTAGGACATATGGACTGGAGTCTCCTTTTGGCTTTTCCCGAAGTCTTCGGGTTGATGGTAGCTTGTTAGTTCCACGTTCCTTACCAGGACTTCCTGTTGTAAGATAACTCATGTAAGCGGTTACTATCAGGCCTGGGCAGGATGGGCGGTTTCGGTCAGTCGTTCCCCTAACACAATGATCCCTGTTTTACAGATGAGAAAACTGAGGTCCGCTGTTGGTGACCTTCCCACTGATTCAAACCTATCTCATGAGTCTGAATCCCATACTTTGCCCACTCCTGGCCTTGGATCTCTGAGGCAGAGTAAAGACACTTTAATCAGACACACAGAATTAGGGTGGTGCAGGGGACCCCGACCTCGGCATTTCTCCAGGCATCAGGCCTTGTATTACAATCTGGAGGGCAGGAGGAAAGTCAGCACCTGTAGCAGGCCCAGGGGACAGGGCATTTATCTCTGGACAAACAGATTCCTGGGGCTGGGCTGTGAGGACTGACCAAAGAGGGATAAAGATCAAAGATGAAAGAAAGCCTTCCCCAAATTCAGGGGAGCCCCACCCTGACTCCCAGGGCCCAGGTTGAGGGGGAAGCCCCACATCTCTAATCCCGGACTCCAGGATCTGGGAATCTGGTCTAGGCAGCAACGGGGAGGGTGCAGCCCCAACAGTGGGTGAAGACTGGGGAGTGACGGTCTGAGGCCAAGAGGCAGCAGGCCCTGCCCCAGCATCCCTGCCTCTTGCCTCAGTTGTCAGGTGCTGGCTCCATCCCAGCTTCAGCCCAAGGACTGGTTTAGAACAGTCAGAACCTCACAACCTTTGTCCCAGAGAGCTAAGGGCCCGTGAGGGAGGCGCCTCTGGCCTCTCACCCTGGGCCCTGCAGGGACCTGACCAGGGAGGAGAAGGAAAGAGGGAGGAGGCTGGAGGGACCACTCGCCCCAGGAGACAGGTCAGACTTGAAAACACAATTGTAGGGGCTTTTGTTCCAGGGTGTCTTTTTTGTCCTTCTGTTCCTCACCCCACCCCCAATATTTCTCCAAGAGTAAACAGGCAGAGGGTGGGGTAGAGATGTCTTTGTATGATTTTGACCTTGCAGCAACTAACTAGAAGGAAAAGGGAGGGGAAACTGAGATTTGCATAGGTATCTTCAGAATATCACAATGAAGGAAGTTTGCTTTGGTTCTCCCACTCCTGGCCCAATTGGGAAAAATCTTTATCTGCACATGCTGAAATTTTGGTGACCAACTCCTCCAGCCCCCATGTTGACAATAACAAGTAACATTTGTTCGCTCTTGTCACTTGCCTTAATTACTTGATCCACAGATTGATCTACAAAATTGCCCTCTATGGATTATTATTACTATTATAATCTCCATTCTGCTGATGAGGAAAACAAGGGTCAATGAAGTTAAGTGAATCACCCAAGATCAACACAGCTAGTAAGTAACCAAACCAGGACTCCCCGAGTTTGTCCTGGTGTTTGAGAAAAAGACTCCATGCTTTCTCTCAAATACCTCCCTACCCCTCGGTGATGATACACAGACTAGAAGGAAAAGGCAGGGGGATCGAGCTGCTTTAAAGAGGCCCCTAGACTTCTCTAAGGGAAACATGGAATCATTGCCAGTGTGAGCTGCCCTGAGATGACCTCCAGACCAAAGAAGAAGAGACCAAACATGTATCTAGTCATTCATTCATTCCTGAAACTGATATGATGGGCCACGTGCCCAGGGACACAGTGGGTCCCTGCTCGCAGGACACTCACAAGGGCTCAGTTTCCTGGGGAAAACGAGTCAACATAATGAACTGAAATACAAGGCAGATTGTGCCTAGATGACAATAGTCATTCATTTATTCAGCTAACATTTCCTCAGTGCCTGCTGGAGGCCAGACTCTCTCTTGGAATTTCACAGTCAAATAAAGATACTCTGAGTCCACCAGGAGCCTCCAGTCAGAAGACAGGTAATTAGGAGGCTGCGGCTCCTCCTCTAGTGCTCTCCCCACAATGCCACAGCCTTTCCCTGCATTCCCCAGTGAGCTGTAACTTCACCAGTTACCAGAGAATTTTCAGTACTGACTTGGGCAGGCAAGAATTCAGATATCCCCACAATACTGGGGGAGTTCTCACTCTCCTCCATGCCCTTTCTGAAAAAGAAAAAAGAAAAAAAACCAAGACCCCTTCTAAACACAGGCACCAGTCCCCACGTTGACTGGTGCCATTCACCAGCAGCATCCACACCACCACCCTTGGATCAGCAAGAACCAGGGTCCTCCTCGTAGCCTCCTGCCCCAGAGTCTAGCTTGGCCAGCACCTGACATGTTAGGCATGCTCTATAGATAGAGTAGGTAGGTTATACTGCCAATAACTGAAGCAGGAGGCACAGCTCCCTCCGCAGTTAGGTTAGGCTGATGGGGACGGCTTGGTCCTTGCAAACCTAGTTCTCAGCCTGAAAGAGCTCCTACCTGATGGAGGAGACGGGTGCGGGGATCCCCTTATCTGCACTCGCCCTCAGGACACAGATGTGGGCAGCTGCTATCCATCTGTCTAGGGCTGTGGCCCCCACCTAGGGGGTAAGGGGGAGGGAGTGGAGAAGATAGAAAATGAGTGGGACTACAGTCCATCAGTCTAGAAGGACTATTGAGAGTGGGTCAGTTTGGGAAGGGAGGACAGAGACTGGGTGAGGGCATGTGAGATGAAGAGGGGGCCCTGGGTGTTGTGAGGTGGGGGGCGGGTGGTGGCAGCCCTAGCACAGGTTGGGAGCTGGAAGGGGCAGGGGGTAATACACTGGAAGACAGACCACAGAGGCTGAAGTGGAAGGCAGACTTAGAGACGAATTCCCAAGGAGGTAAGGTGGGGGGAACTGAAGCAAGCAGGCAGGGGCTGCGGAAGGAGTGGGCAGGGGAGCGGGGCTGAGAGCAAGGAGCACCACCCCCCCAACCTCCTGCCCATGGTATTGATCCACTAGATTACTCAATTTCACCCGTATTGATCAGGTAATTGCTTTATCTCGGGTCTCATTTGAGCTCTGCATTCCCCTGGCTTCCCCATCTCTCTCTCTCATTTTTTTTTTTTTCTATCAGCCTGACACAAGGCTTCTTAACACAGAAATATATATATGTATATGTATATATATATAAAAGATTTGGTTAGCCTGCCCAGGGTTGGTGTTTGGGGTGGGGGATGGGAGTGGATAGGAGGTGAGACCAGCCTCCCCTCGGAGCCCCTAAATTCTCTTTCAAGAAATCCTTCCTGGCTCCAGATAGTGGAAATGTCTGCCCTCCCAGGGTCTCCAAGGTCCAGGTAAGAGCTGGAGGAAATAGACACCAAAGGCCCTGGGCTCAGCCTCTCTCTCACCATCCCACCCACCCTGCTCCCCTAACTACAAGACCTGGAATCCCCCAGCACCCCAGCCAGGCTCTCGGCTCAGCCTCTCTCTCCTCACCATCCCACCCACCCTGCTCCCCTAACTACAAGACCTGGAATCCCCCAGCACCCCAGCCAGGCTCTCGGACATCCCTTCAGTAAGTCTGCAGAGTCTTGCCTCCGTCTGTCCCTCTGGCTGCGCGTCACTGTGTATCCTGCCACTACCCCTGCCCTCTCTGGAGCCCAGTATATGGGTCCTTCCTGCCCACCTTCCTCACCCCCTCCGACTCTCCTTGGCCCTGGGCCAATTCCCCACCCCTGGGGACCCAAGCATCCTGCCTTCAGCTGGAGGAAGGAAAACTAGGGAAGAAGCCTCAGCCACTCGCCAGGGAATCCACAGACAGTTCCCCCAGGGAGTCCCTAATCTGAGAGGCAACACCTCATGGCTTCCTTGAAGTCTCCAGTCTAAGAGTAGGGACCAGACCCATCTGAGGACAGGACTAGGGGAACCACACAAAAGATAAAAGGCGAGGTCTAGGGAGTGGAGGGAGTGCTGGGAGATCCCAGACGAGATCCAGCTCTCTCCCCAGTCTCCCAGAGCTCAGCCCTGCTCAGCTCACAGACTAGCTGGGCAGAAAGGCAGCAGACACTGAAACTGTAATTTGCCGACAGCAGCATCCTGAGTGTGGATGTGGAGTCGGTGGGGCCAAGGGGACCCGTCCACTGCAGTGCACACTCTGGGCTCCTGGCACCCTGGAATTCTCTGTGTAGTGACCAGGGAGGTGTCCAGGCACACATGGTCCTCCACCCTGGGCGCACCCTCCTGAGTACAGGCCTGGGGGCAGCTGTCCATCTGTGCTCTTGCACATGCGGGCTATGTCGCTTCAGTCGTGTCTGACTCTGTGCAACCCCATGGACTATAGCCTGCCAGTCTCCCTTGTCCATGGGATCCTCCAGGCAAGAATACTGGAGTGGGTTGCCATGTCCTCCTCCAGGAGAATCTTCCTGACCCAGAGATCAAACCCACGTCTACTGCATTGGCAGGCGGGTTCTTTACGACTAGCGCCTGGCACCTGCAAATGTCAAGAGCAGGCCCAGGATGCAAAGATTCTTCACCATGGAGCTCAATTTCCAAGACTTCCACCAAGACCTTGAGCCAGGCATTGAGGTAGGAACTGGGAATTCCATGGTGAACACAATGGATAAGACTCAGACACTCCCCATGGAGCTTAGAGACTCTAGGACATTATAAACCATCTCTCCATCTGTAACCTCTGGACCCCTCACCCAATGCCATGCACACCAGCCAGGGCCTTGCAGGCTCACTCTATCCCCTTTGAGCAAGGGAGCCCCCAGACAGAGAGAGAGGGAAGGACTCAAAGCCGTGTGTCCAGACATGATCTGCACTGGGAAGGGGGGTAATCCCAACTCTGAGCCCCACAAACTCATCCCCACCCAGTGAGGAGCCAGAGGAAGAAGCAGCTGGTGTGCAGGAGGGCATGAGCCCCCCAGGGTCCATCAGGCTACATCTTACCTGCCACGAGGTGGCGGACACCAGTGTCCCCCACAGAGCTTTTCCTGAGCAGAGGACAACTGATCTCTTTCCTTCCTGTCTCAGTTTACAGAGTCCCAGCTCCGCTCTGGGGAAGCTCCTCCCTGAATCTAAGCAGCATTCCCCTACTGCTCCCACAGTCTTTTTTTTTTTTCTTCCTAGTTCCTCTTCCATTCAAATGCCTCAACTTTTCTAGCTTCTCCTTCAACTCTCCTCACCCCATC
Source organism: Bos mutus (assembly GCF_027580195.1). Lineage (NCBI taxonomy): Eukaryota > Metazoa > Chordata > Mammalia > Artiodactyla > Bovidae > Bos > Bos mutus. The sequence continues at coordinate 20,992,351 of NC_091619.1, read as the reverse complement.
TCTCTCTCATCCTTCCTTCCCTGACACCTGCACCCATTCACTTTGGCCTCCTGATATCCAGGCTTGGAAGGAGCTGGGACCCACTGTCCCAGTTCTAATACTGAAAGTCTTGAGTTTGAGAGAACCTCTGTGTCCCAGGGACAGGAATGCACCCTACCTGGAAGGTAAGATACTGCACGAGGCTCAGATGGGAGCAGGGTTTGGGTGCAAATACGAAGAGGCCAGCAGCATTTTCCCACGTGTCCGCAGAGACAGACAGACACACATACACCCTATACACAGAGATACCCATAAACAGTCTCCAAAACAAAAGCACAGCCCACACACCCAGGAGCAGACATTCACAGACACACGCACTCAGGCTCACACACAGACACGCCCAGACTCACACACCCACACTCCTAGAGACAGGTGTGTGTGGTCACAGACGGGCACATACAGTATACCAACAACACACAGTGGAAACACCAGAACTGACACAAACGCCCACGCACAAAACACACGGCCATGGAGACAGACATCCACGGGAGACGTGCACTCATTTTACGACTCATCGGAGACACACAGACACACATTCAGACACCCACAGAGAGGCAGGAAGGAGACCCGGGAGCACAAAGACGCCTTCACCTGCGCCCACGGGCTGAGCCGAGCAACAGATTCCAGACCTTTTCCCTGTTCTGCCCTGGAAATACTCACAGGGCTGGGGGGGCAGGGGGGGAGGTGGGCAGCTCCTCCTCACCCCCCAGAGGAGAAGGTGGACCCAGCCCCAAGGTCTCCATGGACCCTAGCTCGAGATTCACAGAACCAAACGGAGAGCACGCACCCCCTACCCTACTGAAGATCTTTCTCCCTGGGGTGTGGGGGAGTCCTGCCCCCCGACCAGGAGCCAGGGCTGGGGACAGCTCTGAGACTAGCCTCTCTGGAGACGGAGGGGCGGGGGGGTGGGCGTGGGAAGCCCTGGCTCCCTCTCTGGGGGTCGGGTGGCGGGGGTGGAGAAGTGTGAGTGAAATGGGTTTATTACTGGGAGTCTGTTGCCTCGATTGGTATCGATCCCTGCATGTCACCTTCCATTGCCACTAATGGGACATGAAGAGTCGCCACCGACACCAGCCCCGGCGGCACGCACAAACCCATAGCTCCCCTCCCCCGTCCCCACGTCCCGAGCTGCAGCCCAGGCGGCCTCGGCCCTGCTACCAGCTGACCCCCTCCTCCCTCCACCTCATCAACTCCTTCTCCTTCGCTTCCTCTCCTTCTGCCTCTTCTTTGTCTCCTTGAGTCTGACTCCAAAAGCTTCCCCCACCTGCTTTCCTTTCCCCCTTTACGGTCACCTAAGGACCCTATCCCCCCACTCAGGGGTGTCCCTTTTCCCTCCCTTCACTTCTCTCCTTCCTCCTCTGGATCCAGAATCGGCCACCATCACTCCCCAAATAAGGGTGCATTGGGTCCCAGCCAATCTTGGGGAACAAGGGGGAGTCAAGGAAATGAGCCAGTGGGAATGACCCCTCTTTCACCAACATCTGGCAAGGAGTGCTTCTCAAAGGATAATTTCCTTCTATCACACCAACCTGGCCAGACAGAACATCCTGGAACAGCCAAGTCCCCCAAACAGACCCTCCTGGAACAGCGGGGCCCCCCACCTTCAGTCCACTGGCTGCCACGACCCCAGGCTGGATCCTGGGTAGAACAGCAAAGAGAGAGTGAAGATGAGGAGTCTGTTTTCTTTTTCTTATCCTGCTCCTCAGGGAGGAGATGGCACCACCTCCCTGTCCACCCCACCTGGCAAGCCCCACATCCCCTGCAGTGCCTGGTGAAGCCCTCCCCAGGGCCTGATCCCATCCAAGGGTCTGCAGTCCTGCCCACGGTAATGTCAGATAGTCACAAAGGCACAAGTGAGACCCAAAAAGACCCATCCAGGGTGATGAGGTCTTGATACAAAGTATGTCAGACAGTGTCAATAGGCTGGGAATTTAGCCTATTGTGCTGGTTACTCAAGTATGAAAAAAAGTCACTAACTAGAGCAGGAAAAGTCCACTCGAGGCGCAAACAGAGCATCCTTGGCTTTGCTGCTGGGAAAGCAGTCTGCATGCCCGAGTCTGTGCCATTAAGCCCTGGGGACTGGTGGGGCAGCTGAGGAGAGGGACTCCTCCCAGCCCCACCCTGCACCACACTCAGCCCTGAGAGATTCCTCCCCAAGAGGACCCTGGGAGACACCCAGAGCCATCTCTAGGCCCCCAGGTAAAAAGGGTGGCCTCTTGTCGATCCCTGTCACCAGACAGGGATGGGGTTTCCACCCCTCATCACTTAGCCCCATTACTGTGTCCTGTCCAGGTTGTTTAGGAGGCTGGACCAGGCCAAGTAGAGGTACTAGATACAAAGCTAGGGGTTTGAAGGTAGCTTCAAAAGTTGAGGCTGCTTGAACCTAGATGTCCACCGACTGATGAATGGACAGCTCAACAAGGCAGCTTATAAAATCATTCAGCCATAAAAAGGAATGCATTTGAGTCAGTTCTAATGAGGTGGATGAACCTAGAGCCTATAACACAGAGTGAAGTAAGTCAGAAAGAGAAAGATAAATGTAGTATACTAACGCATATATACGGAATCTAGAAAGATGGTACCAAAGAATTTATTTGCAGGGCAGCAATGAAGAAACAGACATAGAAAATAGGCTTATGGACATGGGAAGAGGGGAGGAGAGGGTGAGATGTATGGAGAGAGTAACATGGAAACTTACATTACCATATGTAAAATAGATAGCCAATGGAAATTTGCTGTATGTCTCATGGAACTCAAACAGGGGCTCTGTATCAACCTAGAGGGGTGGGATGGGGAGGCAGATGGGAGGTTCAAGAGGGAGGGGACATATGTATACCTATGACTGATTCATGTTGAGGTCGGACAGAAAACAACAAAATTCTGTAAAGCAATTATCCTTCAATTGAAAAATAAATGAATTTTTTGGAAAAGGTTGAGGTTGCTTGTTGCCAAGGTAGGGTAGTTGGAGGGTCTAGAGTGTGGGGAGCCAGTGGGATGTTCCTTTCTGGTTTACTCTGCAACCCTTGGTAGGACAGCCCCATGTCCAGGCACTGCACCAGGCACCTGATACACACAGAGATGCTCAGAAAACCAAAGGAAGCGACTTCCCTGGTGATCCAGTGATTAGGACTCCATGCTCCCACAGCAAGGGGGCATGGGTCCAATCCCTAGTGGTCAATCCCACATGCCTTATTGAGCTGCCAAAAAAAAAAAAAAAGCAAAGGAAAGGGCTGGATTTGGCCAGCGGACACCCTTCCCCAAAGGGCACTAGGCCCTTTGCCTGTGTTTTGGGGAAGAAACAGAGGAGGCCCAGGGTCCCATGCTAGAAGCCAAAGTCTGTGCTGAGTGCCCGGGGTTCCTAGTCCCAAGCCAGCCTCCTCGAGGAGGCCCAGCAATCAAAATGTGAATTGACCAGAAAGGGTGGGGGTGGTGAGGGGGACACTTTGATCAGGTTTACGGGAATACAAGAGGAAGTGGGTAGGGACAGCGTGTGGAGCAGCAGAAGAGAAAAGGTGAAACCCTAATTGTCTCAGAAGCAGCTGCTCTGGTTCTCGAAAGGACTTGAAGTTAGCAACGTGAGGGACTTTCCTGGGAGTTGGGACGGTGGCAGGAAGTAGGAAAGCAGAAGAGCCTTGATCCTCCCTTCCTGGGAGCCTGTCAGATGTGGCCCTCCCAGGAGAGCTGTGGAGGCATCAGGTGGTCCAAAAGACCCTTGGGATCCAGGCAAGGTGGAGGTCCCAGTCCTCCCACTAAAGATTCTGCCACCACCTGCTCTTCCAATGGGGCCTTCATGCTGGAGCAGGAGTGGGGAACGCTTCTTCCTCCCCAGAATGCTCTCCTTGGCCTTGGCTTCTTCCCGCTTTGAACTCAAATCGTCCTAAATCCTTACATGAGGGAAATAGGATGGAGTGAAGGGGAGCAAGGGACAGAGCCAGCTCTTCAGGTGGGAAAACACCAGTGATACCTGAGAGAGATACCCAGAGTGGCCTGTCCCGGCACCAACCCCGGTCTTCCTGGTTGTAGCTCTCTGTTTTCTATGGCAATCAAGTTTACTTCATCCTGGCTAATATTCCTCCCTTCTCCCTGCACCAACTCCCTGGAACAACGTTCTGGACCATCCCTCCCTTTGCAGCTTCTTTCCTTTCTGCCATCGATGGGCCCTGAGGCCCGTCCTGCCTCTCCGCCCCCAGCAAGGACTCTCTTTGTGGCCCCCCAGCTCCTGTCTCTTCCATCAATCAACCTCTCTCTCTCACCTTTCCATCATGTTAGCTTCGGTTGATTTAACCAGAAAACAACCCCTAGAATTTAATTCCATGGCCCTCCATTCCCATCTCGATCAGCTCGAGACTGGGAGGGGCTGTGTAATGATGGGGGAGTAGCAAGGGGTAGAGACAGAAACTTGGCCTCCTAGACTCAGGAAGAGAAAAAAGAAAAGAAAATCATATTGATTCCCCAATGACAGTCATCAGTCTTTTCCTCCCCACTAGGGACTGCAGAGATTGGACACAGACCCAACAGGCTCCAGGGTCCCTTGGTCCCCAGGACTTAAAAACAGAGGCTGTAGTGATCTTTGACATGCTCACTCCTCTAGTTTCCCCTGAGGTCAGTTACCTCAATCCTCCATGCCCTCCCCAGTGTAAGCTGGAATCTTACCGCCTTCTCTTGTTCCTGCTGTTTTTAGTGGGATACCTGATGCCCCTGCAGTTACTTTCTTCCCTCTGGTTTAGGATTTAGTTGGCAGTTCTTCTTGCTGTCTAACTTTGAGTAGTATTTATAAAGAAAAGGAAAATGAAAAATCTATTTTCTATAGCCTTAAGAGGAAAGAGACATAATAAGTGCTTTAAAAACCTTAGAGAAAAGGTGATTGGGTAAATTATCAGTTTCATTTTAGTACTTGAGACTAAGAGGAAAATTATAGATTATGACTGTTCATCCCCAGTATGGGAGCAGGGTGGGGCCTGGGACTCCAAGGGAAAAGCAGGGAGTGAGGTGGTGTTAAGAGTCAGAGGTTGTGAAGAGGGGATTCTTTACCAGGCCAGGACTCTTATCTCCACAGGACCTTCTGAGGGAGAAGGGCTGATGCAGAGGGAAGGGTAGACAGCTGGAAGGACTTCCCGACAGTTCTGTCCCTTTTCCTAGAACTGAGGCAGGAGTAGCCCTCTCATCAGTCTCTCTGTTGGTCAGATGTTTCAAGAGCCATCTGCCCCAGAGGTGGGCTCTGGATGCAAAGGACCCAGTGGAAGACACTCCCTCCCACGGCACCCCCACAGAGGTGCAGAGGGCGTGGGGCCGTGGTGCCACCGGCCCCTGAAGGGTTAAAGCTATTGTCTGAAAAACCACATCAGCTCCCCTGGGAGCTTGGAGATCCCGCTCTCATTTTAAGTAACCCTAACTCAGCGTGTGATGAGCGAGGGGTCGCTGGGCGAGAAGTGCGACTGGAAGGAGCCGCTGGACAGAGCCCGGACCGGCTGGCTGCTGCGGCAAGGTAAGGGGTTCGGGGGGCCAGCCAGGAGGACGATCCTTCTCCGCCCCCACCCCCATCCCCACCCCAGCTGGGGTGCCAGTTGGGGGACAGCTGGGAAGGGGAGAAGAAAAGAGACACAGGCACCGGGTGAAGATGAGAACCCAAGGGCCACACTGAAGCCTCCTGGAGGGGGCCGGGCTCCTCTATACAGATGCAGGATAGTGCAGAGGCAGGTGTGGGGCAGTCAGGGCAGAGAGAGGGGTCGAAAGACAGCGGGTCTGACATGGCACCAGGGTCTTCTCCTCAGATAGGGCGCAGCTGGGGTCAGATGTCGGCTCACTGGGGCAGAGCAGACTCCTGGGATTCATGGGGCTGAGTCAGGCTCTGGGTGCTGAATGAATGAGGGTCTCAGCCATCCCCGTGCCCTGTTGTCTCTGCCTACAGGGAGTTCAGCATCTCAGCGTGTCACTGCTGCCATCCCTCTGACACTGAGGGGGTGGGCATCACAGCCTGGGCATAGGAAGGAGCAGCAGGTGGTCCAGGGAGGGCAGAGTTAAGGTTGTGCTCCCATCTGAGCCAGGCTGGGATGAAGTGACATCTCTGATGGGGTGACGGGATTCTGCCCCGTCCATCTGCTTCCCTCGCTTCCTCAGACTCCTGGCTCCATCCCAGAGAACGAGATCCAAGAAGCCTGAAATCTAAGAACTTGGGTGCCCCTTGGCAGGAGCACCCCTGTGATGGTGGGGACAGATGTGGGCTGTGTGAGGTGGGAAAGGCACCCAAGGTGATGTTCCTATGGCAGACAGAGGTCCCGTGACTCCCAACCCCTTCCCAACTGACCAGAGGAGACGGAAGAGAGTGGGGCCGCAGCCACTGCATCTCCAGCCCCTCTCTGGCCCTGCTCAAGGGCAGTGGGGGCCCATGGGGAGAGGGTCCAGGGCACACGCATGGGGTTGTAAGCTGGGTTTAGTGGAAGTTGAAGTTAGGGCTCGCGGTAAGACTGGGGATGAGGACGAGGGTTGAGGTGGAGGCTGGAAGCAACACTGCACGAAGGGCTGGGACTGAGTCAGAAGGCATCAGAGGCCCCCAGCTGAGGAGAGCGCCCCAGAGGCCCTCTGCCCACAGCTGCATTCCTGGTCCCTGTTACTCAGCCCAGGAAGGTCTGCCAGCTCATCCCAGCTCAGCACTTGGCTGGGAGCTTTCACTTCCTCCAGCTGGCCTGGCTCCTCAGCCACCTCAGCAGCGCCTGCTGGAGGGGATTTCTTGTCCCCTGGTCGGGGTGGGGGGGGATGAAGGGAAGGATCAGGGGGTGTCCAGGCAGGGGGATCCCCTGAGGCCCTGCTGATGGGAATGAGATGAAAGGAACTGACACTGAGTTTGTGCTGGGGGAGAGGGCAAGGGGTTGCTGGAGGGCTGGTGGGGGGCGGGGGAGAGAAGGGGCTGTAGAAGCCAGGTCGGGAAGCTGGGGGCCTGGGTTTGATTTCCAGCTCTGAAGCACAGGTGAGAGACAGGAGGGCAGGAGAAAGACAAAGAGGTAAGAAAAAAGAAACAATAAGGAGAGGCAGGGACGGAGACAGGGCAGGCTGGGTGAGCGGTTGGGGAGGCACTCGCAAGAAGGAAAACAGGCTCAGCGGAGGCAAGACAGACCGCTTGGTTTGTAGACAGTATGATTTGTAGACGTCAGATGTAAGGAACAGAGAAACCAAGGGAAACTGAAACAGAAAAGTATAAACAACAGAGAGAAAAGAAAATGATGGAGCTGGGGAAGTAAGGCAAGAGAAGGCTTGGCGGACGGGAAGTGGAAAGGAGGAAGAAGGAGACTTGAGTGGGGAGAGGAGAGAAACTGTAAGGAAGGAGGAAACAGTTGAAAATTAAAGGTCAAACAAAGCGAAACAGAGACGTGGAGGGGCCAGACCAAGGCAGGGGTGGGTGTGGGGCTGGAAGCTGGTCTCCTGACACCCTAATCCACATCCCCCAGCCCATGGGGCCTTAAGGGGTCTGGGACTTCCCCCATGACTTTTAACTGCCCTTCCTGCCAGCTCTGGGGGTGGAGCATGGGGGTGTCTGGCTTTGGGTTTCTACTCCATGGAGTTACACAAACCTTTTAAATCCCACGGTCCCCAGGGACCATGGAGGCAAAAGTCAGAGACAGTCTGCAAGGGGCTGGAGGGGCTGAGGGGAAGAGGAGGTAAAGATCTGAGACCCCTGGGTGTGGGGGTGGGGCGGAGAAACTGAGGACAGGAGCCGGCTGAGATGGAGCCTGGAGATGGAGCTCAGGGCTGGGGAGGAGGAAGAAAGGGTTCAGGAGGAGTCCAATGAGCCTGGCAGAGCAGTGGCAGAGAAGGCAGTGTCTCTCACGGGTGTGGGCTGATGGCCTGCGGGAGGGAGCCAGGGTTCAGCTGGCTAGATTCCCAGCCAGGAAGCATCCAGAAGGGGTCCTCTGCCCTAGAGTCTCTAGGTCTGACAGAAAGGACAAGATGTCCTTGGTGAAGAAGGACATCTATCCCAGCTCCTCCCCCAAACTCCCCAAGGAAAAAGGTGTTGGCTTTGCCCTTCCCAGGCTCCCAGCGGTCTTGCTCGCCCACCTAAGCTGCTTTCACTAATAGCATTAAGGAAGGTCTCAGGACTAACACTCCCCACTTGGGGCTGAGATCAAGGGGAGAGACTAGAGGCTTCTAATCAGATTGGGGATTTGGTGGTGGGTGGTGGTGGGGGGGAGGGATACACACTTTGCTCAGTGCTCACCAGCAGAAGATATTACCCACCCCACCTCACCCCCAGCCCACCAGCCTGTATTTCCCTGGTTGCCCCTCTGGGCTGCTTTCTCCACTCCGATCTTTCCTTCTCTCCTGTGGTGGTATCTGGACCTCACCTGTGTCCACAGCATCCAATTTCCGCAATGCTATTTGTCTCTGATTCACTCTTTTCCTCGCTGACTCACTTGCCCTCTCTTTCAGCTGCCTTTGAATTTACAGTCTGTCTTCCCACTGCACCAATCAAGCAGTCACTGAGAAGACTTGGTTGTGTCCAAACAATCAGATTATGGGGACAATCCACTTTAGCCCCTTAGAAGGGCCAACAACAAAGTGTCTTTGAGGCACAAATTTCATACTTTGCATGGAGGCAACCTTGGTCTTGAACTCTGAGGGTTTTTTAATTCTGGGTGTGTTCCTGTCTTTCTCACTCTCTCTGTATTCCACTCTGCCCGTCTGATGTCCTCTGGCTTCCTGGGGTTCCCACTGATCATCTTTCAGGCAAAGAGCCCACTCCTTAGGTTTAATGGGAGTGCCTCTTTCAGGACCCCAGGGCCTCCTGCCAGCCTTGCCCCTGCTCCCAAGTTTTCTGCCCTGATTGATTACAGCTGGGAGCCTGGAGTCAGACAGACCTGTTTCCATCTGGCTCCACCACTTGCCCTGGGATCTTATGCAAGTCTCCTAATCTTTTGAACCTCAATTTCCTCAGCTTGCAAAATGAAGATAATGATACCCATCACAAAGGATCATTGTGAAGATTCAATGAAGTAACTAACATAAGGGAAAAAAATGTCAAGCCCAATGCTAGGTGCATGATAGGGGCCCAATTCATATTAACTAAACCCTTGAAAAGGTAAAATCTGCTTGGGACATTTCGTTTGGCTCGTTTGGCTGGCTAAGACTTACTGTCTATTTTATCATTGTTATCTCTGTTGCTTTTCTTAAATAATGACCTAGAACCTACATGTGTTGCAATGGGCCCTTGCCGTTGGTCAAGGGGATTAATCATATTATTAATAATCAGAATAATGGTAAGACAATAATAATAATTGCTTGCTACTATAACCCATCAGGAAATACAAAGCCCTTAAGAGCAGGCTCTCTGATCATTCAAGATTGGGTTATGATCCTTTGTGATTTATGGTTCTCAATACTCATCCTCTCAGGCCATTGCACTGATCCTGTAGTCCGGGCGGGAGGGGCTGTGCAAGGCCTGTTAGAGCTGCCCCCACCTCAATCCCCAGCCCACAGGACAAGAGGGAGGGAGCTGGGAGAAGGGGGGAATAGACAGAGTAGGAACACCTCCCCCCAGCCTTGGGGAGCATTGCCACCAGAATGTGGGTTAAAATCAGTCCTAATGAGCTGGATGAACCTAGAGCCTATTAAACAGAGTGAAATAAGTCAGAAAGAGACATATGGTATATTAACACATGTGTATGGGATCTAGAGAGATGGTACTGATGAGACTATTTGCGGAGCAGCAGTGGACACGCAGACATAAACAGACCTGTGGACATGGTGGAAGAAGGAGAGGCCGGGATGGATTGAGAGACTAGCACGTGTAAAATGCAAAATAGACGTTTTCATGTATAAAATGGAGAGCTGGTGGGAATTTGCTATGTGACACAGGGAGCTCAGCCCAGTGCTCTGTGACCACCCAGAGGGGCGAGATGAGGAGGGAGATGGGAGGGAGGCTCTGGAGGGAGGAGATATGTGTGTCTCTGTGGCTGATTCACTCTGATATATGGCAGAAACCAGCACAATAAGGTAAAGCAATTATCTTCCAATTAAAACAATTTTTTTTTTTTTTTTAAAAAGAAGTATGAGGAATTACGGTTAAACAGCCAGAGCAATGCTTGGGTGTGAAGGTAGAAGTAAAACCTGCTCGTCTCTGAAGGTTCCCCGTGGCCAGCTCAGGGACCCCTGCAGAAAAGGGTGGACTAGAGGGAAGACACTTGGCAGGGCTCAGCAGCAGTGAGGATTTCCACACCCAGAGCCAGCAAGCTCCTCAGACATGCGAGGATCCAAGAAGGACCCTCACAAACATGGGAGAAGCCAAGGAGGAGGCTGAGGCATTTAGGAAACCCAGAGTTTGACCTACTTGGACGTAGTATTTTTAATTTTTTTCTTTGAAGGAGCAGGAGAGAGGGTGTGGTAGCCTACCTAGGTGGCTGAATATTATAAATGTTGAATTAAGGTCTTGCTTTGCACTCTTTCACTTAAGAGCTGTGTGTGTGACCCTAGAGAAGTCACTCAGCACCTCTGCGTTCCATCTCAGCTGATAACTTCCTGTGAGGTTCAAGATGTGTCAATTCCTCCCCACAGTGCAGGGCGCCTTGAGGGTCTGCTCTCCAATGGGTTTATTGTTCCCTTCTTGCCAGATCCTAAACCTGAGATCTCAAACCCTCCAGACCAGGAAACTTTATCAGATCCAGCAGGCATGGCAGCCCTAGGAATTATATCTACTTCCTCCAAGGAACACGCCTCCTTGGGCATCTGTCACCTCTGCAGCCCCTATTTCCCCATCCGTTCTCCTGAGCTGAAGTAGGAGAGATCCCCAAGCAGCTGGAGGTTAGACAAAAGAGGAACTTTCCAATGAGTTGCTTCCCAGGTGGCACTAGCGGTAAAGAACCCTCCTGCCAACGCAGGAGACCTAAGAGACACGGGTTCCATCCCTAGGTTGGGAAGATCCCCTGGAGAAGGAAATGGCAACCCACTCCAGTATTCTTGCTTGGAGAATCTCATGGACAGAGAGAAGAACCTGGCGGCTACAGTCCCTGGTATCACAAGAGTTGGGCACGAATTAGCAACTAAACCACCACCACCACCATAGTTGGTTAACAATGCTGTGTGCATTTCCGCTATACAGCAAAGTGATTCAGTTATACATATATACACATCCCTTTTCATATTCTTTTTCATTATGGTTTATCACAGGGTGTTGAATAGTTCCCTGTGCTATACAGTACGACCTTGTTATCGGAATTCCTCAACTTCTTAACACCCACAGCCCCTTGATGCTGTTTCCCCGTGGGTTCTTGCTACTCACAGTACAGCCCACAGACCAGCAGCACTGAGATCACCTAGGAGCTCGTTAGAAATGCAGAATCTCAAGTTCCACCAAGTCCCACTGAATTAGAATCTGCATTTTAAAGAGATCCCCAGGCGACTCTTATGCACATTAGAGTTTGAGAAGCACTTTTACAGATGATTTAAGTCTTAAGGCAGCAGAATATAGGAGAAAGTGCTGTGGAATAGGAGTGGGGGGTGGGGGGCGGCCACACATGGTGTAGCAAGTCACTTTCCCTCTCTGAGCCTCATCTGGCAAGTGAGGAGGCTACTCCAGATAAGCTCTCACTTGCCCCCAGACCTGACGGCCTAGAAGTTCTAGTTGAGAACAGCGCTTGCCTCGTGCCAACTGCAGTAGAGATGGAAACTCAGAGCCCAGGTGGTGTGAGCCGGTCCCCTGTTGGTGAGCGAGCTGTTGAAACAGTCAGGTAACCCCACTGCGTCTGGCCCAGCCTGAAGCAGGCCTCTCGTTCTGCCGAACCCATCCCCCTCCCATCTCTCCTTGTCCTCTGGTCTGTCGGCTCCTCCTGCACCAGTGACATGGAAGCCAGCCAGCCTTTCACACCACCCTCAGTCCCATCCAGAAGGTGTCGGGACAAAGACAACTCCTCCCCTCACCTGCAACAGGCAAGTTTATCTCACTAGGACTGGTCCCCCAGTCTTCTCCCGTCTCACCAGCTGCCCCTGTCCCACCCCAAGCTAAACTGGGAACCAGCAAGATTCCTTCTTCCTCGTCCAAGGTTCACTAATGCAGCAAATATTTAGAGAGCTTCTGTGAGTACAAGACCCTGGGTTAGGCTGAGATCTGGGGCGCCAGCAGTGAAAGAGGCGCCCAGGGTTCCTGAGCGCAGGCAGCTGACGTGCTGAAGGGGAAGACGTAGGCGAGACATAAAGTGACATCCTTGCTACATCCCTCACCATTCAGTGATTCTACCAAGAATCATTTCTTGAACATCCATGAAAAGGCAGGTGCTCTGCTAGGCACTTGAGACTTCTCAGTGAGTAAACACACAAGAGTCCCTCCTCTTCTCAAATGCAAAATCATTCTAGGCATTAGAAAGGTGTGGGTCTGTCAATCTGCCACCTCCTTCCCTTCAAGGTTTAGAAAGAGCCAACGATTAATTACATTTTAGCTTGTCTTCTCTTGGGAAAAACCTCAATCCTGTTAAGCCCTGAGAAGAGATCTCATTCTCTGTCTAAATCCCCCAGCAGGGGAAGGATCTAGAGGGCAAGATCTAGACCCTTTGCATTCCTCTCCATCTATTTAAGTGGCTCAGCCTCAAACCCCGAGTCCTGGGTCAGCCCCTGGCCAGTGAGGAGGTCCCCAGGGGAGGTTTGGCCCAGCCTGGCTGTGGGGCAGTGTCCTGCTCAGACCCCACTCCCCTTCCCCAGTCTCCCCCTTCTTCTCTCTTTCCTTCCTCTTTCACTTCCTTCTCCCCTGCCTTTTTCTTTCCCTTCCTGCTAAGGGGACTATTTCCCCCCCAAGGCCCAGACGCAGCCCTCGCTCCCTGGGAGTGGACCATGCACTGCAGCTGCTTGGCCAAGGGCCTCTCTGCCATCTCCGCTGCTGGTAACGCCTGGATCCCAGGTGAGCCTCTGCCAGGGGTCCCAGCGGCGCCCCAGAGGAGGCCTCGGGGAGCGGTGGGGCAGTGCTGACTCCCCTCTCCACCCCAGGCCTGGCCTTCCCCGACTGGGCCTACAAAGCCGAGTCGTCCCCGGGCTCCCGGCAGATCCAGCTGTGGCACTTCATCCTAGAGCTGCTGCAGAAGGAGGAGTTCCACCATGTCATTGCCTGGCAGCAGGGAGAATACGGGGAATTCGTCATCAAGGATCCAGACGAGGTGGCCCGCCTCTGGGGCCGCAGGAAGTGCAAACCACAGATGAATTACGACAAGCTGAGCCGGGCCCTCAGGTGAGAGGAGGCAGCCAACGTGACCAGAGAGGGAAGAGTTCAGACAAAAAGGCTGTGGTTTCTGGCACCCCTGTCCAATTCCCGCCCCTCTGAGGCTTGGGAAACGCTTTGGAGTGTGTCTAGCGGTTATCCAAGAACAGCTAGGGGTCAATCTTGCCAATCTTGGGGAGCGGGGATATGGCTGGGTCTCCTGAATGCATCCTCCCTGCCAACCTCCTGCTCTCATCCTTGGGATCTCCAGATATTACTACAATAAGAGGATCCTGCACAAGACCAAAGGCAAAAGGTTCACTTACAAGTTCAACTTCAGCAAGCTCATCGTCGTTAACTACCCTCTGTGGGAGATCCGGACGGCCCCGTCCCCCTGCTTGCTGCTGGGGGCCCCTGCTCTATTTCAGCCAGCGCTGCTCCCCACGGGTGTGCAGAGTGAGGTAGGCACGAAAGCCGGGCCTGTCCCCAGAGCTCCACCAGGCCTCGCCTCTCCATCCAGAATGCCCCCACCCTCCTCTCTGCCTTGGGGGCCCATTAGCTTTCAATGTTCTTCTCCCCCTGCATCCAAGTCCCCGAGTGTCCCAGGGGCAGAACTGATATTCTGAATCACCCCTCCATTTTTAACAATCCCAACAATATAGCCTGTGAGAGAGGGCAACTCCTTCTGCACCAGGCATGACTCCTTTAATGATGGGTCACAAGGAAGGGGGTTGGGTCTCCAGAGAGGGTGCAGGACATGTGGGCAGTGCTGACTTAAGAACCATTATGAGACTATTTCATTATTTTAATGACTGGTTGTTAAACAATGTGTACTGTGGAATACATACCAAGGAGGGACCGTTCCACCCCCGTGCCTGCCTCTCCTCACTCCCCAGCTCCTACACAGCATGCTGTTCACCCATCGGGCCATGGCGGAGCAGCTGGCTGGACAGTGGACCCCTCAAGGGCCACCAGAGGCCTCTGGGAACAAGAAGGGGAGCAGCAGCAGCGTCCACCGTGAGTGCTCGCGCCTGGAGAGGGCCCAGGGAATTTTGAACAGAGGAGGGGAGAACCCTTCAGATTGAGCGCATGGAAGAGCGGGCATGAGTCCGGGAACACATCGTGTATACAATCAACAAACATTTAGTGCACACCAGCTATTTACTCAGAGAAGGCAATGGCAACCCACTCCAGTACTCTTGCCTGGAGAATCCCATGGGCGGGCGAGCCTAGTGGGCTGCCATCTACGGGGGTCACACAGAGTCAGACACAACTGAAGCGACTTAGCAGCAGCAGCCGCTATTTACTAGGTGTGGGGGTCCACGTGTGAAAGACGGCCCTCAGGATGCTCAGAGACAAGTGAGGAGCAGAAACAGGAGGGTGGTCAGTGCCCAGTACTGGGATTCAGGGAAGCGCAAGGTGCGCTTGGGGCTTCCTGGAGGAGGCTGCACCTGAGCAGGAGAAGAAGATGGAGAAAGATGTCCAGGCAGACGGAACAGCATTTATAATGGAAAAAGCTGCCAATGAGCGTAGTCAAATCTGAAGATCTGCTGGTAGCTTACATGGTCAGAGTGAGGCATGTCAGGACCAGGGATGAGGAGAAAGAGGAGAGACACAGCTGACAAGATGATGCTGGCAAGGGAAATGGGCGTTTAGTCCCAGAAAGCCTCAGAAGCCATGCTGAAGGGCTTGGACTTAATCCTGAAAGCAAAAGGAACCCAGAGGGAGAAACGTGTCCAGATGTTCATTTTACAAAGACAACTTGGGATGTATGTAGAGTTAGGGATGTAGGATGCCTACAACCGGTGTTGGAGGCTTTTGAAGATCTAGGTAGCTGGTGACGGAGCCAGAACCAAGGCAAGGGCCTGGGTGCAGAAGGAGGCCCAGTTGAAGAGAAATTGGGAAGATACATTTCACTCATTCATTCACTCATTACTTCTTTCAACAGATAGCTCATGAGCTCCTGTTGAATGTGCCAGGCCCTGTCCTAGGGCTTGGGGCGCCAACGTGAGCAAGATTGCCTTTATAAAGCTTGTAGGCAAGAGGGATATTCAGTTAATAAGCCAACAAACTGACAAGCATTGGTATCTGTACCAAATGCTAGAGAAGCTCAGGGTGCAGACAGCAGCCAGGAAGACTTCCTTGACAAAGTGGCATTTGAGCTGAGACCCAGAATGTAAACTGGTGCCAGCTTAGTTCAGAGGGAGAGAGGCAAGCATATGGCAAGCAGAGATCACAAAGTGTGCAAAGGTTCTGGGGCAGGAAAGAGGCACTGGGAGCTCACCAGTGTGGCAGCACACGGCGATTGAGGGGGACACGGTAAAAATGCAGGCAGGGGCCTCCTCTTCTGGGGCTGTAACCTGGGGAGCAGCAAAATCAGATTTTTTGTGACAGAGATCCTTGACCAACCATAGGCTCTTCTGCAGAGGCCCACAACATGTCCCTCCACTTCTGGCAATTTTGTGGAACAAAGACCCTTGGCCTTAGCCCCACTCCAGTGCAGCTGGGAGTCCAGAGGTCCCACCTCCCAGAGAATGCAGAGCACCTGGCTCCAGGCCCTCACGAGTGCAGCCAAGGCTGTGGGTGTGGGGTGGCCCAAGGCCTGCCAGGACTCGCAGGGCCACAAGTCAGGCAGCCTAGAGCAAGACAGCACCTGAACACCTCCCTGTTCTTCCACTCTCAGCCACCCCTTCCTAGTTCTGGGAATGCCCTGGGCACAGAGCTTCTCTCTTTGAGAAACTATCAGGGGGAAAAAAAAAAAGTATTCCCTGGCGAGCCCCAGCTTGGAGTTGTTTCGCACCTCCCTGCCCTCTGTGGGTACAGGCCCTACCTGTGCTGGGGCCCTGAGGCATGCTCAGCAGGTTAGGTCACTGGAAGGCCAGCAGCACCCACATGGCCCACTTCTGGACTGGGATTCCAGAAGGCAGTGCCAACCCCTCACTCCGCCTTCACTCTCAACTGCTTCTGGGCAGCCGAGAGGCCAGGACTACTGAGCCAGCGGCAGGAAGCCACAGGGCTAGAGCTAGGAATGGGAGGGGAAGGGGAGGAAGGCTCTTAGAACCATCCCCTCCACTTGCCTGCTCAGCTGTGGGGCTCTGAGGGAGATGCTGTCCTCGGAACCCCCAAGGGATACAGCCGTGCTGGGGAAAAACAACAGTCCCCGCTTCACCTAAGAATCCAAGGAAAGGACAGTGATTCAGGAGAAGGTACATGCTGGGCTTCCCTGGTGGCTCAGGTGGTCAAGAATCCACCTGCAATGCAGGAGACCTGGGTTCAATCCCTGGGGGAGATCCCTGGAGAAGGGACTGGCTACCCACTCTGGTACTCTGGCCTGGAGAATTCCATGGACAGAGGAGCCTGGCATTCTACAGTCCATGTAGAGGCTACATTCCATACTTGTATGACCTTTGCTTCCCTGGTGGCTCAGATGGTAAAGAATCCTCCTACAGCGCAGGAGACGTGGGTTCAATCCCTGGGTTGGGACGATCCCCTGGAGGAGGAAATGACAACCCATTCCAATATTCTTGCCTGGAGAATTTCACGGGCAGAGGAGCCTGGAGGGCTACAGTCCATGGGGTCTCATAGTGTCAGACACAACTGAGCGACTAAGACAGATACACAACGCTGGCAGGGGTGTCCATGCTTTGCCTCATGAAAGATTGTCTTAACTGTTTTCCCCTTTCACAGATCCAATGTCAGAAATTTGTTCTTACCAAATAAATTGGATGAATTAAGTAATAACTAGATGGTTTTTCCGGAGAAGGCAATGGCACTCCACTCTAGTACTCTTGCCTGGAAAATCCCATGGACAGAGGAGCCTGGTAGGCTGCAGTCCATGAGGTCGCTAAGAGTTGGACACAACTGAGCGACTTCACTTTGACTTTTCACTTTCATGCACTGGAGAAGGAAATGGCAGCCCACTCCAGTGTTCTTGCCTGGAGAATCCCAGGGACGGGGGAGCCTGGTGGGCTGCCATCTGTGGGGTCGCACAGAGTCGGACACGACTGAAGCGACGTAGCAGCAGCAGCAAATGGTTTTTCCAGGTTTCACCAGCTATAGCCCTGCTGGTGTTACCACCTTGAGTTCATACTTGACCTTGCTAAGAAAAAAATGTGGAACTGGACTTAGGTTTTGTTTGTTTGGTTGGTCGGTTAGTTGTTTTCAATAATTTTATGTATTTGGCTGTGCAGGCTTTTCTCTAGCTGTGTACACAGGCTTCTCATCGCAGTGGCTTCTCTTGTTGCCAAGCACAGGCTCTGGGGCGTGCGGGCTTCAGTAGCTGCGGCACACGGGCTTAGTGACAACTCCCGGGCTCTAAAGCACGGGCTCGATAGTGTGGCGCATGGTCTTAGTTGGGCTTCCCAGGTGGCTCAGTGGTAAAGAATCCCCCTGCAGACACAAAAGACCCAGGTTCGATCCCTGGATCGGGAAGATCCCCTGGAGTAGGAAATGGCAACCCACTCTGGTATTCTTGCCTGGAAAATTCCATGGACAGAGGAGCCTGGAGGGTTCCAGTCCATGGGGTCTGGAGAATCAGACATGACTGTGTGTGCACGCGTGCACGCACATGTGCCCGCACACACGCACGCGTACACACACACACACACACACACGGGCTTAATTGCTCCGCTGCATATGGGATCTTCCCAGACCAGGGATTGAATTCATGTCTACTGGATTGGCAGGCATATTCTTTACCACTGAGCCACCAGGGAAGCTCTGGAGTTAGGTTTTTTGAACTATAGGAAGTGGTGTGAAATTCTATATAATCATTCTCAGAGATCCCAGGCTAGGAACCCCTATTGTAGGATCCTGGGGAAATGGGGTAGATTTGGAAGGAGGGAGAGCTTCTTGGAGGAAGAGAGCTATGGGCCAGAGCCAGCCAGAGCAGGGGAAGGCTAGGGTTCACCCCACACACATTGGCCTCACAGCTCTGCAGGCCCCTTTGTACCCGTGACACTGCTTGATCTTAGCTGGGAGAGGAGGTTTTATGGATAAAGAAACTGAGACCTGAGAATTTAAATGACAAACCCAGAGCGACACAGCCAGCTCTTTGCCAGACTAGAACAGAACTAGAGTCTTCTTCTACAGGGATGAGGAGAGAGAAGAATGGATCCATTGAATTATGGCAAAGAATAGCCTCAATTCATTCATCCAATGCATTTTTATTGAGCACTTAATACACGCCAGGCTGGGCTGGATCCCAGGATCCAAAACAAAACAGACGCAGTTCCTGCCCCCACAGTGTCGGGGACACAGATATTAAGTAATCTCACAAATGACTCCTGATTCTGAACAACAGGCCCTGGAGGAGAGAACCAGGAAGGAGAGGGGAGGGTTGTCCAGGGGCTTTCACCCAGGCTGGGGAGGCATGGAGGCTTCCCCAAAGAAATGACATTTATGATGAGACGTGAAGCAAAGAAAAAAGGAAAGTGCCCGGGTGGGGAGAGAAAGTTTCAAGCAGGAGCAAAAAGAAATAGGAAGTGGGTCATAAAAGGGGGCATCTCCAACGGTGGACACTCACTGACCCTTTCTCTCTCTCCCTCTCTCCCCTTCTCTCTGTCTCTCTCTCTCCCTAGGACTTGGCTCTGCCCCGGTCCCCTGCCGGCTTGGGCCTTGCTGCCACCTGGGGAGCCCCCTGAACGACCTGCCCAGTTTTGCCTCCTTCACCCCTCCCCTACCATTCGCTGTCCCCTCCAACTGGCCCCGCCTCTCAGCACCCTTCTTGCCCCCTGTCGCCCCAGAGCTGCCCTTCCCAGGGTCCTCCACTCCAGGCACCCTGCTCCCAGGACCCATTTGTGCCCCAGCAGCCCAGCATTTTCCAGAGCGTCCACTGCTGGCCAGACTGGCGCAGGGGGCTGAGGAGAGGCTCCGACTCTGGTCCCTGAGGCCCGAGGGGCTGGAGGTAAAGCCCGAGACCACGTCGGCTCCCAGGGAGGGCTTCTCCTCAGAGAGACAGGGAACCAGCACTGGAGAGGAAGGCCCCGCATCCCCCAGTCTGGCGAGCTTCAAAGCGGTGTGGCCCCTGGATCCTCCTTAATGGGGGAGGAAGGTGCGAAGTTGGGAGGAGTCCCCCAAACTCCCTCTGTCCTCTTGTGTACCTCCCTCTGGCTTTTCACCTTCCCCTGGCTGGAAGCAGGGTGATTGAAGGGGTGGAGCTGGACCCAAGGGGACGGGGGCATCCCAGGGAAGGAGTATATGTGAGGACGGGAAATCCGAGGTGGTGCGCCCCCTCACCAAACTGCTGATCACGTTAAGGAGACATTCTTAATCTCAGTTTTTTTCTTTTTTGAGGGAGATGAGAAAGAGGTTCCCATCATTTGAAAGACCCCATACCTGCCCACACAAGAGGGGAAATTAAGAGTCTAAGCTGGGAATGGGTCAGGAGTTGTTTTGTTCCCCAAGTCTCAGGGCAATTTCTTTCTTCTGTGGGCCACTGTCCCTCACCCAGGCTAAGGTGTCCCATCTCTTTCCTGTGCCTCCACGTGCTTCTCTCCTACCCCTCTGCTTTCTGTGACCCTGGGAGCTCCTGTCACCTTCTTTCTCCAAGACCTAAGCAAGTGGGATCAGGAGGGACGGGCCTCCTCAGCTCTGTAACTCTCCACGGCAAACCACAAATAAAATGCCCTTGGCAAACCGCCCTCTTGGCTGACCACCCACTGCTGCCCTCTGATCTGGTGTGGAGCTAAAGGCCACCCAAGATTTCTGATGGGAAGAGGTGGGGGGGGGTCTGGGAGGGATCCTGAGGCCTAGTAGAAATCGAGCCAGCCAGTCTCCTCCCTCTGCCGCCATCATGTCCCAGAGAGAAAGGCTGAGGCTGCAGCCCGAGTCGCTCCCCAGACCAGTGGGAAACCAGCCTCAAGGAAGGAACTTCAGAGCAGAGCAGAGGTCTTCACAGGTTGACCGCCCCCGCCTCAGGTCCCTGCCATGGGCTTCTAAGCAGAGTTCTAAGGGCCTGGGGATGAAGTACGGTGTTGACAGGGTTCCCCATTGAAGCATCAGGTGGCTGGGGGAAGAGGAGAGAGGGGTCTTTTGTTCAAACAAGGAAAAGCCATCAGAAAAGAACGTTCCAGGAGCCAAGGGAACGGAACCATGTTGCTCTGCTATCTCTAGGCTGCCAATTACAGGCTTCGGATTTATCTCTACTCCCTTCCCATGACGGAGAGCAGAAACTAAGGAGGCTCAGAGGGTGCCTTTTGCCCCTTGTTTGTCCCTGCCTCTCATCCAACGAGTAGGGGTGCTTCCTTCTCTCGGGGCTCCCTGTTCATTCTGCTTTTCACTGCCGCTCAGGCCTTATTTGTGGCAGATGCGTGTTCTCATGGATGGAATGGGGAAGAAGACACCCAGAGAAAGGTGGGGCTAAGCGCTCACCCCACAGAAAGGTTAAGATGATCAAGGAACCAGCCCGCAGGCTTCCAAGCTGGATAGAGGCTGGAAGAAAGGGTCTGTGAGTGGTCTTCATCTTAGTCTCTCTCCCTTACCCCAGATGCCAAAAAAGGGGGACCTCAGACTGTCTCTCCCAGGAGATCCTAGGAGCTACAGTGAAAACTGCTTCTCATTCGCTCCCAAAGTCACAGGCCCATCCCCAGTCCTACGGAAAGGATGAACCCCCAGCCTGGGGCTTTCCCATCATCCTGCCCAGTTTAGGGAGACAAAGAGCTAATGTTGTCTGCTTCAACACAAGGAAATGGATCTCACTGTCACAGGGCTAGTGTCCTCTTCAGAGAGGCCAGTGTCAAGGACAGGGCCCCATAGACAGGGGCCCCCATGTGCCTTCTGCCTGACCCCTCCTCCTCCTCTTCAGTGGCTTGCTGTTGCTATGACCCCCAGGTTTCAGGCAATGAAAACTGCTTTATGGTCACTTTTCTAAAGTTTGTTTTTGGAGGAGGTGAACCCAGGAGACTGAAAGCTCAGTTTCAGAGGACGTAAATTTCCAGGCGGCACACTCTGCCATTTAGACAACAGGTTCAAGGTGAGCAGAGGTTCTCAACCTCAGCAGTAATGACATTTGGCAAAATTCTCCGTTGGTAAGGAGCTATCCTACGCATTCCTGGCCTCTAGGTACCAGTAGCACTCTCCCCATCTCTCCTCTTCTAGACCTGATGAAATGTCCTCCCAGGGGAAGAAACCATACCCGCTTGAGAATCACTTAAGAATGGCTTCAGCAAGTCCAGATGTCCTAAGACGGGACCCTGGCTCCGCCAACGCCAAGAGAACTATTGATGTCCACATTGCAGGAGTGCCCTCTGGTGGCCAGAATCAAGGATCGCGATCAGAAGGGCTTAGCGTTCCCTACTAGGCTGAATGAGTAAAGCCCGCCAGGAGCCGGTGATGAGCACCTTGGAGTCTTCTTAGGGAAGGAAGAGAGTTGCAAGATAGGAATCCCATTTGCAAGCCATGGACTGTTCACTAAAGGATCCACAAATCTAATGGGAAAACAGAGAGTAGATTGTCGATTCTTCTGGTACAATCTGCTGCAGCCATCAACCCTAGACATTACACCCTCTGGCCCTCTGGGGCTGTTAGGCTTCCCCTGGGAAGAGCACCAAGCAGCTACTCAACCTTCTTCTAGGAGGAGTGGGAACTGGGCTGAGACGCAGCAAAGTGAGCTCACCAACCGCCCCTGACCCAGGCTCCTGGGCTCGTCACACCAGACGCAGCGACAGAAGCACGCCTGGGTTCCGGCAGAGTTTTAGGGTGTCAGGACTCCCAGACTTCATGAACCACACATTAATAGCCAGAAGGGACCTTTGAGATCATCCAGTTCAACCCTCTAATTTTATAGGCCCAGAGAGAAGAAGGGACTTGTTCAAAATCATACATGTAGAGGAACCAAATTTAGAATATAAATTTCCTAATTATCAGTTAATGCTCTTTTCATCTCACCATAATCACTTGGACTGAGACTTGAGGCCCTTAAAATTCCTTAGAAATAAGAGCATATTATATATTAACAGGGAAGTTTTTTAAGTTATTTCTGTGTGATTTTTTTCTAATTGTATTACAGTTGATTTTTACTTTTTTTTTACATGGTTGATTTACAATGTTGCTTACAATGTTTACAATTTTAGATTTATTCCATTATATATATATATTCTTTTTCAGTATATATATATATATAATTCTTTTCAGATTCTTTTCCATTATAGATTATTACAAGATATTGAATAGAGTTCCCTGTGCTGTATAGTACATCTTTTTTGGTATCCATTTTCTATAGAGTAGTGTGTATCTTTTAATCTCAAAATCCTTGTTTATCCCTCCGTTTCCCTTTGGTAGCCATAAGTTAGTGTTCTTTGTCTTGAGTCTATGTCTGTTTTGTAAATACGTCTTTCGTCACTTTTCTCCACTGCGCCTCGCAGCTTGTGGGCCTTGGTCCCCTGACTGGGGATCGAGCGCAGACCGCTGCGGTGCAGGCACTGAGCCCTAGTGCTCGGCCACAGGGGATTCCCAAGCCACAGCAGCAGACACGTTCCTTGCTGTGTGCATTTTGGCGCATGATTACGTATTGTCCGGGGCTGTCCTCTGCTTGCCTGATGTGTGCTAATGCGTGTCCCCATAAGGCTGGTTTTCTCAGGGTGATACAACACATACTGTTAAAGGGAAGATGTTTCATTGCTAGAACACTTGATTAGCATATAGAAGAGGTCTCGAAGACATAAAAACAAAAGTGCTTGCTGCCCTGAATCATTGCTGGCAATCCCTGTCCTCTCCCTTTTTTCCCTGCTAACGAAGACCCTGACCAAGACGGGAGAAAAAACTTCAAATACCGTATACGTTTATACACACACATATGAACACGTGTGTATAATTCAACAAACATTTCTTAAATGCTCACTACGTGCCAAACATGGTCCTGCCATGTTCGGAGGTGCACTGAAGACGCTCCTGTCTGGGAAGGATCACAGACAGTGTGGCCGGGTCAGTGCCTTGCACAGAAGGTAGGTGACCGGGCCCCGGAGAGGAGGGCGGGGTGGTGTTGTCAGGGCTTGGCAGTCACGGTAGGTGACTGAGTACCAAGCACTTGAGAGGCAAAGTTTCTGCATACACGCTCGACACCTAATGTAAACATGAATTTTGTTTGGTATTCAACCTACTTTAAAATACCTGAAAGTAAGCCGCTCTCACTTTCTCAAACGAACTTCATTCTCCCTAGGAAATGTGTATCTCTTTAAATAAACTTGTTTCCACTTTAATTAATTAATTAATTAAAATGCCCAAAGGTAAACCTTAAGAAGTCCTTTCTAATCTCCAAAAGCACAAGCAACATGTGTCGACTGTTTATAAAGTTATCAAAACAGATATATAATTCTGTGATCGCTTTTTTCATCAAATATTACTTCATAAACACTTCACTATGCTATGCATTCAGGAAAGATTGAGGGCACGAGGAGAAGGGGGTGACAGAGGATGAGATGGTTGATGGCATTACTGACTCAGTGGACACGAGTTTAAGCAAACTCAGGGAAACGACAAAGGAGAGGGAAGCCTGGCATGCTGCAGTTCATGGGGTCACAAAAAGTCTGACGCGTTTTAGCAACTGAACAATACATTTGTAATTAATGTCACCCACCTTAACCTGAGGCTGGGAAAGATTGAGGACAGGAGAAGGGGGCGACAAAGGATGATATGGTTGGACAGCATTGTCGACTCAGTGGAAATAAGTTTGAGTCATCTCCAGGAGATAGTGAAGGACAGGGAAGCCTGTGCTGCAGTCCGTGAGGTTGCAAAGCATCGGACATGACTGAGCAACTGAACAGCAACAACAAATCTTCACCAGGGCAGACTGTTCTACCACGTCGCTACAACACCGATTTTACCATTACCCTTTTGGTGACTTTTTGGGTTGTTTCTCATTATTTGCTTTGTAAGTAAAATCATTGCAAAACTTTTGTCCATAGTTTTAATCTTTTTTTTTTTTCCCCCTCAAATTCGTTCTTTGAGATTCATTCCCGGGAGTGAAATAACTGGGTCAAGGATTTTGACATTCCAATACCTATTGCTCAACTGTCCTCTGAAAAAAGATTAGAATATTTTTAAAAGTCACGTTTACATACTTCTTACTATGAGCCAACTGTGTCATAAGAGCTTCAGATACATCAGTTCATCCAAAAGCCACAATAGTTTTAGGAGGTAAGTACTATTATCATCCCATTTTACAGGACACCAAGGCATAACGAGGTAAAACAACCTGTTCAAGGCCATTTTTCTGGCAAGTGGCAGAGCCAGGTTCAAATCCAAGCCATCTGGCTCCATAATCCTGCCTCAAATGCTGGTCTATGATGTCAGCTGCAAAGGATGAGTTCTTCTAGACCCTGGGACCTCTCCCCGCCTTCCCCCACTTTGATTAATAAGACCAAACTGTTGCATCATTACTGTCTTCTTTGGTATGTTTTTAGTAAATGGTGAGGAAACTGAACATTTTATGTTCATATGCTATTTATAACTTGGACTCTCCTGCTTTAAACCCGGGAACAAAGGCAGCCTCACTAATATAATATTTTAAAAATAGTTTGTGTGCGTGCTAAGTTACTTCAGTCGTGTCCGACCCTTTGTGACCTATGGACCATAACCCGCCAGGCTCCTCTGTCTGTGAGATTATCCTAGCAAGAATACTGGCGTGGGTTGCCATGCCCTCCTACAGGGGATCTTCCCGACCCAGGGATGGAACCTGTGTCTCTTATGTCTCCTGCTTTGGCAGGCAGGTTCTTTACCACTAACACCATCTGGGAAGCCCCAAAATAGTTTATATTACATATTATGGTTGGCAAAGGATGAAGGTAGAAAATAGGGTTAGCCAAAAAGAGAGCTTTTCAGAAGGTTTTGAGGAAAGAGAGGAAGACAATGTTCCAGCCACCAGGCAAGGTATCACGTATCTCATTTAGTGTTAATTGTTTATCATAATTACCTACAAAAGTAATTTATCTGGTCACCTGGCTGGGAGATGTTAATTCCATTTGAAATGTTAATACCATCACTAATTAATACTGTTTTTAATTCTTTCATTGCTTTGCTCTAACCCTTTCAGAGGCTCAGACCAGTCACAGCAACCCATCATGGGAAATTTGAGTGAGCTCAGCAGTAATTACCTGAGGGTTCAGCCTGAGGAAAGCAAGCAGTGGGTGAGATTTGGTCTCTGGGCCAGAGGTTTTGCATCCACATGGAATGAGACCCAAACAGCACAATTACCATGAACATTGCCAGGAAATCAGAAATGAAGCCAGACAGAGCATCCATCCAACCCATCTGTTTCTCAGTTGAGGATTCAAAGGTCATCAAGAATAAGTCATCCTGGGTCACTTGGAGCCACAGACTCTGGGTATCAACTCCTATGTATTAGTAATCGATCCCATTCACTTTTCCTACCCCCAGCTTGCCATGGACTGATGGAGAAAATCTCACAACTGCAGGGCAGGGTGCTGTCATGAAGCTGCCCTGTCCAACCTCATCTAGGCCCGCACAAATCTCTTGATGGTCCCACATCAGCTCTTAGCATCTGTTCTAAACCTCCTCGTACCTATTCCCTGCTCTCTTCCTCTCAGTCTGCTTCACTTCCCCCTAGGGCTTCCCTCCCCTGCCCTGGTCTTTTCTTCCAGTCCTAGGAATGGATTGTCTCCCCAGTCCATTGTCTCCCCAGTGATGTAATCCTAACCTAACAAGGAAGGGCCGGCAGGTGTCAACTCTTGTGTCGGCTCCAGTTAACTGACCGGGGCCACTGTGAGGAAGCACACAGTTGAGAAGGGTTCCAAGGCTGTGCTGGGGCTTAGGAAGGGAACTGGTGTCATATTTCTCTGTGACTTTCATATCACTAAATCTAGTGACCACACTTTAGTCCTCATCTTATTCTTCTCTTCTGCATGGAACATTGTTGACAGCCCTTCGTTCCATTAGTCGCTAAGATCCATCCGCTGCAACTCTCCCATCCCTAAGACTGTTCCTTTTCAAACTTCTTTCTGGGCTCCCCTCTGCACCCCCACCTCCAGTGTCCTCCAGAACACCAGCCACAGTTCTGCTTATCCTACACACGCTTCCTAGATGGTTTCAGTTGTGTCTTCTCTCATCTTAACCACCACCACACCTCCACAGCCAGCACCAACCTCTGACTCAAGCTTCAGGCTCATTGGTCCAGCTGTCCACCAAGCATCTCTGCCTGACTGTCCCATAGGCAACTCACACATATCGTGCCCCAGATGGAATTCTTTGTCTCATCATCCAGGGCTGCTTCTCAATCCCTTTTACTCTCGGTTTCTAACTTTATTAATAGTTAATGATACCACAGTAAAGCCAATAACACTCAAGTAGAAATTACAGAGTGTCAGGCCATGCTTTCTTCTTCCTCATTTTCTACCCCCAGTCAGCCACCAAATCCTACCCGTTCCACCTCCTAAACATTTCTCAAATCTATTCTTTTCTAGACAATGCTGCACTGACCTAGTTTAGGCCCCCACAGGCCTCTTAGGGAATCTAAGCTTGTCTCTTTCCAGTACATAATCCATACTGCCAGGATGTTCTGTTAAAAAGCCAGTCTAATCATGTGACTCAAAACCCTTCAGTGGCTCCCCTAAAAGGAAAAAAAGGCTTCTGTACTCCCAGCGATGGTTATTTATCTGTATGATTAGGTCATTTACGTAGATATAGGCTTAAAACTAGATATAAACATACTTACAGCACATAAAGCTATAAAAATAATGGCAATTTACCAATTAAATAGAAACAAAACTATACACCCAATGCATCTTAAAATAATAACATTAATTTATTGTGACAGATGATGTCTGCTGAAACCAATTGCTGCACAGAATGTGGCTGTGGAACTGATCCCTCCAGCACAGGGTCTCTGGAGCTTGGCAGGCATGCAGTGACTCACTTCTCCCACCACTTTTCTCTGTTGGAACTTCTGCTAGCCCTTTGTTCACTCAGCCTGCTGGGAGGATGTTTGGCCTCCTGGAGGCACAAACGCATCATTTACATACTGAGTCCTCCTCTGTTCTCGTCTCATTAGCTGAGACAATTAAAGCAGCACTGCTCAAGGCCAGCTCATCACAAAGACAAAGGCGAATGCAGACGCGGGAGTCATTTGGCAATATAGGTTATTAAGCACCACCCACATAATCCAGCACATGGTCATCTCTCTCTCTCTTTTTTTATATTATCGTTAAAAGTTAAGACATGAAAGTTAATCTTCTCACAGAAATCCCATCCACTCCAAGTTGAGACCTAAAGAACCAAGTCCAAGTTCAGTACAGCCTGGAATCTAGGAGCTAGCACCCATCAAAAACTCAGAGACACTTCTTCTGTAGCTGCTTCCTGCCACCCACTTGACATCCTGCTGGCACTGAATTGCTTGTGCCTTGGGGATTTGGGTGCTTGTTTGTCCCACGGACTGAAAAAGCCCTGTCTTGCCCACTGCTTAAGCTAATTCCTCCCCATCCTTTAGGATTTCGCTCAGAAGCTCATTTTGATCCCGTCAGCGGGATCAAATAGGTCTTTCCCCATCTCTGCATGCCAGCATCTAGGGAAGACTTGGCTGTGGCAGCATGATGCGACGAATGTTGAACTAAAATCCAGGCTCCACATGGTAGAAGGAAACTCTCACTGTGCCTGGGTCATGGAACTTGCTTCGATGCTCACTTATGACCTTGGACATGTCACCGCATCACCATGAGCCCCAGCTGTACTATCTATGAAACAGGGACAATACAGATAAACTGGCACCGGTGCAGTGTTACAAGGGAATTCGATGCAGCACGGTTTCAAAAGCAAAATAATGGAAGCAACCGAAATGTCCGCCTGCAGTGTTAAACCAACAAATTATAGTACATCCATAAAACGGAATGCTGTGCGAAGACAGAAAGAAAGAAGAACCTTGTGTACTGATGTCGAAATGCCTCTGAGACATAGTAGTATGCATGGGATGTTATTATTTATCTAAAAGGGAGAAATAATATCCATGTTTATTGATTAGGCATTTGTAAAAAATTAATAGAAATCGCAATTAAATAGAGCAGGAAGACCAGAAGGGGGAGCTCTTACTCCCTGTGATAGTAGCAGAGCCCAGCAGGAAGAAGAAAGACCCCTCTTCTTTCCTGGAAGTAACTTAGCCAATGAAAAGCTATGGAGTTTTTATTTACTCTAGCTCTCCCAACTTCCTTTTCCTCTCTCTGAAAAGTGTTCTCTTTCCCTTGCCATCGGGGGACTTGCAGATGGCTCACCAAGGTTATGAACCCTGAATTGCAATTCTCTGCTGATCCTGAATAAATCCATCTTTGCTGGCCAGATACCTAGCAGACTCTTTGTTTTAGGTCAACTCATTTGAATGTCTGGAAAAATAAACAAGAACTAATATCAAAGGTTACTTATTTGGGGAGAAGAAAATGAGTGGCTGGAGGACAGATGCGAAAATAGACTTTTCACTGCAAATATTTTATTTTTATTTATTTTTTTAGGTAAGAAGTGGATTTATTTAGAGAGAAAAAAACTCCACAGATAGGGTGTGAGCCATGGCAGAAGGCAAGTCCAGTGGCTGCAAATATTTTATACTTGCAATTCTTCTAAACTACAAGATTGAATTACTTATATTAAGAGTAAACAAATTTTAAAGTAAAATCTGCCATAACTACATCATAGGATCAAGTAGGAAGATCAAATAACGATTATTAAAGCATGCGTTATTGTTATAAGGTGTAAAGCAATAATGGCATTTTTGTGGTGAAACTATTACACTATCCTATAGTACTGCTGCTGCTGCTGCTAAGTCACTTTAGTCGTGTCCGACTCTGTGCAACTCCATGGACTGCAGCCCACCAGGCTTCTCCATCCCTGGGATTCTCCAGGCAAGAACACTGGAGTGGGTTGCCATTTCCTTCTCCAATGCATGAAAGTGGAAAGTGAAAGTAAAGTCGCTCAGTCGTGTCCCACCCTTAGCGACCCCATGGACTGCAGCCCACCAGGCTCCTCCGTCCACGGGATTTTCCAGGCAAGAGCACTGGAGTGGGGTGCCATTGCCTTCTCCCTACTATGGTACTGCTAATTATAATGACAAATATGTGGCATACCTTCCCTTCTCCAAACCCACATCCCACCAGTACATACTCATTGGGGGAGGATCAAGTTTTACTATCATTTTACAGAAGAAAGGAGACTGGGAAAAGGGAAATGACAATTAGAATGAATGATGATCTATACCTGCTTACAATACCCAGAGGGTCCCACACTGAAGCCTCCCCCCACCAGCCTTCTAAAGGCATCCTCTTCAGCAAGAGCCTGCCTCCTTCCTGCCCTCCCTTTCCACACCCGAGTCCCATCCCTGCCTTCTCATGGGCCCTCACAGTCAAGGGCTCTTCCACATCTAATATCAGTTCCACACGTCATTTTCTCATTAGCCTAGTACACACTGAGCCGCCTGACCTTCTCTCACTCACTCGGACATCCTCGCAGATACCTCAAGACCGCCAAACCCAAATAGCAGCCTTACAGCAGTTTCTGCACACAGATCCTGGATGCTGACTCTGAGACCCTAGACCAACCCAGTTCCTCAGAATGAGTCTCCTTGGATGCTCTTCCTGTTTTGTGTCCTCTTCCCTTTTGTCAAAAGTAACACCCCAGTAATGCACTCAGCAAGGGTCTCCTGTGATAAATTCCTCACTGAGCCTTATTCCATTCAAGGTGTGCTGAAGAGACCTTAATGAAATAATGGGGTCATATGTTTATTCACTGAACAAATATTTACTGAGTACCAACTAAGTGCCAGGCATGGGGCTAAATAATGGCATACCAGTAAACCAACTCTCCAAAAAAAAATAATAATAATAATAATCCCTGATTTGAAGCATTAGCCAAATTACAGGGGTGTAAATACTCCCACCATAGTCAATATCAAGCTCTATGACATCTCTGACTATGGAATTGGGATAAAATGGGCACAATTGGTTCTTATGAGTCAGTTCAGCTGGTCCCAGAACATCACTGGACAATAAACCAGATATATATTGACCCTACGTTCATGACCTCATATTAATAGTATAACAATAACTATCCTATGCTACTATATACCAGCTAATATTCCAGTAACTTCATAGTTATAATTGTTAAATTGTTACCAAAACCCTGCTGCTGCTGCTGCTAAGTCGCTTCAGTCATGTCCGACTCTGTGGGACCCCAGAGACGGCAGCCCACCAGGCTCCCCTGTCCCTGGGATTCTCCAGGCAAGAACACTGGAGTGGGTTGCCATTTCCTTCTCCAATGCATGAAAGTGAAAAGTGAAAGTGAAGTCGCTCAGTCGTGTCCGACTCTTAGCGGCCCCATGGACTGCAGCCCACCAGGCTCCTCCGTCCATGGGATTTATTTGCCAGGCAAGAGTACTGGAGTGGGGTGCCATTGCCTTACCAAAACCCTATAAGGTTCAATTTTTTTTAAAGATATAGGCCTATTCAGATTGTCTATTTCTTCTTGTATGAGTTTTGGCAGACTGGACCTTTCAAAGAACTTGTTTATTTCATCTAATTATGGGCATAGAGCTATTCATAATACTCCTTTATTAGCCTTTTAATGCCCATGAGTTTTTAGATGATGTCCCATCTTTCATTTCTGATATTAGTAACTTGTGTCATCTCACTTTTCCCTTAGCCTTGTTAGAGGCTTGTCAATTTTATTGATCATTTCAAAGAAAGGGATTTTGGTTTCATTGATTTTCTTTATTGATTTCTTGTTTTTGATTTCTGTTTTAATTTTTATTTGTTTGCTTCTTCTCGTTTGGAATTTAATTTGCTCCTCTTTTTCTAGTTTCCTAAGGTGGAAGCTTAGATTATTGATTTTAGATCTTTTGTCTTTTCTAATAAATGTATTCAATGCTATAAATTTCTCTTTAAGCACTGCCTTTGCTTCACTCCACAAATTTCGATAAATTGTATTTTTACTTAGTTCAGAATATCTTTTAATTTACCTTGACATTTCTCCTTTAACCTTTTGTTATCTACAAGTACGTTGTTAAGTTTCCAAGTGTTTTGGGATTTTCCAGCTATCTTTCTGTTGTTGATTTCTAGTTTAATTCTATTGGTGTGTGAAAGCAAATACTGTATGATTTCTATTCTTTTAAACTTGTTCAGATGGGTCTTATGGCCCAGAATATGGTCTACCCTAGTGAATATTCCATGAGCTAGAGAAGAATATATCATCTGCTCTTGTTGGATGAAAGAGTCTATAGGCGTCAATTCCATACAGTTGATTGATGACACTGTTGAATTAAACTATGTAATTAATGATTTTATGCCTGCTGGATCTGGCCATTTCTGATGGAGGGGAACTAAAGTTTTCAACTACAACAGTGGATTCATCTATTTCTCTTTGCAGTCATATTGGGTTTTGCCTTATGTATTTAGATAGATGCATACACACAAAGATC
This sequence comes from Bos mutus, assembly GCF_027580195.1. Taxonomy (NCBI): domain Eukaryota; kingdom Metazoa; phylum Chordata; class Mammalia; order Artiodactyla; family Bovidae; genus Bos; species Bos mutus. The sequence continues at coordinate 20,960,744 of NC_091619.1, read as the reverse complement.
ATTACAGCTTTTGGGGATACTGACCCTTCTATCGTTATGTAATGCCCTTCTTTATCCCTGATACTTTCCTCGCTCTGAAGTTGACTTTGTCTGAAATTAGTATAGCTACGTTTACTTTCTTTTGATTAGTATTTGCATGGCATGTCTTTCTCCATCTATTACTTTTTAAATAAAAAATATTTTATTGTTAACAAGATATATACAACAGGGAAGTAAGCGAATCTTCTTCATTTACTTTTAACTTATATATGTCTTTATATTTAAAGTGGGTTTCTTGTAGATAACTTACTGTGTCTTGTTCTTTGATCCACTTCGACGATCTCTGTCTTTCTTAGTGTATCTAGGTCATTGGCGTTTAGAGTGGTTATTAATATAGTCAGGTTAATATCTACCGTATTTGTTACTGTTCTATTTGGTATCCTTGTCCTTTGTTCCTGTTTTTGTCTTCCACACTTTTTTTGCCTTTTGCGGTTTTAATTAAACATCTTATTATTATATTGTTTCATTTTCTCTTTTCTCTTAGCATATCAGTTGTATTTCTTTTTCTACATTTTTTAACTGTTGCCCTAGAGTTTGCAATATATACTTACAACTAATCCAAGTCCACTTTCAAATATACACAGGAAGTACCTCGTAATCATAAAATATTTCTAATCCCTCTCTCTCGTCCCTTTTATCATCACTGTCATTCATTTCTCTTACACATAAGCACATATATATACATATTCTTGTGTGCATATGCATCTCTAATAATCAAATACATTGTTGCTATTACTATTATTTTGAACAAAATGTTACCTGTTAGATCAATTAAGAGTAAGAAAACTAAAAGTTTTTATTTCACTTCACTTACTCATTCTCCAATGCTCTTCTTTCTTTTTATAGATTAGAGTTTCTGACCTATATAACTTTCCTTCACTCTGAAGAACTTTTTAAAACATTTCTTCCAAGGCAAGTCTAATGGCAAAAAATGTCTTTATTTCTCTGTCTCTTTTTTTTTTGGCCACACGATGCAGCTTGTAGGATCTCAGTGCCCCCTGCCACTCCGGGGGTTGAACCTGGGCCCCCTGCAGCGGAAGCATGGAGTCCTAACCACTCCTTCATTTTTAAAGGATATTTCACAGTGCACAAAATACAAACTGTAGGCTGGTGGGTTTTTTCTCTTAACACTAAATATTTTACTCCACTCTCCTCTTGCTTGCATGGTTTCTGAGAAGTTGTATATCATTTTTATCTTTGCTCCTCTATAGGGAAGGTATTCTCCACCACCCCATCACAGCTTCGGCGTCTCTCAAGATATTTTCTTTGATTGTATGAAGCTTAATATTATATGCCTATGTATAGTCTTTTTTTGCATTTTACTGTTTGATGTTCTCTGAGCTTCCTGGATCTTGGTTTAGTATCTGACATTAATTTGGAGAAACTGTTTGTCATTATTACTTCAAACATTTCTTTCTTCTCTTTCTAATATTCCCATTACATGCACGTTACATTTTTGTATTTTTCCCACAGCTCTTGAACATTCTGTTCCATCTTTTTCAGTCTTTATCCTCTTTGCTTTCCTATTGTATTCTCAAGCTTGGAGATTCTTTCTCCAGCTAAGTTCAGTCTACTAATGAGTTAATCAGAGGTCTTCTTCACTTCTATTACAGAAAATGTTTTTGATCTTTAGCATTTCTTTTTTAATTCTTTCTTAGAACTTCCATCTCACAGCTTACGTTATCCATCAGTTCTTGCTTGTTTTCTATTTTTTTCCACTAAAGCCCTTAGCGTTGTAATCATAGTTTTCAAATTCCTGGTCTGCTAATTCCAACATTCCTGCCATATCTGACTCTGGTTGTGATGCTTATTTGATCTTTTCAAACTGTGTCTTTTTGTCTTTTAGTACGCCTTGTAGTTTTTTGTTGAAAGGCAAATATGATGTCCTGGGTGAAAGAAACTGAGGGAAACAGGTCTTTAGCTGCATAGTAGTAAGTTCTGGTAGGAGGGGAGTTGTCCTGTAGATTAGGTCTCTGTCTTTTAGTGAGCCTGTGCCCTGGACTGTGAACTTCACCAGTGTTTCTCAAGTTTTCCCCTACCCTAAAGGGGGCTGAAGTTGGGAATTTTCCCTTTCCCCCAGATATGTTAGGCTCTGATAAAGCCCCAGTAGGATAAGTCCTGGTAAGATAGTTTCTCCTGAAGGCAACCTTATTAAGACAGATTAGAAAATCCTCTTAATGTATTTCAAAATGCCTCTTTTTCTGACCCCTAACCCTCTGCCAGGACGCAAGGGGATTTTTCTCCAGTATTCACAGTGAGGACCTGATAGAGTTCCTTGAGTCAAAATTCACAGAAATGAGTGCCCCACTTCCACCCGTGACTGTGCACCCCTAGCATCTTTAACTTACAGACATCCACACTGAGCCTGCAGCAATTTATCAATTACAGGTCAGGTTTTCCTACCCCAACTCTAGTTCCAATGGAAGCTTCTGCTCATGGGTTTCTGCTCTGGTAAGATGCATCTCTTTATCTATGTATCTATTTCTTCAATTGGGTAGAGCAGCAATTTGCCTTGTGATGTCCCTTATTTGGTAGACCTAAGAACCTGATCTTGCATTTTGTTCCGATTTTTTTTTTAATTTGTTACTTTTTTTTTTTAAATTTAAGGTGGGGTGGTGATTTTTAAGCTCCTAACATGCCACACTGGTTTTTTTGTTTTTGTTTTATCAAACAAGAGTGAGAAGGGATACGGTGGGGAAAACACCTGAGGCAAGAGGGGAGGTTTACAATAGTTGCTATGGAGAAGAGGGGAGGATTTGATACCTCTCAGAAACACACAAGATTACAGGAATTCATTGTAAGAGACCATAAATCTGTACTAGTGTTAAATTTCATGTTGGGATGACTCCCTAGCAGTCCTCAGCAGCACAGATATAGTATCAGAAAAGAGGAACAGGTGTGCTGCTCTTTGGTTAACGTTTGCAAGAAAGCAATGCATTTGGGAGTATGGATAACTAACTTACTGAAGTGATAGTTCATAGATCTAGAACAATTGACTAGAAAAACTGGAAGCATGATAGGGCAGGAAGTTGTAGCCAGGGGTACTGGAAGAATCAGGTGATGATAAGGCCCATGATATGGCCATAAGAGTAAATGGATGCTATAGAGTAAAAAGAAAAGGGGTTGAACATAAGAATGTCAAAGGACATAAAGAGCTTGAATATTGGACAGTCATTATCTTGACCCTGAAACTGTGCAGAATGATGGTAGCATCCACAAAATATAGAAAGACTAAGAACAAGAGTCCAGAATCTTAGATATGACCAGTTCCTTAAATGTCAATTTCCTTGTAACAAATAGGAGTATACGGTCATGTAGCTAAAAGGTAAGGGTCTCAAAGAGTATGGACAACTTATGATCATCTCTTTGGGCTTTCATTTTCTCTTCTAGGGAAAAAAAGGGAGGAGGCATCACATTGAGTCATGTTTAAGAAATTTCACAGCTCTAAAAATCTGTGAACCCCTCAAGATGACAGCCTCAAGGTTGCTCCCAGCCTCCCAGTGTGGTACTCACTGCCTTTGCTGCCCACACTCCGCCAGGATTCTCACATATCACTGCTCAGTGTTAGGCACTCCTCAGGCATGACCACGTGTTTCCTTGGCCTGTGGGCTAAGCTCTACCACCTCAACTCCATGGACTCAACTTGGGTGCTCCTTGCTGTCTGTGCTAACCTGGCTTAGCTGGCTCGGTCCATCTGCTTAGCACAGCAACGGCTCTTTATTAACTATCCATCTTTGTACCCATAGCCTCCATATTCTTCCTTCACTCAACTCCACTCAGGTGACTGGTCTTCTGCTGACTTCTTCCTGTTTCTCACTACCACCAACTTGAAGACTCGTAACACCATAAGGAAAAGTCTATGCTGCCAAGGGCTTCTCCCTCACCTACCTGAGAACCCCAGGACTGCCTCTTGTTTGATTAGAGCCGCCCCTTTCATCCAATGCCCATTTTACTCCAATGAATCTCTGCTCCTCCATCTTCACTTTAAAACTTAATTTTTGCCTGCCCCACATACTCATTTTAGAACTCCCAGTTTCAGCTTCAGCCTTCAGCCTGTCTCACGACGTAGCCGTTCAGCCTCCCACTTCTTCTTCTTTTTTAATATTTATTTATTTATTATTTGGCTGTGCTGGGTCTTAGTTGTGACATAGGATCTAGTCCCCCTACCAGGGATTGAACCCGAGTCCTCTGCATTGGGATCTCCAAGTCTTAGCACTGGACAACCAGGGAAGTCCCCTACTCTCACTTCTGTCCTTAATGCTAACCTACTTTTCAGAAAAGGCTAGGTCTCTCCTCTTCTTGGAGTCCTTACGATCTTGGTGGAGAATCTCTCCAGTCTGACTGCTGTGTGCTTGCCAGCTGTGAGGATTAGTGAGGCATCAGAATCGTCTGGCAGCCATGCTGGGCTCTCCCTGCAGCTGCCATGCTCACTTCTCAGAAACCCCCAGGCAGGGAACCTACCCTGCCAGCAAAGAGCTTCAGGCAGGAGCAGCTCCTTGTGACGCAGGCGGATAAGGTCATCAAGTGTGTCAGGCCTTGTGCAGGACTCCCTAGAAGCTTCCAGTGAAACTCCTCAAGTACATAAAGAAGTGGTCATCAGAATATTTCAGTTTTATCCATCCCATTCCACAAACGGCTGCTAGAACTAAATTACCATATTTAACCTTTTCCTTCACCAGATAATATTGCTGTTTCCCTGCTGTCCTATATTAAAATTGAAATCATTTAAAATATATATGAGATGTTTTTATTCTTAATGAAGTTATTACAGAACAGTTGGAAAAAACAAAGTATAAAGATAATATAAATCACCTGCGTGATATCATGATTTATAAAAATACATATTTAGTCTTTGTCCCGTTTCTGGCACAGAGCTCCTAAAACCCTTGACTATCCTAAGTGATGAGAGCAATAAGTGTGTCTTTTGTTATGTTAATAAAGCGACTTTTAGACCACACCTAAGGATGGGGGCTGGTTGCCAGTGGAGCCAACCTTATGACTAGAGGGTTGGAACTTTCAGTCTCCCCACTTAGCTCCCACTATCTCCAGGGAAAGGAGAGGGGCTAGAGATTGAGTTCAACCATCAATGGCCGATGACTTAATCAATCATGCCTATGTAATAAAGACTCCATAAATCCCTGAAAAGACACAGTTTGGAGAGCTTCTGGGTTGCTGAACACATGCATGTTTGGGGAGAGTGGCATTCAGAGAATATGGACGCTCCAAGGCCCTTCCCACACATGTTGCCTTTGGCATCTCTTCCATCTGGCTGTCATCTAGCAAGTAAATTGTTTTCCTAAGTTCTGTGAGCTGCTCTAGCAAATTAGTAGAATGCAAGGCACGGGGTTGGGGGTAGGGGGCGGGGGAGGGGAGTTGGTAATGGGAACCTCTGATTTATAGCCACTCGGTCAGGAGCACAGGACTTACAACAGGTCAGGACAACCTCGACTTGTGATTTGCATCTAAAGTGGAGAGCAATCTTGTGGGACTGAGCCCTTAACCTGTGGAACCTGATGCTATCTCTGGGTAGATAGTGTCAGAATTGAAATAAATTATGGGACACTCAATGGGTGTTGGGCTTCCCAGGTGGCGCTGGTGGTAGAGAACCCACCTGCCAATGCAGGAGACATAAGAGACGCAGATTTAACCCTTGGGTCAGCAAGATCCCCTGGAAGAGGACATTGCAACCCAGTCCAGTATTCTTGCCTGGAGAATCCCAAGGGCAGAGGAACCTGGGGGGCTACAGTCCATAGGGTCGTACAGAGTCGGACATGATTGAAGCTTAGCACACACGCACACAACTGGTAATTCCTTGGTGTGTGGAAGGAAGCCTACCAGTCCCCCACTTTGGAATTGGGTGACAGAAAGATAATCTGTCATCCCATCTCCTAGAAATATTGTAATATTTTGGAATATTGCCTAGCAGCTGTGTGTGTATGTATGGAGGAATATTTGTGTGTTTCTTGTTTGTTTTAGACAATTAGGATACCTAACACTATTCCAGGATACAACTGGACTGTAACTCAATTAACTGTTTCATATCATCAGGTATTTTTCCAACTGCTCCTTACTATAAACAATGCTGCTACAATGAACATCCTTGAGGAATTACTGGCTCAAAAGACTTGAGCAATACAATGGAATATTATTCAGTCATTAAAAAGAGGGAAATCTTGCCGTTTGCAATGACATGGATGAAACTCAAGGGCATTATGTTAAGTGAAATGTCAGACAGAGACAAACTGTATGATTCCACGTATATATGGAGTCTAACACCACCGAACTCATAGACACAGAGAACAGAATGGTGGTTACCAGGGCCTGGGGGGATGGGTAGAGGTTAGTCAAAGGTACAGACTTGGAGATATAAGATAAATAAGCTCCAAGGATCTAACATATAGCCTGGTGACTATAGTCAACAATAGCATACAGTATACTTGACAATGTTATTGTAGTAGAACTCTTATGTTCTCACCATAACAACAACAACAAAAATGTTACCCTTATGTGAAGGAAAGGATGTGTTACCTGATCTTGTTGTGGTAAACATTTCACTATATATATGTGTATCAAATCATCACATTGCACACCTTAAATTTACACGGAGTTGTGACTTCCCTGGTGTCCAGTGGCTAAGATTCCTTGCTCCCAATGCAGGGGTCGAGGGTTCAACCCCTGGTTAGGGAACTAGATCCCACATGCTGCAACTAAGAGTTCAAATGTCACACCCTGGCACAGCCAAATATATAAAAAATTAAATAAACACTTTTAATACATATGGGAGGGATTGAGGGCAGGAGGAGAAGGGGACGACAGAGGATGAGATGGTTGGATGGGATCACTGACTCGATGGACATGGGTTTGGGTGAACTCCGGACGCTGGTGATGGACAGGGAGGCCTGGCGTGCTGTGATTCATGGGGTCGCAAAGAGTCGGACACGACTGAGCGACTGATCTGATCTGACCTGATACGTAAACCATACTTCAATAAATTTGAGGAAAAGAGATATGTCCTCTTTAAGACTTTTTATTCATTGTACCAAATTGTCTCCCAAAAAGTAAAAATTAATTTTTACTTCATTCACTCAGTGAGAGTTTTTGTTTCATGGAATCCTTCTTTGCCCACAATAGATAATTTCATTTTTCTAGTGCTTTGCCAATTTTATATTTATAGGTAAACAGAGTATTAATTTGTACCCCTTGTTAGGAATTGTACATTTCTTCATGTGCTCATACATCTATCCTATCTCAATGAAACTCATTAGTGCCATCTCACACCCTTCTTCCACTGCACCCATCCAACCTCCTAATTTCACTTCTTATGACTTCCCACCAATCTATAGCCTACACTTGTCAAGCTCTTCTTTTTGCAGTCTTCATACACATGACCAGCTAACATATAATAGTCACCTGCTGTGTGTTAGGCAATGCACAGTGCTTTACAAGTATTAACTCATTTAATCCTCACAACCACCTTATAAGGAAGGTATTATGTTGTTGTTGTTCAGTGTCTTTGCGACCCCGTGGACTGCAGCCAGGTTTCCCTGTCCCTCACTAACTCCCAGAGTTTGCTCACACTCATGTCCACTGAGTCAATGATGTCATCCAACCATCTCATCCTCTGTGGCCACCTTCTCCTCCTGCCCTCAATCTTTCCTAGCACCAGGGTCTTTTCAAATGAGTCAGCTCTTCGCATCCGGTGGCCAAAGTATTAACATGGACACATGGGACTTCCCTGGTGGTCCAGTGGCTAAGACTCTGCACTCCCAATGCAGGGGGCCTAAGTTTGATCCTTGGTCAAAGAACTAGATCCCACATGCCACAGCTAGCCATTTTGCATGCCACAACTAAACATCCCACATGCTGCAATGAAGACTGAAGATCCTGCGTGCCACAGCTGAGACCCAGCACAGCCAAATAAATAAAGAATATATATAATATATATGCACATGATAAAAATACATAATAAACTGAAAGTGTGGACACAGGCCCCACAGCTTGAATCTTGAATCTCGGGGCATCCAAAATTCAAATCCAGAGAACTGGCTCAAACACCCACAACAGGCTGCAATGGTAATATGACAAGTCTTCTTTTAATTCCATCAATGAGAAAATTTTTCAAATGTTAAGTCTAGAGTTGGGATTTAAATTTGAAGATAAAGGGCAAGCCGGCATCTCCACATCTCGCTAAAAAGGTGTAACAGGGGCTGAGTTCAGTTGTTCCAACTGAAACAACTAAAGAAACAGACAAATAGAGCATGCACTTACCTTTAAGTTCAGCCAGTGTTTGGGCTTTCCAGGTGGTTCAGTGATAAAAAAAAAAAAAAATCTGCCTGCTAATGCAAGAGATATAAGAGATGCGGGTTCAGTCCCTGGGGTAGGAAGAATCCCTAGAGGAGGGCATGGCAACCCACTCCAGTATTCTTGCCGGGATAATCCCATGGACAGAGGAGCTTAGCAGGCTATAGTTAACGGGGTCACAAAGAGTTGGACACTGAGTGGCAAAGCACGCACACACACACAGTATTTACTGCATATCAGCTTTACTCAGGCACGGCCAATCGCATGCTCTATTTCCCCATATGAGTAGAACATTCTACATGGGTTATTCCAGTAATTTAACACCAAGCTAATTTGATGAAGAATATCCTATCATTGATCCACAGATTAAAATTTCTGATATTTCATTTGTATTAAACTGTATTTTATAGAAAAAAATCTATGAGGATAATGGACTACATGTGATAGAAATACAGAATATATAAACTTGTATAAACTTTATATATTTTGTAATATCAGTTCAGTTCAGTCACTCAGTCATGTCCGACTCTTTGCGACCCCATGAATCACAGCACTCGAGGCCTCCCTGTCCATCACCAGCTCCCGGAGTTCACCCAAACCCATGTCCATCGAGTCAGTGATCCCATCCAACCATCTCATCCTCTGTCGTCCCCTTCTCCTCCTGCCCTCAATCTTTCCCAGCATCAGGGTCTTTTCCAATGAGTCAGCTCTTCCCATCAGGTGGCCAAAGTATTGGAGTTTCAGCTTCAACATCAGTCCTTCCAATGAACACCCAGGACTCATCTCCTTTAGGATGGACCAGATGGATCTCCATGCAGTCCAAGGGACTCTCAAGAGTCTTCTCCAACACCACAGTTCAAAAGCATCAATTCTTCAGTGCTCAGCTTCCTTTAGAGTCCAACTCTCACATCCATACATGACCACTGGAAAAGCCATGGTCTTGACTAGACAGACCTTTGTGGACAAAGTAATGCCTCTGCTTTTTAATATGTTGTCTAGGTTGGTTATAATTTTTCTTCCAAGGAGTAAGCATCTTTTAATTTCATGGCTGCAATCACCATCTGCAATGATTTTGGAGCCCAGAAAGATAAAGTCAGCCACTGTTTCCACTATTTCCCCATCTATTTGCCATGAAGTGATGGGACCAGATGCCATGATCTTAGTTTTCTGAATGTTGAGCTTTAAGCCAACTTTTTCACTCTCCACTTTCACTTCATCAAGAGGCTTTTGAGTTCCTCTTCACTTTCTGCCATAAGGGTGGTGTCATCTGCATACCTGAGGTTATTGATATTTCTCCTGGCAATCTTGATTCCAGCTTGTGCTTCCTCCAGCTCAGCATTTTGCATGATGTACTCTGCATAGAAGGTAAATAAGCAGGGTGACGATATACAGCCTTGACGAGGTACTCCTTTTCCTATTTGGAACCAGTCTGTTGTTCCATGTCCAGTTCTAACTGTTGCTTCCTGACTTGCATATAGGTTTCTCAAGAGGCAGGTCAGATGGTCTGGTATTCCCATCTCTTTCAGAATTTTCCACAGTTTATTGTGATCCACACAGTCAAAGGCTTTGGCATAGTCAAGATAGCAGAAACAGATGTTTTTCTGGAACTCTCTTGCTTTTTCCATGATCCAGCGGATGTTGGCAATTTGATCTCTGGTTCCTCCGCCTTTTCTAAAACCAGCTTCAACATCTGGAAGTTCACAGTTCATGTATTGCTGAAGCCTGGCTTGGAGAATTTTAAGCATCAATTTAGTAGCATGTGAGATGAGTGCAATTATGCGGTAGTTTGAGCATTCTTCGGCATTGCCTTTCTTTTTTAATATATAAAGTTTATTTTTAAATATCAAGAAATGAAGTCAATGTGTATATGTGTATATGTCATATATGGTTTGTAGATCATATATGTATGTTATGTACAACCCTTTAGTTGGAAATAGAGTATATATTTTTAATCAGAAAAAAAAATGACAAAGTTCATCATTGGAGAGGAAACATCATTTTAAGTAGAGATATTCAACTTTACAGCTTTTTTTTTGAGATCTTAGGTAAATTATTTTTTGAGATATATTTTCTGTGTCAGGATAGCATGTTTAATACTGTAAAACTTTATCTGACTCTAAAAATGAAAGTGAAATCGAAAGTCGCTCAGTACTGTCCAAGTCTGGAATTCTCCAGGCCAGAATACTGGAGTGGTAACCATTCCCTTATCCAGGGGATCTTCCCAACTCAGGGATTGAACCTAGGTCTCCCATATTGCAGGAAGATTCTTTACCAGCTGAGCTTCAGCTATAGCTTAAGCCTATAAAAATATGTAATAAAAATAAAATAAAATATATAATATTACAAATAATAAAAATATATAATTAAAAAAAGACAAAAATATATGAAACAATGGTTCTCAAGACATTGGCAACCAGGCAGTGCAGGATAGTGATTCCTGGGAAATGAAATACAAATGAGGTGAGTCCTACAGTTGCTCCAGCTTACTTCCTGGACAAAGTTTCCAGGCCAAGGTACAGGATGGGGAGCCCAAATGGAGTGCAGTAGTGCCCTAGAGTCGAGGAGATAAAGGTGAGCGTCCTGGAGGGCCAGGTGAAAGGAAAAAGCTGCAGCGAATGAGGACTCCAGAGATCTGCATCGGGCCCTCCTAAAGTATACAGCTGAGTTTAGAACAGTGCATATGTTTGAGGAAATAATCCTAGATTGATGAAAGAATAACCTGAAAGGATTAGAAAGACGAATCCTTGAAACACACAGGAGCAGGCAGGGTGCCTGTTCCCACCAGTCAGACTGAAAGATCTCATGATTCATAGGACATCCTACAGTCAATTGGAAGATCGAACCTCAGCAGCTGGAGTGGAGGAGATCAACTTTAGACTAAATACTGTCCTTGTTCTGCCTAACAAAGCTTAAATGTAAGAACTGAAAGGGCAAAACTGCTTCCAAGAAACTCCACTGAGTTCTATAACAAAATTTGAGAATATATATAGGAATATAAAAATATCTAGCATCCAACTAAAAATTGCCAGGTATGCAAATAAGGGTGACATAATATCAACTGGAATATATATCAATCAACTGAACCTGATCCAGAAATGACATATATGATGTAATTAGGACACAAAAATAGTTATTATAACTGTAATCTATATGTTTAAGAAATTAGAAGACTGGGCATGCTAAGTATAGACATACAAGAAACTTTAAAAAGAATGTAACTGAACTTCTTGAAATGAAAACTACAAATGTTTGAGATGAAAAATATACTGGATATGACTAATGGTAAATCAGAGAAAGCAGCAGAAAAGATTAATGGATTTTTAGAAGAGCAATAGAAACCATCCAAAATGAAACATGAAGAAAAAAAGGAAGAGTGTCAGTGAGCTGTGAGACCCCTCGGTGGCCTAATATACATGTTACCTTCAAAGGAGAAGAAAGAGATGGGGAACAGGTAAAAAATAGCTGAAGAAATAATTAACCAATAAATTTCCAAATTTAACAAGAACTGTAACCCACAGATCCAAGAAGCTCAGTGAACTCCAAGCACAAGAAAGTAGGAAAAAAATTATACCAAAGACATCACCTACACCAGCAGACCTACACAGGAAATGATGAAAAGGAAGCATTTCAAACAGAAAGAATGATACCAGATAAAATTCCAATTTACAAAAAGGAATGAAGGGGATCAGAAATGGTTACTGTGTAGATAAATATATTAACTTCCATTTTAAAAAATATTTATTTGGTAGCGCTGGTTTAGTTGCAGCACACAGGATCCCTGATCTTTATGGCATGCTGGATCTTCAGTTGTTGTATGAGACAACCCTTAGTTGCAGCATGTGGGATCTAGCTCCCCCAGCAGGGATCAAATCCAGCCCCCTGCACTGGGAGTGCAGTCTTAGTCGATGGACAGGGTTTGATCCCTGTGTTGGGAAGATCCCTTGGAGTAGAAAATTGCAACCTACTCCAGCATTCTTGCCTGGAAAACTCCGAAGACAAGGGAGCCTGGCGAGCTACAGTCCATGGGGTCACAAAGAGTCGGACATGACTGAGTGACTGAGCACAAACACAGGCACATCTTAAGGAACTAGAAAACAAAGGGCAAACTAACCCAAAGCTATGAAAAGAGATACATAAAACGGAGAATTTAAAAAAATAGACAAAGTCAGTGAAACTGTCTGAGCCAATTTGGGCTGCTATAAAAATTATCATCAGATCAGATCAGATCAGTCGCTCAGTCGTGTCCAACTCTTTGTGACCCCATGAATCGCAGCACGCCAGGCCTCCCTGTCCATCACCAACTCCTGGAGTTCACTCAGACTCACGTCCATCGAGTCAGTGATGCCATCCAGCCATCTCATCCTCTGTCGTCCCCTTCTCCTCTTGCCCCCAATCCCTCCCAGCATCAGAGTCTTTTCCAATGAGTCAACTCTTCACATGAGGTGGCCAAAGTACTGGAGTTTCAGCTTTAGCATCATTCCTTCCAAAGAAATCCCAGGGCTGATCTCCTTCAGAATGGACTGGTTGGATCTCCTTGCAGTCCAAGGGACTCTCAAGAGTCTTCTCCAACACCACAGTTCAAAAGCATCAATTCTTCAGCACTCAGCCTTCTTCACAGTCCAACTCTCACATCCATACATGACCACAGGAAAAACCATAGCCTTGACTAGACGGACCTTTGTTGGCAAAGTAATGTCTCTGCTTTTGAATATGCTATCTAGGTTGGTCATAGCTTTCCTTCCAAGGAGTAAGCGTCTTTTAATTTCATGGCTGCAGTCACCATCTGCAGTGAGTTTGGAGCCCAGGAAAATAAAGTCTGACACTGTTTCCACTGTTTCCCCATCTATTTCCCATGAAGTGATGGGACCGGATGCCATGATCTTCGTTTTCTGAATGTTGAGCTTTAAGCCAACTTTTTCACTCTCCACTTTCACTTTTCATCAAGAGGCTTTTTAGTTCCTCTTCACTTTCTGCCATAAGGGTGGTGTCAGATATGCAGAGCATATCTGAGGTTATTGGTATTTCTCCTGGCAGTCTTGATTCCAGCTTGTGTTTCTTCCAGCCCAGCGTTTCTCATGATGTACTCTGCATAGAAGTTAAATAAACAGGGTGACAATATACAGCCTCGACGTACTCCTTTTCCTATTTGGAACCATTCTGTTGTTCCATGTCCAGTTCTAACTGTTGCTTCCTGACCTGCATACAAATTTCTCAAGAGGCAGGTCAGGTGGTCTGGTATTCCCATCTCTTTCAGAATTTTCCACAGTTTATTGTGATCCACACAGTCAAAGGCTTTGGCATAGTCAATAAAGCAGAAATAGATGTTTTTCTGGAACTCTCTTGCTTTTTCCATGATCCAGCGGATGTTGGCAATTTGATCTCTGGTTCCTCCGCCTTTTCTAAAACCAGCTTGAACATCAGGAAGTTCACGGTTCACATATTGCTGAAGCCTGGCTTGGAGAATTTTGAGCATTACTTTACTAGCGTGTGAGATGAGTGCAATTGTGCGGTACTTTTGAGCATTCTTTGGTATTGCTTTTCTTTGGGATTGGAATGAAAACTGCCCTTTTCCAGTCCTGTGGCCACAGCTGAGTTTTCCAAATTTGCTGGCATATTGAGTGCAGCACTTTCACAGCATCATCCTTCAGGATTTGGAATAGCTCACCTGGAATTCCATCACCTCCACTAGCACACTAGGACCACAGCCTTGTCTAACTCAATGAAACTAAGCCATGCCCATGGGGCAACCCAAGACGGGCAGGTCATGGTGGAGAGATCTGACAGAATGTGGTCCACTGGAGAAGGGAATGGCAAACCACTTCAGTATTCTTGCCTTGAGAACCCCATAAACAGTATGAAAATTATCATAGACTAGTTTAAACAACAAAAATTTATTTCTAACAATTCCATAGACAGGAAATCCGAGACAGGAAATCCAAAATCGGAGTACCGGTATAGCCAGATTCTGAGAAAGATCTCAAATCAAAGATCTCAACTTCAACTGTAAGAAACTAGAAAAAGAGGAGCAAATGAAATACAAAGCAAGCAGAAGAAAGGAGACAATAAAGATCAGGACAGACACCAACAAAACAGAAAAACAGTAGAGAAAAAATTCAGTGACTCCAAAAAGCTGGTTATTTGAGAAGACTAATAAAAGCTACACACCTGTAGTCAGCTTGGCTGCATCCAGTCGGAAGCAGTGGGAGGAAAGACAAAGAGCAAGAGCAAACTTTGAGATAATAAATAGGTTTTGATTTGTGGTGATTGTTTCATGTATATCAAAACTTACCAAGTTATATACATTTTAAATATGTGTAATTTATTGTATTTCAAATTTTTTAAAGGACCATTTTTTCAACTTTTAAAGCAGGCTTTGGGGACTTCCTTGGTGGTACAGTGGATAAGAATCTGCCTGCCAGTGCCGGGGACATGGGTTCGATCCCTGGTCCAGGAAGATTTCACATGCCACAGAGCAGCTAAGCCTGTGCACCACAACTGCTGAAGCCCATGTGCCTACAGCCTGGGCTCCACAAGAGAAGCCACCGCAATGAGCAGCCGGTGTGCAATGAAGAGTAGCCCGCATTCAACGAGGCTAGAGAGAGCCCGATGCAGCAACTGAGACCCAGGACAGCCAAAAATAAAAATAAATAAATTAAACAGGCTTTGAGTGATTTTTTTTTTTTTAAATCTTCTTCTTGGTATCACTCTTTGTATCTTACATTTGATCCTGGTTACTTTTTCTTATTGGGATTAAAAAAAAATAACACACATACACACCCAACTTCCAAAAATATTAGCCTTCAATCTAAAACTGATTTTCTTTCACACATTTTCCTTTACAACTTTTCTTGGCACCTTCCCGTGTTATTCAGTTTGTCTCAGCTACTAGGGGTGTTGATGGGAGAGAGCGGGTTTCTAAGGTAACAACAGGCAGGACGGTACCCCACTTAGGAGGCTTGAGTGCATACCTAAGTGGTGCACCTCAGACAGTGCAGACCTTCTCTCACTGGGAGTCAAGGAGAGGACCCCTTTCTCCACTGAATGCCTTGAGATCCTCAAAAGTAATGAGCGAGCAACTTTCAGGGGGTGATATCTCGAGGGACACTGAGAAGGAAGTGAGGGCTCTAGGGTAAAATCTGCTGGTCGCTGCTTAATGGGAAAAACGAGTCTCTAGAGGGCTGAGGAGTTAAACCGCTAACCTCTCCTTCTAGCTCCACGCTCCCCAGTTTCTCCTCAGTATGCGCTGTTCTTCTTCCTTCTGATAAGGTTTTGCCTATGTGTTGTTCCTTGCTTTTTGTTTGTTTGTTTTATTTTCACCAACGCCTGCAGCATACAGGCAGCACAGTTGACAGTTAAGCATAGACTCTGTGGCCAGACTGCCTGGTTCCCCAGCTCTGAGACCCTGAGCAAGTTATTTTGTCTCCTTGAGCCTCTGTTTCCCATCTGAAAACAAGGAACATAGTAATAACCACCTCCAAAGGCTGCTGAAATGATCTAGTGGTTAACACTTGCAGTTTGTTTAGAAGAGTATTTACCCAGTAAGCACTATGTATGTTTTGGGTGTTATTATTTTTTCCCATTAAAATTTTATTGGGAACTCAACAGGTTAAACGGAGAAGGCAATGGCAACTGACTCCAGTACTCTTGCCTGGAAAATCCCATGGACGAAGGAGCCTGGTAGGCTGCAGTCCATGGGGTGGCTAAGAGTTGGACACGACTGAGCAACTTCACTTTCACTTTTCACTTTCATGCACTGGAGAAGGAAATGGCAACCCACTCCAGTGTTCTTGCCTGGAGAATCCCAGGGACAGGGGAGCCTGGTGGGCTGCCATCTATGGGGTCGCACAGAGTCGGACACGACTGAAGCGACTCAGCAGCAGCAGCAACAACGGGTTAAATGATCAGGATGTTCTGAGTGACAATGAAATGATGTCTGTAACAGTTTAATGTTGGTTATTCTGCCTATCCAGCAATATGCTAGAGAAATCTGAATCAGCTAAAAATAAATCACAAAATTTTCTCACCCTTAGGATTAAACAACAACTTAATTAAGCGAACCTGTGCACATCATCTTTCCAACTGATAAAGGGTGAAGAGGGATAAAAGATCACCGATAAACCGTAGCACCATGTTTTTATTTGCTAGGCCTGTCTCCTAAGAGCATCTCAGAAGGAGAATAATTGAAATCTGTCTTTCTGAGTCCATCTTTCTAAGATGATACACTTGGTTTGGACTGGAGATGTCTGTGCAAGAAAAAGTTGCTTCTCTACAACTCACACTGTGAACCATTCAAGTTTTTCCACCACAGCTTACCCTCAGCTATTCAATTAAATACTGTTTCTAGAATCTGTCTGAAAAAAAAAAAAATGCGGTTTTTTTCTCTTTGCTTCTCACACCTAAAAATAAAGAGGTATAAACTCAAGCCTAAACAATCAGACTAATGGAATTTCATGCAAATCACCTAAAACCCCTCTCTGCCATGGTTTCCTGAGGTGTAAATAAATTTAACAAAACAACTAATGAACAAAACAGGAATGCCCAACATATCCCACACCATGTTGGGCAGAGACAGTGCATTTATTAACAGAGTTCTTGGGAAAAAGGTAAAATAATTATTAAGATAATATTTTTAAAAGTTTATTCATGTTTTCCTGCCCAGCGAGCTCTAGTTTATAGCAGCGTTCCCCAACCTTTCTGGTACCAGGGGCTGGTTTCACGGAAGACAAGTTTCCCATAGACTGGGGGTAGAAGGGGGATGGTTTCCAGATCATTCAAGAGCATTATATTTATTATGCACTTTATTTCTATTATTATTACATCAGCTCCACCTCAGATCTTCAGGTATTAGAGCCTAGAGGTTGGGAACCCTTGGTTGACAGAGCCCAGGCTTGACTTTATTTAATCCATACAACCTGCAAACATCAGGTTACAAAGCTAGAAAGGGATACAGCCCAGAACAAACTCAGTTCTTTGGAGTCCTAGTCTAGTGCTCTTTTCATTCACCAACAACTGCTTCCAGACTCCTGCAACCTGGTTTGTCTTGGGTACAATCTAATTTTTTCTTTTTTTCCCCTCCCCTGAACTGAGATTTAGCAGTTCACTTAATGGCCAGCTAACTTCAGGGAGTTCTATCCTTGTGGGGAGTCTCCCCACAGCCCCACAGTTTGAGATGCATTGCTCTACAAGAGGAAAATACTTCAGTGCATTCACAGTACCATTCAACTACAGCAAAAATAACTTATGTAAGCTTTATATTAATAATTATTAATAATATATTAATTAAATATATTATTTCTCTTTAATATACAGACTGACCTAGCACTCTCACAGGATCACCACTTCCGAAGTCATCTGTCATGTGCAGTATGTGGGATGTTTCCAGGAACCAGCCATAATGCCACACACAGTTCAGGCATTTAGTTTCTTTATAACCTATGCCATTCACTGGATAAAAATAAGCCTCTTAAACGCTACAAATGTTACAACTTTTAGTAAACACAGGGAAAATGACCATGAAAATTCTTGTTCTGTGAGATTCATTGGTTATCTCCTGAGAGAGGCCTAAAAAGAGACACCGAACAAAGCAGGGATACACATTTTCATTTTACCAAGTTCTATCTGACAGAGCATCTTACACAGTCCTATCAGAAATGGCTGGCAAGAGTGTACTATCAAGCATGTATTTTCAAAAATAAACAAACAAAAAAAAAACCCAGCAAAAATCCACTTAATCTGCCCCTTCAATGTGAAGATGAGAGTCTATTAATTAGTGAGAATGTTACTGCTTTTCTAAAGAAACTCATGCTTATAAAGTATTTCAAAAATCCGACTGAAATGGTTCCAAAACTGCTATTTTTTAATTTATTTTTGGCCACCCCATGTGGCATGTGGGATCCTAGTTCTCCAACCAGGGATCAAACCCACATCCCCTGCATTGGAAGCTGGAAGTCTTAACCACTGGACTGCCAAGAAAGTCCCTGTTATTTTTTTAATTATCAAAAAGAGTGTGTTTCATCACTAAAATTTTTGTCTGCACACTTGAAAACTAAGAAACAAAATTTTAAATTTGTTTAAAAAAATCTAAATGATACGTTCAAGGGGGTTTGAACCCATTTGCTAAAATATAAAATGTAAAACCTTCCCATCATCCAAGAAAGACTGATTGACTTAAGCTGTAAATTTACTAGTTGAATTTCAATCAAAGTCTTTGCATCGTGGTGAATGGGACTGGAAGATGAGTATCATAATTTAATAAATGCAATCAAGAATGGACTTCTGCTTGAGTCTACCTCTTTGACAAGTATCTTTTCCAGTCCTGATTCATTCCAGTCATTAACATTCACTAAAAAATATGATTTTAAAATGTACTTCATCTTTATTTTAAATAATCTTTCAATATTTCTACTCCAGAGCAAGATTTATAAGGTATGTAATAAAATATATGTGGGCTTCCTGGTGGCTCAGAGGTAAAGAATCTGCCTGCCAATCAGGAAATGTGGGTTCAATCGCTGCGTTGGGAAGAACCCCTGGAGAAGGAAATGGCTACTCACTCCAGTTTCTTGCCTGGGAAATTCTATGGACAGAGGAGCCTGGCGGTCTACATTCCATGGGTTGCAAAAGAGTTGGACACAACTTAGGATCTAAACAACAACAATAAAATACATGTAAATAATTGCTTAAAAATATTACATAGATTAAAGAAGCAGGGTAAGAAAAATGTTTGGTGACTACTGATCTATCACTACAGAGGAAGTGTACAATGTTGGGACCATTGTTTTTGCAGGTAGTATAGGAAGGGAATAAACAAGGTCAGTAGCAATTTGAACTGTGTTGCCTGATTTCCGGCGGAACACCTGTCTTTGGGGGTTCTGGCTTATGGGTTGGTAGAGATGGGGTGCAAGTCTTTCTTTTATAAACTAACTTGTATCTGGTATAATTCAGGTTATTAGTTTCTTTTTCCTCTTGTTATTTGCAAACTCATCACTTCTAACAGTGATGAGTGCTGAGGTTACTCAGCTCCCTCTTTATGGATGTGTATGGGTAAATACACATATACATGTATTTCACCCCAGATCAAGGGGGTGTGGAAGGGAGAGACCACAAGCAAACACACCACCGCCCGCAGGGTATTTTACAATAGCAATCACCCAGGCGCAAAGACAAAGTTCACTTAAAAAGCTTCCTTTTGGTCCCCCCCCTTTTTTTTTTCCTTTTGGTTTTAATTATTTTTAATCATAACGCTTGGGACCTTCTGACTAATGTCATGTTACTTGGAAAGATTTAGAAACTGTGATTCTATGAGAGGAGGTTGTGAAAATAGAACTGTCTTTGAAAGGATTTTCCATCTAGTTCACAAACACTACCCAGACTGGTAGTAAGATGCTCAAACAATCGGGGCGGCAAGACCAGAAGGGTCTCTTCAGAGGGTCTAAGAAGTGAGGAGGGCCATCGAAACGGGGAAAAAACTGTTAAGAGAGCTCCTGGCATCCAGGCAGGAGGCCGCGACAAATGTTTGAAAAATGAGAAATGAGGTGGAGGTAAAGTGAGCAGTGGCGGGGGTCCGGGAGGGGGGAGCAGAGGTGACGACCGTGCACGCAGAAACTGGTCCACGTGAGGAGGGGGTCTAGGAGCGCCGGGCACCGCAGCAGGGTGGCAAGGGAGGTAAAAAACAAAGGTCAGGTCTTGAGAACTCAGGGCAGTAAAAAGGGGAAAAGCACCCAAGGGAAAGCAGCGAGTAGGTGGCCGCAGTGGTGACGACGGCGGGGACTGCGCGCTGTGATTCTCGGGGTCCGGGCCGGGGTCGCCGGCGAGCCAGGCCGGGAAAAGCCGGGGATCCGGCTAAGCCCGGGATCGGTTAGGCCGCACCGAAGGGCAGGGCCGGCGACTGTGGGGCCGCGGAGGGAACCGGCCGAGGACCAGCGGCGAGGGGTCGCGGCGGGGCAGGGCGCGCAGGGAGACCGGGAGAGAGGCCGGGGGGGCTGGAGCCGCGGCCGCAGCACCCAAAGAAGGGAAGGGTTGTCGGCTTCCCACCCCCGCCCCCTGCCGCGGCGTGAGTCGGGGGGAAAGGCCGGCGGGCAGCGCCGGGAGGAGGGGCAGGCTGCGGCCCCGCCCCCGCCGGAGCGAGGGAAGGAGAAAGGCTCGCGGGGAAGGGGGAGAGAGGGCAGCTCGGGGAGGGGGCGGCCGGCGGGGCCTGCGCCCGAGCGAGCGGCGAGCCGCGGGGGGAAGGGGCCCGGAAGGAGGCGAGCGCGGCCGCGACGCCGGGAGCCGGACGCCCGCCGGTGCCGGCCTGCCGCCGCCGCCTTTCCTGCCTGCGCCCGAGCGCGGAGTCTCGCGGCTGCCGAGGCCGGAGTGCGGCGGTCGGGCGTGGGGCGAGCGGGCAAGCGGGGCCGGGAGCCGGAGGCCGCCGGCGGTCCTGCGCCAGGCGCGGTGGGCTCTTGTCTGCGAGGTTAGGCGAGGGGCAGAAAGGGAGGAAAAAGAGAGGCCGAGCGAGAGAAGCCAGGCGATCGGATTGTCCAGGAGGCTGGTGTGGAGGAATATCCCACCCCGAACTCAAATCCACAATAATAATCCAAACTATTAATAATAAGGGGCAGTTTTCCTGGCCAGGCGAGAGGGAGAGCAGGGGAAACGGGAAGAAGCGAAAGCTCCGTTTCATGGAGGCTGAGGCAAGAGAAAATTTCGGAGCCTGGATGTGGAGGAGCAAAACAGAACTAACTCAGGAAATTGTCTTTGAGAAAAAGGCCGAACCTAGGCTGGGAATCAGGCTGGGGTAGGTGGAGAAACCTGCAAGTTTAAAGGAAAAAAAGAAGAGAATATTTTCAGAGATTTTTCTCTGGTTTGTGGTATTGCTACCATTTTAAAGGTAAAAAGCATTGCATTCAGGTGTTTTTTTTTTTTTTTTTGGTGCGATTGGCTCATTTAAAAATTTCAGAACCTTTTCATCTAAAAGCTTTTTTTTTCCAAGGAAATTTATAATTTCGATTTCCCAGGGTTGCACTGGACTTGTAAGGAGTGCTGTTGTGTACATACTATTGTATGGTTTTATTTATTTTTTTACTGTGCAAATCAGCTGGAAGATTTTTTTCCAGGTGTCAGTTTGGATTTTTTCATCTTTTTTTTTTTTTGGTCCCTCAGTATATCTGTTGTTGTCGTTTTAAGCATTGGAGACCAGAGAATTATTTTTTTCCCCTTTGGAGCTTGAGGCTCTTGCCAACGTAAGGACAGCTGGGAAAACTGGATTAAAAGGATGTTTTTAATCTATATTTTGCAGTTAAGATTGATATTTTGAAGGCACATTCTTTCTGTGATTTTTTTTTTAAGCCCACAGCGCTAACCTTGAAGAGATTTGTGGTTGGGTTTTTGGTTTCTAAGAAGGTCATAGTTTTTCTCTTTTTCTTTCGTTGTTTTTTTTTTTTTTTTAAAGAGGGGGGAGGGGAAAGGGGGGCTAAGAAAGGAGACCATGTTAACTGGTAGAAGTAGAATGGAGCTTCAGTCACCCGGGTCCTGAGAGCTGGAGGAAAAAGGATTGTCTTCAAGTTGGGAGGCCCTCCTCTCACCTCTTTAAAAATTGTGAGCGATTCAGTCCTGATCAAGACATCACAACTACGGGATTCTGAAACCGTGGAGACACCGAGAAACCATGAGTGTAAGGTTACCCCAGAGTATAGACAGGTAAGTTTGCTAATAATGTGGTTTTTCAACACTTATTTAAGGAAAGACTGGGAAAGAAGGTGTTGCATTTTGATAAAAGATTGCAAAATAAGGGTCTGGGTGGGCTGTGGGTATTGGTGGGGTCCCTGGGGATTGTCTGGACATGTGTGTTTATGTTCCCTCTGTGTATGTGTCCATGTTCAAAACGTAATCTCCTTAATCAGTGTTTTTTAAGTGCAAGCAGTAGACAGTGACGCAAGGAGTGGGGAAAGAGGGGGAAACGCTTTCTAGCCGCCTTTGACTTTTGCCAGGCCAGAGGCTGAATTTGAGTCCCTAACTTGCCAGCTTAGGGGTGGGAGGCGGGCACAAGCCTGGTCACGTGAGACCCCTAGGGTGACTGGGACTGGCTTTAGGTGTTGGAGCTGCGGGGGGAAGGGCTCTGGCAGGGGCGTGGGCCTCCACCGGCTGGTTGTTGTGGAATGGTGGGGCTTGGTGATGGGGTGGATCCCATTTCTAGAATGAGGAGGATGTTCTTGGCCTGAACGATGGGACAGAAACATACTTTGCACCCATACAGGTCTGGATTTTACCAGTGGCTGATAATGGCCTGCAGAATGGCATAGGTCAACCCTAGAATTTCTTCTTCTCCAAGCTTGGGGTTTAAATTGAAATCGGCCAACCAGCTAATGCTCTAGGTATAATCTGCCAAGCCGTTTTTAATAAGCTTGACTCTGCAAAATGGGCCTTCCCTCTGCCTAGAGCCGGAAGGATTTGTTTTGGGCTCTTAGGCCTGATATGCAGAGGCACTGGCCCTTAGAGTCTGAGCACAGGATGTCCCATACCCCCTACCCGCCTCCCCACCCCCAGAGTTTGCCCAGCCTCCTCATCAGTACACTACATTTTACAACTTCGAAAGGTATCTGCCTTTTCCTTTCCTCCCCTTCTCTTCAACCCTTAGAGAACCTAGAGAGAGGATAGTTTTGTGGGTGCTGCACGCATCCTAACTGGATGGATGGGTGGTTGGAGGACTGAGCGAGCAGATGAAAGGACTGGGCCTGGGGGTGGGGTGGGAATTACTGGAGA
The DNA here is from genome assembly GCF_027580195.1 of Bos mutus. NCBI lineage: Eukaryota > Metazoa > Chordata > Mammalia > Artiodactyla > Bovidae > Bos > Bos mutus. Next base: position 20,937,671 of record NC_091619.1, on the reverse strand, counting down.
GATAGGGAAGAATATTTGCAAAGGAGCAATGAGTTGTTTTCTCCCTGTCCAGTTAACCTTTGATTATCCATGTTGATAATTTCTTTTTGGCAGTGGAATGTGGCCTGAAATGCATATAATCTCTCTCTCCCCCAAACACTAATCTCTGTATTGCCTCTGAGCCCCGTTTAGATTAGTTCAGCAGTCCCTAGACGGGGACCTGACTTGGCAGTGGAGAGAAGGCAGACAGCCACAAGGACAGATAGTGTACGTGACTGCTTAAACCTCCATCTCTTCCCCTTTTTGTGGCTTCTATTTAGTTTGACTCTTGTCAAGGCAGGGAGTTGAAATGGTTACATGACTGCCCTTCTCTTTTACCCTCTTGGAATTTAAGAATTAACACACTTGCCTCTTTGAGGTTGGGGATGAACTGTTCCTCTGAATTCAGAGTTGTAAGAAGGTAGAAACCCAGGTGTTGAGGGTGAAAGAGTTAATGAAGGTTCCTGGGCTGGAGTGAGATGCTCCTCTGGGAGTTTGGACACCCTCACAGTCTTCTCAGGGTGTGTATAGCATGGTTTTTCTGAGTGCTTTCATAGAAATGTATCTATTTGAACCTCCCAGTATTTCCGTGAGGCAGACAAGACAGAGGTTTTCCTTTCCACTTTACAGAAGGGGTGATTGAGGCTCAGAGAGGATACCTGGCTAGCCCAGTGCCATCTTCCCTGACTCGTGGCAGAAGCTAGACTCAGATGCAAGCCTTCTAAACCGGAGGCTCTTACTGTTATCCCACCCTAAGTATTGGGTTGGCCAAAAAGGTCGTTCCAGTTTTTCCTTATAGTCTTATAAACCCAAAAGAACTTTTTGGCCAGCCCAAGAGATTTGTCTACTAGTCCTGTGAAATGGGAGTGGGGCAGTTTTATTCTCTCTGGCAGTAGAGTACGGTGCTTTTTGGCACCCCATTGCACTTGGGATAGTGCAGCTTTGCAGGTTGAGAGCATTCTTCACTTCCACTCCCACCCCAATTCTCTTCCTCATCAGCGGGTCAGTTCTGGGGCTTGAGTCCCCTTCAAGGTGTTTCCAGCTGCACTGGATCTTTACCCCTTTAGCAGTAGGTTCGTTCTGTTGGATCTTTTGACATCTCAGGTTTGATACCCCTGTGGATTTTAAATATTTCACAGTGTTACACAATTTTATACTGTACTAGAGAGATTGAGTGGGAGGATTTCAGACTGTTGAGGCAGGGACTCTCTTTTAGTTTTTCGATCTGCTGTGTAGGGAGCCTAGTGTAAGGTACTGCGCTCCAACAGTGTTTGAGAAAATTTAAGTGTGCGGTTCTTGCTTACAGAGAGCATGCAGTCTAACTTGAGAAACTAGGAAAGGTATGAGAGATATAAAAGCAACACTCTCCTATAAACTCTGTAAAGGCAAGAATTGGGTTTTCTTTGCTCAGGTATATCCCTGCGTGCCTGACTTAAGTGCCTTCCATTGGATGAATGCTCACCAAATACTTGACATGAACGAATATTGGAATGAATGAATATGTCGGCACGTATAAGTTCATCCATTTCAGATTTTTCAAGGTTCGTGTGTTAATTTCAAATGTAGTCAAAGTAAGGTCAATTAGAGAAGGCTTCCTTGATGATGTGTATTTTCTAGGACATAAGCAACCTGATGGAGGACCACGTCTATGAAGAGAGATAGTGGCTCAAGGAATAGAAGGCTGTGGAGAGACTTTAATCCCCTCTTGGGGAGTGACTCCTGGTCCAAAGAAACATGAAATATTCGCAGCTAATCTTGATCTTGCAGTGTTAATCAGTTGTTACTGAAAGATGGGCTGAATTGTAGCTGTTCATGTCCCTTTCCGTTTTTGCCTGTGGACAATTTATTGCCCATTAGTGTGTTCTTTTCAAAAGTTTCTAAAAATGTGTTTGATATTGCAAGCAGAGATAATAATAGTGAATTATTTTTATAGGAATGATAATGAGTTTTGCTATGCCATGTATATCCATTTCCCTAGTTCTCCATGGCAAATGTTTTTGAGATGGCCAGATGGGTTAGGAGTTTGCATCCATAAAACAGCTTTTCTCTGTGCAGAGACAGCTCATGTGAGGACTAGAGCAGATGGAGAAGTACTAGATTTAAGCCGAGTTCTTGGTTTGAGCCCTGGCATTCCCCTTAACTGTGTGACCTTGGGCAAATCACATGCCTCCTTTGGTTTCCTCATTTATATGAAATGCTTTCCAGTCACAAACATTTTCACATAGCTTGTCATTTGAGGATTATAATATTTATTACATCTTTCTCATGGTGCTGTTGAAAGGAGCAAATCAAATCAGGTAATATTTCACATTGCTTTCTAAACTGTAAAGCTCTAGAAATTTTAGTTGGTAAACTCAGGGATTTGATTTAGCTTTGGGCACGACTTTCTGAACTGGCCCAAAACAAATTAAGAGTGACCGAAAGATCTTTCCATTGTTTTGAAGAATTTAACCGGAGTGAACAGGCTTTTTTGTTGCAGAAGTACATGAGGTTAGAAAGAAGGCATACTTTTCCAATGGTCAGGGTTGGGTGATGATAGTAGAATATGAGAAGGGGAAGGTTATTGAATCTCCTTCCCAGGAATTTTGATGAATGGGAGAGGCTTGAGCTACCTTGGCTTCCTTAGATGGGGATAGAAAGGATTTGTTTTATGATCTCTGGCTCTTCCTTGTTTTAGAAGCATATGACTTTCCTAATTCAGAATAAACCGAGACCCAAGCAACTGTTCCTTATCAGGGATCTGAGATTAAATGTAACTTTTCCCCAGCATGTAGCCTTTTTTTTTCCCAGAGGAGGCAAAATCTGGAGTGAGGTGTATGGAGGAGGGGGAAGGGGGTGGAGGAGGGAGAAAGAAGCTTCAGGCTGAGGAATGTTTGTAGAGAGGAAAAGCTGGTGGCCTAGGCTGAGGAGGAGGTGGGGGAAAACCCTTGCCACCTCGGGCTCCCTGCTCCCACTTCAGGTTCTGAGCCCTGGAAACAAGACGTACAGCTGAGTTTCTACCTAGGTTAGATGTTGGCCTCCCAGAACAATATCTTCCCTGGTGGCTCAGACGGTAAAGCGTCTGCCTGCAATGCGGGAGACCCGGGTTCGATCCCTGGGTCAGGAAGATCCCCAGGAGAAGGAAATGGCAACCCACTCCAGTACTCTTGCCTGGAAAATCCCATGGACAGAGGAGCCTGGTAGGCTACAGTCCATGGGGTTGCAAAGAGTCAGACACGACTGAGTGACTTCACTCCCAGAACAATGACAGGGATCCAGAGCTCCAAATAATAAGTCCCCTGAAATGCTGAGTCTTCTCCAAAATGTACCCTGGTGCTCTCCAGGCGTGAGATTAGAGATGGCAATGGATTTGCACATGAAACATTTGGTGATTAATCACCATTATGAACAGGAGCAGTCTAAGCTTACCTTCACATACTCAGAAACATTTCTGAAAGAGCACCCTTTGATAAACAAATTCATTTAGCTTTTTTTTTAATAGTCAAAGTACTGTCGGAGTCCCTTTGATTGTATTTAGCAGAGTAGACCAAAAAATGTGAAAAGTTTAATGACAATGAGTTCGTCAGAAATAAAAATGATTCTGTGAAGGTCACATGGCTAGTCCCCAAATTGGTACAAAGACAAAGGAGTTCTGGAAGCTTGTAACCTCCATGGAATAGAGTTTGGAAACTTTTGGATAGTGTCCCTTATTGCTTTAAAGATCTGGGCCTCCGCTGTATGTGAAAGGGCTTTGTTAACGCTGAGGTTCCATGAAACGTAAGGACTGGTTTTAATCTATATCTGCTTCACATCTTCATAGTGGCACTACTTTTAAAAATCCATTTTATTGGTTAATTATTTTTAAAACTTAATTTCAAGATTTATCCTGTGGCTTGGAAACCCATTTCACCATGGACTGTGCATTCTTCTTTTCTCAGTCACTGTCCTTGGGAAAAGACTCAAGTGGAGACCTGCTCGTGGCCTCCAAGGTCACTTCTTTGCCCCATGGAGGGAAGCAGGACTGCAGAAAGTTGCAGGTTCTGGTTTCAAGAGAAAAAAGTATTCATTACTTTATGAAAAGTTGTGTTAGATCCCTTGTGAAAGGAGACGTGGAGTTCTGAGGGAAGACCCTCCCCACCAGCATCTGAGTAAATAGATGAGTAAATTAGGGTAGCCAGCCTCTCAGATTTGATTCCTTCTAGCTGTTATGTTCTTTGAGCCTCTGAAAACATAATGCCTGTGCCCTTTCTTTCAGTGAGCCAGGACTTTTTCAGGAACCCTATCTGCCTTCCTGAAAACCAGTGAAAAATGAAAGTTTGAAAAAAAACAAAACAGAGAACAGAGTAGCCTGATGAAATGGGAGGGGAAATGGAAGAAGTACAATGATGTAGAAGCGTAAGGAGGGGCCAGGAAATCTGTGGCCCCCAACAAACTTGGAGTCGGATTTGGAAGACATTTTCAAGGCCTGGAAGAGCACCTGAATTTGTGGCCCTAGAGCAAATGAACAGAATTGAGGGGAAAATCGCAGAAGTCTTAAGTCTTAAGGGATCCTCTTCTTTACTCTTGACTCCAAATAGGCTATCTCTTGAGGTGGTTCAGAAGGTTGAGGGGCTCCCATTTTCACTGATCCCCTGTGGTTCCATGAGTTGAATAGCTGAGGACTCTTTTGGTTACCAAATTTTCCTTCAGTACATTTTTTTTTTTGGCTGCGCTGCATGGCTTGCAGGATATTAGTTCCCTGACCAGGTGTTGAACCCAGTCCTGACAGTAAAAGTGCCAGGTCCTAACCACTGGACCACCAGGGAATTTCCTCCTTTGCTATAATTTAAGCCCATCTTCCTGCCTTTTACTTCTGATTTCAGCACAGGCCCTGAAGTCCCTTGTATCCCTCTGTCACCTTTAATGACTTCTTCAAGATTCTCTTCTTTCTACAGGATAGCAAACTAAGATGTGGCTGTGTGAGAAGGGAGCTTCGAATGTGCAGAGTGAAGTGGCTCCATTCAGTCTTGATTTTCAGCACTTTCTCCTCCAGTATTTAAAGCTACCATAAAATGGTGCAGTGAGATCTGTAGTCACCAGTCGTGGCCTGGCATCAAATCACGGAGGAAACAGGACCAATCTGCCAGCCTTCCAGATGCTGACCTGTGATCAGAGGCGCTTGCAGTCAGTCCGTTGGATGGCAGACAGTTATCAAATAGCTCCATGCTCAGCTCAGTGCTTAGTGTTCTGGTAGATAATTTGCAAGAATGTGGAGCTTACATTCTTGTTGGGAAATGTAATTAATGAAGCAATGTGAAACAATAAAAAGATAGTACATCATTGCTGAATCTTGATGTATACCAAAAAGGTACATTTAGAGACAAGGAAGAAGTTGATGCTAATGAGAACAGCCAGGGGAGGGGTAGTTAGATATTATTTAAGTCAAGGAAAGAGAGGAGGCCGTTTCAGACAAAGGGAACAGCAAAAGCCAAGTTCTGGTGTAGAATCAAGCATGAAGGTAGCCTCAGGATGGTAAGAGTGTTGGTCTTCGTAGAGCAGAAAGAAATTAGGTTGTCAGGGCGAGTATGGTGGGAGGGTGGTGTGAGGATAAAGATATTCAGACTGACGTGGTAGGAAATGAGAACCAGTGAGGTTTGTGTAATATATGGTGATAAAAAGAATGTTTACAAAAAGAATTCTGATATTATGTAAATGAGAAGACAGCAAAAGATAATGTGAGAGCAAAGAAGAAGGGCAGGATTTGAAAGACATTTTGGAAGGAAAATCAACAAGGTCTGGTTGTTAAGGCTGAAATCAGATTTGGTTCTGAAGTTTTGGAGACTGGCTGACTAGAAGGGTAGTGCTATTGCTCAAGAGAGTAAGACCATCAGTAAAAGTCATTCCACCTCCCATGGGTACCCAGCAATTCACTGAACACAGCATATCAAATGATACTTATCTTGCTAAGGCCTTTAGGTTAGGCTGTTTCTACCAAATAGTATTATTTATTTATTTACCAAATAGTTTTAAGAGTTCTTCCAAAGGAAGGGAGAGAAGGGAGTGAATTCTTTGAGATTCCCGTAGGAAATGGGTCATGATTTGAGGAGATTAACATGTATTTGAAATCCTGATTAATTAATCATACCCCACTCACAGCAGACTGAACTCCAGGGCTCAGGGGCTATCTCTGCAGAAACCACCCTAGTAGCATGATTATAGAGAGGACAGGACTTGAAGCTGGGAGAGCTTTGTGTGAGCCCCAACTCAGCCGCTAACTAGCTGTGAGATCAGGACGATTTGTGTAAAAGCGTTTGGTGAATTCTATTGTGCCAAACATATGGTTAGTGTTGTTGAGGCATTTGGTTTGGCAGGGACCCCAGATTGGTCTGAACTCTCCTCTGTTGCCACCGGAAGACCTGTGCTTAGGTGCTGAGACCTCTGCTGATTCTAAACAGGACTGACAGGCATGGCTCTGGGAACACACAGAACAAACACCGGACGTACCAGTTAAAAATCAGATGCGGAAGGTTCTGTCCCAAGGAGATCCTTTTTGTGTGTGTGTGCTGGAAGCTTTTGTTCAGTGTCTTTACTTTCCAGCCCAAACTCCCCAGCTTAGGATCCATGCTTTCCTCAATTCAGCCCGCATCTCACTAATTGTAGGTCTTGTTACTGTCCCCTACGATCCCGCTTCGGGTAGGCCAGCCTGTTTCCTAGACCCCATCACTCTTTCCATATCTTTATATGCATCTTTCTCTTCCCAACTCTCCTTAATCTTAGTTTCTTCAAGGAGGCCTTTTCTGGTTAATATCATCAAACTCTACAGTACATTTATATTATTCCTTTTGCACATCCATATAGCAAGTCAACTTTTCCTACCTTTTTAAAAAGTTACGTATTTATTAGTTTTGGCTGCACTTGGTGTTCATTGCTGCGCATGGGCTTTCCCTCATTGTGCTGAGCAGGGACTACTCTCTAGTTGCAGAGCAGTCTTCTCTTTGCAGAGGCTTCTCTTGTTGCACCGCACCTGCTCTAGGCCACACAGGCTCAGCAGTTGCAGTGCCTGGGCTTAGTTGCCCCATGGCATGTGGAATCTTCACGGAGCAGGGATAGAACCTGGGCCCCCTGCCTTGGCAAGTGGATTCCTAACCATTGTACCACCAGGAAAGTCCCTCTTACACCTTTCGTATGTTGCTATAAAATACTTTGTCAAGTTCTAGCAGAATCACTAGCACATGATCTACTATTATAAATAAATATTGGGTGCTTTTCCATTCTTTGCATGATTTATGTTGGGTATTATGTCCTATCCTATTTCTTGGGGTTCAGAAGCAGTGTCTCTTCATTTTTTCATTTTTCTAGATTGTCTTCTAGTGCCCAGTAGAGTTCTCTTTGTATGAGTTGTATTCCTCCCTGCAGTTACCTGACTTGAACTGTAGTTGATTCTTGACATTTCCAGTTCCCTCCATGCCTACCCAAGGGATTTCAAGAAAGCAGTACTAAACATGGCTTCCCAGGTGGCTCAGTGGTCCAAAAAGAAAAAAAAAACAGTCTGCCAATGCAGGAGACACAGGAGACTCGGGTTGGATTTCTGGGTCTGGAAGATCCCCTGAAAAGGGAAATGGCAACCCATTCCAGTATTCTTGCCTGGAGAACCATGGGCAGAGGAACCTGGCGGGCTACAGTCCATGGGATCTTGAAGAGTTGGACATGACTGAGCGACCAGCACACACTCAACTCAAAACATCCCTGCTAGGCGTGGAGACTGAGAATTCCATGTTCTTATTGGGCACGAGATCCTGGGCATTTGGTATTTCTTTTAGGGGCAGAGCAGCCTTGAGGTTGTTGGCCTCCAGCTTCTCCCAGCTCTCAGGGGATTTCCCTACTGGCTGCCTCATTTCAGAGCTGCTGTTCCCTGCAGGGGTCTGACGGCACTGGCCTGCCCTGCCATTGTCCTGCCTGCCCCAGGCTGGCCCCATTCATTTCCCAGAGCACAACCCTCAGAAGCTTTCCTCCAAGAGACTGCTGCTGCAGAGAAAGGCCACTGTTGTTCTGGGGGGAGGTGGCTGGAGAGAGTGTAGTAAATAGCTTTGTGAATGGGACCTTGTATGAGGCTAGAACCGCAGACCCTTTTCTCCTCAGAGCCCTAGGGCTGGGGGCAAAAAGCCACTAGGACTTCAGTGTGTTCACAGGAACAGGGTCTGAGGTTTAGGAATACTCGTGCTATCCCTCAAATAGTGGCATTGGTACATTTAAGAAGTCTTCGCTGGCTGGTGCCCCTCAAGGCACTAGGGTTCAGCATGCATAAGCTGCTTACCCTGCTCTCTGGGAGCCTGTAGTTTTGTAGGGGAGGCATAAGGGAGCAGGAGTTGTATGATACCACCCTGAACTCTTCGCTGATATCAGTTGAGGCACGTGGGAGACCATCAAGAAGCTATGCTGGAGGAAGTGGCCTTTAATTGAGGCCTGAAAATGAGAGCCAGGCTTGAGTGAGGGAAAGTCCAGGCAGAGGGAACAACGTGTACTGAAGACAGAAGGCAAGGAAGGGCCTGGAGTGGCAGGAGCTGAAAACATCTGTGGTCCAAAGAGAGGCGGTGGGCGGTCTCAGTCGTTCATTGGTGTCCGCCTCTTTGCGACCTCATGGACTGTAGCCCACCAGGCTCCTCTGCCCATGGGATTCTTCAAGCAAGAATACTGGAGTGGGTTGTCATTTCCTCCTCCAGGGGATCTTTCTGACCCAGAGATCGAACGCAGATCTCCTGCATTACAGGTGGATTCTTTCCTGCTGAGCCACCAGGGAAGCACTGAGACTTTAGAACAATTAATTAGATGAAACAGGAGAGTAGGCAGGGAGCTAGGGCTTGGGAACCATGTAATCTTCCTTGCTAGGGGTTTGGACTTTATCCTGAGGGCAGTGCAGGACCATTGCAAGACAAGTAGAGAGTGACATGGTCAGATATGCTTTTAAAAAATAACAAGATCACCCCAACTGCAATGTGGGCCTTCACACTGAAAGAATAGAGAGAGGGAAGACAAATTAGGAGCCCACTGCAGTAATGTGGGCAGGAGGTGAGGTAGCATCTACCAGGGAAGTGACAGTGGAGACAGAGAAAAATGAAGACTTAAGTGGTTGGTTTTGTGAAGGAGAGTTGAGGCGCAGATGGCAATCTTATTCTTGGCTTGGGCTGCTGGGTGGTACTGTTCATTCATTTTCTGCAGTTTGAGTAGGGTCTTAGTGGCAGCATGCAGTATCTTTGGCCCAGGGACTCTTGAGTTGTAGCCTGCAGGCTTAGTTGCCTCAAGGCACATGAGATCTTAGTTCTGAGACCAAGGAAACCAGGGGTGGAGCCTGCATCCCCTGCATTGGAAGGCGGGTTCTTAACCACTGATCCACAAGGAAAAGTCCCTGGGTGGTACTCTTCAGTGAAAAGGGGAACTCAAGAGGAAGAGTGTGATTGAGGGAAGGAGTCTCTTTGGGGCATGATGAGTTTGAAGTGCCTGTGGGTGATCACAAGGAGGGTGTTAAGCAGGCCAGCAGCTGGTTACACAGGCCTGGAGGTCAGGAACGTGTGCGGGGCTGTGGTCATCAGTATCTGGACAGAATAGGGGAAGTGGGAGGTTGTCCAGGGACAGGGTGTAGAGTGAGAGGAGAGCCTTGGACAGAACCCTGAGGGGCACTGCTTCAGAAGAGAGGCAGAGGAAGAGGATCCCACACAAGAGACTGGTGGGGAGCAGCAGGAGAACAGCAGCTAGGGCAGTGTGGAATCTCAGAAATGGGCGGGGGAGTGGCCAAAGGCAGCAAGTGCTCCCAGGGGGCAAAGGGTGGGGAGGATAGAGAAGTGTCTGGATTTAGTAACTAGGAGGCTTTTCATGGCCTTGGGAATGGGGGAGGAGCCAGTTTGGAATGCGTTTAAGAGGAAAGAGGAGGTGAGGAAAGGGTGATATAGTCTGGTCAGTTCTTTTATGAAATTGAGTCAGAAGAGGAACCAATGTAGCCCATTGGTCTCCATTCACAGGCCTTTGAGCCCCTTTCTTCCAGGTAGGACTAGGTTGTTTTCCAGTCAGAGTTTGGTGTACACCTAGAGTCCGCTGTGGTAGAGGCAGCAGGGGAGGTGTGTGACAGGATTAAAGGAAAAATCAGGCTCAAGAGAAGAAGTCCGTTTTTAAAGTAGGAGAGAACCCAACTGACAGAGAAGGGTGGAGGCTTTAGCGCCAAGATAAGAGCGCCACAATGATGGCGCTCCTTTGTATTTCTGCCCTATGATATGGAGTTTGTAGAGTGTTCTTGGTCTGTTATCTTTTTGAGACAGTTTAGGCAAGTGTTTGCATTCCCATATTATAGGTGGGGAAATAAGCTCAGAGAGGCTTTAATGACTTGTCTAAGTCTGTAAACTAGTAAGTAATGGATTTGGGATTAAAAAAAAAAAAAAATCTGTGCTTACAGAGCCCTAGCCTCCTGCTCTTTCCATTTTCCTGTCCCCCTGACCAAGCTCACGGTAAAAAATGTGTACATCTTTGAGGGAGCCAGACATCAGGTTTGCGTGACACAAATAAAGGGTGCCCTCCAGGAAGATAGATTGGTTGATCAGGAACCAAGTCTCTTGCATGTTTAATCTCTTCCCGGTAAGCTTTCTTGTCCATGGCTCCCTGGTAGGACCTGAGGTTTGCATTCGCTATTCAAGAGGAAGAAAACTTCCCTCCTCCTCTGCCTCCTGCTTGGTTAATGATGGGGAAAATGGCACTTAGGGGCCAGGTAAGTTCAGTGACATTGGGAAGAATGAAATTTCAGAAGTGACTCAGCATTCTTTCACTAAGCAATGTGGCACCTTTAAGCTATTCAAGGATCTTATCTGTGTGCTGTGGTACCTGGGACTGTGTAGTGAATGGATGCTCAGTAACGTTTCACTAAATGAATAGATGTGTGTGTGTGTGTGTGTGTGTGTGTGTGCGCGCGCGCGCGCGTGCATGCGTGTGTGTGCATGTGTACTCAGTCTGACTTTTTTGTGATCCCATGGACTGTAGTCCACTAGGCTCCTCTGTCAGGGATTTTCAGGCAAGAAAACTGGAGCAAGTTGCTATTTCCTTCTCCATGGCATCTTCCCAACCCAGGGATTGAACCCGAATCTCTTGTGCCTCTTGCCTTGGCAGGCAGATTCTTTACTACTAGCCCACTTGTTCAGTTCAGTTCAGTCACTCAGTCATGTCCAACTCATTGCGACCCCATGAATCGCAGCACGCCGGGCCTCCCTGTCCATCACCAACTCCCGGAGTTCACTCAGACTCACGTCCATCGAGTCAGTGATGCCATCCAGCCATCTCATCCTCTGTCGTCCCCTTCTCCTCCTGCCCCCAATCCCTCCCAGCATCAGAGTCTTTTCCAATGAGTCAACTCTTCGCATGAGGTGGCCAAAGTACTGGAGTTTCAGCTTTAGCATCATTCCTTCCAAAGAAATCCCAGGGCTGATCTTCAGAATGGACTGGTTGGATCTCCTTGCAGTCCAAGGGACTCTCAAGAGTCTTCTCCAACACCATAGTTCAAAAGCATCAATTCTTTGGTGCTCAGCCTTCTTCACAGTCCAACTCTCACATCCATACGTGACCACTGGAAAAACCATAGCCTTGACTAGACAGACCTTTGTTGGCAAAGTAATGTCTCTGCTTTTGAATATGCTATCTAGGTTGGTCATAACTTTCCTTCCAAGGAGTAAGCGTCTTTTCATTTCATGGCTGCAGTCACCATCTGCAGTGATTTTGGAGCCCAGAAAAATAAAATCTGACACTGTTTGCACTGTTTCCCCATCTATTTCCCATGAGGTGATGGGACCAGATGCCATGATCTTCATTCTCTGAATGTTGAGCTTTAAGCCAACTTTTTCACTCTCCACTTTCACTTTTCATCAAGAGGCTTTTTAGTTCCTCTTTACTTTCTGCCATAAGGGTGGTGTCATCTGCATATCTGAGGTTATTGATATTTCTCCCAGCAATCTTGATTCCAGCTTGTGTTTCTTCCAGCCCAGCATTTCTCATGATGTACTCTGCATAGAAGTTAAATAAGCAGGGTGACAATATACAGCCCTGACGTACTCCTCTTCCTATTTGGAACCAGTCTGTTTTTCCATGTCCAGTTCTAACTGTTGCTTCCTGACCTGCATACAAATTTCTCAAGAGGCAGATCAGGTGGTCTGGTATTCCCATCTCTTTCAGAATTTTCCACAGTTTATTGTGATCCACACAGTCAAAGGCTTTGGCATAGTCAATAAAGCAGAAATAGATGTTTTTCTGGAACTCTCTTGCTTTTTCCATGATCCAGCGGATGTTGGCAATTTGATCTCTGGTTCCTCTGCCTTTTCTAAAACCAGCTTGAACATCAGGAAGTTCATGGTTCACGTATTGCTGAAGCCTGGCTTGGAGAATTTTGAGCATTACTTTACTAGCATGTGAGATGAGTGCAATTGTGTGGTAGTTTGAGCCTTCTTTGGCATTGCCTTTCTTTGGGATTGGAATGAAAACTGCCCTTTTCCAGTCCTGTGGCCACTGCTGAGTTTTCCAAATTTGTTGACATATTGAGTGCAGCACTTTCACAGCATCATCTTTCAGGATTTGAAATAGCTCAACTGGAATTCCATCACCTCCACTAGCTTTGTTCGTAGTTTGTTTCTAAGGCCCACTTGACTTCACATTCCAGGATGTCTGGCTCTAGGTGAGTGATCACACCATCGTGATTATCTTGGTCGTGAAGATCTTTGTACAGTTCTTCTGTGTATTCTTGCCACCTCTTCTTAATATCTTCTGCTTCTGTTAGGTCCATACCACTTCTGTCCTTTATCGAGCCCATCTTTGCATGAAATGTTCCCTTGGTATGTCTGATTTTCTTGAAGAGATCCCTAGTCTTTCCCATTCTGTTGTTTTCCTCTATTTCTTTGCATTGTTCGCTGAAGAAGGCTTTCTTATCTGTCCTTGCTATTCTTTGGAACTCTGCATTCAGATGCTTATATCTTTCCTTTTCTCCTTTCCTTTTTGCTTCTCTTCTTTTCACAGCTATTTGTAAGGCCTCCCCAGACAGCCATTTTGCTTTTTTGCATTTCTTTTCCATGGGGATGGTCTTGATCCCTGTCTCCTGTACAATGTCACGAACCTCATTCTATAGTTCATCAGGCACTCTTATCTATCAGATCTAGGCCCTTAAATCTATTTCTCACTTCCACTGTATAATCATAAGGGATTTGATTGAGGTCATACCTGAATGGTCTAGTGGTTTTCCCTACTTTCTTCAATTTAAGTCTGAATTTGGCCTCCACTTGGGAAGCCCCCTAAATGAATGGGTACGATTTTTTAATTAACACCTTTATGATATATAACTCACATACCATCACTACTTTAGGATATACAGTTTAGTGGTTTTTAGTATATTCACAGAGTTATGCACACATCTCTATTATCTCATTCCAGGAAATTTTCATCACTCCAAAAGAAACCTCATACCCCTTAGCAGTCATTCCCTCACCACCCCGCTAGCCCTAAGCAACGATGAATCTACTTTCTGTCTCTGTAAATTTGCCTATTCTAAACATTTCCCCTACATGGAATCGTATAATATGTGGCCTTTTGTGCCTGACTTCTTTCACACATGATATTTTTCCAAGTTCATCTATCTATGTTGTAGCATATATTAGTGTTTTATTCCTTTTTATGGCCAAGAAACATTCCATTGTATGGATATACTACCTTTTGTTTGTCCATTCATTAACTCATGGGCATTTGGGCCCTTTCCACTGCTGGGTTATGATGCATGATGCTGCTGTGAACTTTTGTGTACAAGTTTTTGTGTGGAGGTACCTTTCCATTTTTCTATACATAGGGTGGGGAATTGCTGGATCATATGGTATGTCAGTGTTCAGCATTTTAAGGAACTGCCGAACTGTTTGCCAAAGTGGCTAAACCATTGTACATTCCCACCAACAAACTGAGAATCCAGTTTTCCCACATCTTCACCAGTGGTTGTTTTACTGGCTGTCTTTTGATGATAGCCATCCTACCAGGTATCAAGTAGTATCTCATTGTGATTTTGATGTGCATTTTCTTAATGACTAGTGGAGCTTCCCAGATGCTGTTAATGGTAAAGAACGCACCTGCCAACGTTTGATCCCTGGGCCGGGAAGATCCCCTGGAGGAGGGCAGGGCAATCCACTCTAGTATTCTTGCCTGGAGAATCCCCTTGGACAGAGGAGCCTGGCAGGCTGCAGTCCATAGGATCACACAGAGTCAGACGTGATTGAAGCGAGCACGCATACAATGACTAGTGATGCTGAGCATCTTTTCATGTGCTTGTTGGCAGTTTGCATATCTTCTTAAGAGATGTCTGTTCAGATTCTTTGTCCATTTTTTATTTGTCTTTTTATTGTTGACTCATGGATGATTTTATGCTAAGTCACCTAACCTCGCTAGGCCTGACTGAGTTTCATCAATCGTAAAATGGTAAAGTTGGATTTGATCTCTGCGATCCCCCCAACTCTCATGTTATTTAATCTGTGGAACTTCAGTCACTCTTTTAAGGTTCTGCTCACCAGATTGCAGGGTAGACTAGTTGTTAGGAGTATGAATTTTGAGTCAAATAGACCTGGGTTTCCTGTTACTCAGTCCCTCTCAGCCTCAGTTTCTCCTGTTGGAAAATGAGGGAAAAAAGTATTTTTCTCATAGGTTTCTTGCAAGAAATTAAGTAGTTTTCTTGCAAAAAAAATAATGCATGTAAAGTGCTTAGGAAAATACCTGACATAGGTAAGAGTTACCAGGTGGCGCTAGTGGTAAAGAATCTGCCCACCAATGCAGGAGACACAAGAAACACGGGTTCGATCCTTGGGTTGGGAAGATCCTGTAGAGAAGGAAATGGCTACCCACTCCAGTATTCTTGCCTGGAAAATCCCGTGGACTGAGGAGCCTGGTAGGCTGCAGTCCTTGAGGTCACAGAGTCAGATGCAACTGAGCACACACACATCTCCTTACTGCCTCACATCTTAGTCTCCAGGTGGATGAGCCAGGTCCTCATTCCTTAGGTATGACTCACCTGTCCTGATCACAGAGGTTCTGCACAGATCAGTATTGTTGAGTTATCCATTGCTGCATAGCAAACCACCCCAAACAGTAACTTAACATTAACATTAATTATTTTGCACACAGTTCTGGGGGTTGACTGGGTTGAGCTAAGCAGTTGTTCGCAATTGGGATCTCTCACCCAGGAGGAGTTATATAGGGCCCGACCTGGCCTGGGGCTTCAAAGGTCTCTCCACTGTGGCCTCTGTGTTGGGAAGACTCAAACAGCTGGGAGCTGAAACAGCTGGAGCTCCTCCACTCTGTGTTTCTGTCTCTCTTTTTCTCTCTATGGAATCTCCAGATTCTCTCTCCACCTGGTGGGATTGGGGTAGCCAGACTTCTTAAAGAGTGACTGAAGGCTCCCAGAGCAGGCATCCCAAGACATTTGCAGAGGCTGCATCCCCCTTTATGAGCTAGTCTCGGAAGTCACTTCATGTCACTTTTGCCTTACTCTCACGAGCTGAGGGATTCTCAAAGGCCTGGTCAGGATCAGGGACGGGTGTAGACTCTACTTCCTGATGGGAAGTGGCAAGGCTCTGGAAGAGCATGAAGGATGGGAAATTTTGTTGTGGTTACTTTTGAAAAATTCAATTTGCTACAGTTGCTTAACTTCTTTACGGTTAATTTTTGTTCCTCCTGTCCTTCAAATACCAGTTCAAAACTTCCTTACTAGTGAAGTCTTACCTGACTGATGCCTTGATTCAGGTTTCTTCTTTTTCCTGTATCTCTGACCACAGAAATTTGCTGTTGATTTTTTTTATGTGACGTCTGCTTATCTTTTCTGTCATCTATAAATACTCCCATAGTACTTACAACTGGACTCTGTACTCTTTAACTGGTGTCAAGTGAAAGTGGAAGTGAAGTCGCTCAGTCAGGTCTGACTCTTTGCGACCCCATGGACTGTAGCCTACCAGGCTCCTCTGCCCATGGGATTTTCCAGGCAAGAGTACTTGAGTGGGGTGCCATTTCCTTCTCCAGAAGTGGTGTCAACTAGTGCCCTAAATTCTCCAGTTGGGATTTTTCCAATAACTTTAATCGGTTAGTGTTCAAGTGTTGACTGGTTCTCTCTTGGTTAAAGTTTCTTGCAATTTTTCAGACTAACTGCTAACTCTGATCCATCTGGCTTTTTAGGGAAATCCAAATTCTGCACCCTTTTGTTCTCTCGTAGGACACTACATCCATCGTGTAAGTATATAGAAGAGTGGATAGGGAAGATCCGTAATAACAGCTGGCAGGTGTCCAGTACTTTACTAGTTTTTTGAAAAGTGCTTTAACAGTCATTCTGATACACACTTCTTACAATTATTGTTCTCCTTTATATATGAGAACACCGAGGCCCACGGGAGTGGAGACTTGAAATCACCACTGTAGTGAACCTAGGTCCCTGGCTCTAAATCCTGGGCTTCTTCCTCTTGATTGAGAAGGATGGCCTGGCCGTGCTGTAACACTCTTAATCACCCAGAGCTCCAGGGAGCCCCACAGAACTCATCTCAGAAATGAGGACTCTGGGACGGAGTTGTGTTTTCCTCCTGTGGTCTTGCCTCTGCTGCTTTTATTCTTTATACCAGAGATTGAGTTGCTTGGGAGCCTTGTGAGCTTGGTTAGTTTGCAAAGGGTGCTCCCAGTTGGGAAGTGTGTGTGTGTCTGTGTGTGTTTCTTCCAGGAGGAGGGTCTGAGACATAGTGCTTATAGGACAGGAAGCACAGAATGATAGGAAAGTAGCTAGAGAAGATAGAGAAAGAAAATCTCTCAATTTAACTTTAACTGGTTAAGTTTGAAGTTGCCTTGTCTTCAGTTAGGAGAGTAGTGTCAGATGCAGAACTGATGCTTTCTCTCCATCTGACCCTGCTGGTGATTTGCCTCTGCCTCCAAATTGATACTTGTGTCATCAGGGGCTCTGCACTAAGAATCTGCTTCATTTCATTTCCTGTCTTGGTGATCAAATGCTCGGGGAGTTTTATTAGGGTACTTGTGGAGGAACTGAGACACAAACCAGGCAAAGGATGCGAACCACTTAATATAATAATCCTTGCAGTACGAAGCATTTACACAGTGCTTTTACTCTTCAAAGCACTTTCCGTCTACTGTTGGGCTTTAGCCTCACTGTGTACTTGAGGGGAAGCGCCCAGGGCATGAGCAGGGCATCTCTCTTCAGTTGCCTTTGTTACCCTCTCCTTCTCTCCCTTCTTGGAGCTGGGTTCCCCCAGGACACATTGTTTTGATTGCTTTTTCCAGCTTTTGGAATTGCCTCCTTTCTGATATAGCTTATCTCCTGTCTTGCTCATGAATGGAGTGCCTTCCCTTCCTGGTGGTAATTAACAGGGGAGCCTGCTCATCTGTGTGGCCATCCTGTCTGTCAGTATCAATCTCATGGAGAGCCTTTTATATGAAAGCTACAAGATTAGAAAATAGATTGGCCGAGGCACAAGGATTACCAACTCTAGGGCTAAGAACCTGCAGCTTCAGGAGAGCATGGAGGAGGGGTGGTGAGGAGGGGAGGATGAGATAACTAGCTGGCAGCATGAGTCCTGCTGGAATCTGAGGCTCTTCTCCCCTCTCTGCCAGACTTTCCCCTCGTCTCATATCCATCAGCATTTACTCCCGCCCCATGTTATGTGCTCATGACTCTTCTAGATGCCTTGGGAAAGAGAATGGAGACAAGTGGTCCCTGACTGTAGGGAACCTAAAGGCTACTTGGGAAGACACCTGCAAAAGACCTCCGAACCCTTAAGCAGCATAATACTTTACTGGAATGGGAAGTAAAGGCATCTTAGCCCACCCCCAAGGAGCTTATTGGCAAAGGAAATGGCAACCTACTTCAGTATTCTTGCCTGGAGAATCCCATGGACAGAGGAGCCTGGGAGAGGGGGCTGCAGTCCATGGGGTCGCAAAGAGTCGCACGCGGCTGAAGCGACTTAGCACGCAAGGAGCTTACTATTGGTGGAGATAAAGAATTTCCTCCGCTTTCTGATCTTACCTTCAAGTCTTATTTGGCAGTTCACTGACTTCAAGAAGAAATATTTATTGATCCCAAGTTGGTATGTCAGCATTGTGCTAGAGGTTATAGGGATTTAATATTTATCAACAGATATTTAACCTAAGGTATGTGTTCAAAAAATAGGAAATGAGTAATAAAGGAATAGTCACTCCAGATGCGAGAAGTGACATACCTGATATCCTCTTTAAAAGATTTTCTCTGTTATTAAGAAGAGGTGTTCAGGAGAAAAGCAGGAAGGACCATTTAGCTGTTGCAGAAATCTAGGCAGATGATGGGCATGAACACTGAGTCAGAAATCTCCGTTGTTTTTACTGTGGCATAGATACAAACACCTTTTTTCCCCTTAGCCAACTGTGCTTTATTTTAATTAATTACTTTAATTGGAAGATAATTACTTTACAATGTTGTGGGTTTTGCCATACATCGACATGAATCAGCCATGGGTGCACATGTGTCCCCCCCATCCTGAACCCCTCCCACCTCCCTCCCCACCCCATCCCCCTGGGTTGTCCCAGAGCACCTGCTTTGAGTGCCCTGCTTCATGCATTGAACTTACACTGGTCGTCTATTTTACATATGGTAATATACATGTTTAATTGCTAGTCTGTGATTTAGTAAATGCTAAATCATCCCACCCTCGCCTTCTCCCACAGAGTCCAAAAGTCTGTGCATTGAACCCCAAAGTCTGAACTCCAAAAGTCTGTTCCTTACATCTGTGCCTCTTTTGTTACTATGCATATAGTATCATCATTACCCTCTTTCTAAATTCCATATATATGCGTTAATATACTGTGTTGGTGTTACTCTTTCTGATTTACTTCACTCTGTATAATAGGCTCCAGTTTCATCCACCTCATTAAGAACTGACTCAAATGCAATCCTTTTTATAGCTGAGTAATACTCCATTGTGTATATGTACCACAACTTCCTTATCCATTCATCTGCTGATGGACATCTAGGTTGCTTCCATGTCCTGGCTATTGTAAACAGTGCTGCGATGAACATTGAGGTACACGTGTCTCTTTCAATTCTGGTTTCCTTGATGTGTATGCCCAGCAGTGGGATTGCTGGGGATTTTATTTTTTAAATTGAGGTAAAATTAACATAATATAAAATTAACCATCTAAAATGTACAGTTCAGTGGCATAAAGTACATTCATAGTGTTGTACAACCATCACTTCTCTCTAGTTCCAAAATGCTTCATCTCCCCAAAGGGAAGCCCCTTACTCATTAGCAGTCATTCCCTATTCTCCCTTCTCCCCTACTTCTACAAATATCTTATAGTTGGGAATAGGATAGGTTTCAATGAGGTTTGGTTTGCTTCCCCCCATATGTCTTATCTTTAATTATCTTTATTGGTCAAAGATAAAAAGGGGATTGTTATAAATGTACCCTAAAGTCAGATAAAAAATACATTAGGTGTAAAATACGTAATAAGCTGGGCATCTCCCATACCTGCAGACAAGATTTTTGAGGATTAGTGAACTAGCTGATTTAATTGCTACTTCATCTAACCTTCATGACTTCACAGTCCACAGCCGTTTATTTATGTCATAATAATCCCTTGTGTTTGTACATTACTTTGCAGTTTTACAGTTTGAATATTTTTATACATAAGCCTTTTTGTTAATAACAGCTTTATTGAAATACAATTCACATGTCATAAAATTCACCCTCAAGTGTGCAACCATCTCCACTGTCTAGTACCAGACATTTTCATCACCCCAAAAAAACCTCATACCCATTAGCAGTCACTCTCCATTCCCCTCTCCCCACAGCCTCAGGCAACCACCAATCTACTTTCTATCTCCATAGATTGGCTTATTCAGGACAGGTCATATAAATGGAGTCATACAATATTTGTTCTTTTGTATCTGGTTTGTTTCACCTAGCGTATTTTCAGGTTTCATCTATGTTGTAGCATTTATCAAACTTTGACTCCTTTTTTGGCCGAATAATCCTGTATCCCATTGTGTATATGTGCCATCTTTTTATCTGTCACCTGCTGGTGGGCACTTGGGTTGTCTCCACATTTTGGTGATTGGTGAATAATAACTGTTGTTAGCATTAGCATACAGGGATGTTTGAGTCCCTCTTTGCAGTTCTCTTGAGTACATAGCTCACAGGAGAATGAGTAGATCACATGATAGTCCCGTATTTAGTATTTTGAGGAACTGCTGAACTGTCTTCAAAAGTGGCAGTGCCGTTTTTACATTCCCGCCAGCAATCTGTGATGGTTTCTCTTTCTCTGTACCCTCTCCAACACTTGTCATTATGATCCCATTGTTTGGATTGGCATTTCCTTAATGACTGTCGATGTCGAGCACCTTCTCATGTGCCTGCTCATTGTATATTTTCTTTAGAGAAATGTCCCCTGCCAACCAATCTTGCATTCCCGGGGGTAAATCCCACTTGGTTGTGGTGTGTAATCCTTTTTACATGTTGCTGAATTCTGTATACTAATATTTTGATGATAATCTTTGTACATAGCGTCTTATTTAATCTTTAGAACAGCATTGTGAGATTAGGGTTCTCATGAAGAAACTGAAGATTAAGCAGTTTTCCTGTGACTGTGTAGTGTCAGGAGTAGGATAGGAAAGCAAGACTTTGAATTTAGCCTAATTTTCTTACCACTGCTTTACTTTGCCCATCTTTTTAGCATAGATAACCAACAGTTGTTTTGTTTTTGGACTGATTTTTCTTTTTTGGAATCCTATCATGGTTATTCAGATTTAAAACTCCCATTACATGGCCACACAATTAAGACTTAATGTTAGATGCATTTTGAATGATAATAAAATTTATGTAGTTGGTGGTTATTAATTTGATTTTAAATGTGTCCTTGTCACTGTTTCTTTTTAAATGACAAGCATTGCCGAGCAAGGATGCAGGTGAGATTCTTCTTTCTTTTTTAGTGCTCAGCATGCGCTGTGCTCAAATAAATACTCAGTAAAGGCTCCAGGACTGGAAGGATGCATCTATGTAGCGCCCTCTGAAAGCATCAAGAACAGCATCCTAGGGATGGTATGGGGAGGGAGGAGGGAGGAGGGTTCAGGATGGGGAACACATGTATACCTGTGGCGGATTCATTTTGATATTTGACAAAACTAATACAATTATGTAAAGTTTAAAAATAAAATAAAAAAAAAAAGAACAGCATCCGCTGCTGGCCTAAAGTCCTGGTGTCTTCTTGAACAGTTCTCTTCTACCGGAGCTGTGTACCCCGATCACACCTGTCTCTCTGCCTCCTTCCTAAATAGCAGCCGGTACATCAGAGATTGTAATTGCTGAGAATTCAGTGACAGAATCTCAGCTAAATTAGATCTTTGGCTTTTTTCATCTTTTCTGATGTGTACATAAGCAAGCTATAGCACATTCCACATTGAACTACAAGCATTTAGAGACCCAGGAAGGCTCTTCTGGAGCGCTGGGGAGAGTGATTGGGGAGCATGTGGGCAGACATTTACTTGTAAGTGTATAACACTCGTGGATACGTATCAATGCTTTTGAGTTCTGATTGTCTGCATGTAATTCAACTGCTCTACCCATGTCATCCGGAGAAGGCAGTGGCACCCCACTCCAGTGTTCTTGCCTGGAAAATCCCGGGGACGGGCGAGCCTGGTGGGCTGCTGTCTATGGGGTCGCACAGAGTCGGACACGACTGAAGCAACTTAGCAGCAGCAGCAGCATCCATGTCATCATTGTAATTTATCCTTGCCACCTGTGAACCCAGCTCCTGCTCTAGTATAAAATGAGGGGAGAGAAGGAAGAATGTTTATTTTAACGTTAATCAGAGCCCAACATCCCTAAGAATATATCTTCTGTAAAACAAGGCCACATGTTAAATTACAAAGGGAAATGAAAATGCTTTTTGGATTATGTATTTTTGCTGATTATTTGTGCTGCCTTTCCAAATGTGGGTATTTGGGACTTGCCTGTGCATCAGTTGATTAAATAATCATTTGTTGTATAAACAGATAAAATTGAAGAGTGTACATATTGTGATTTTCTCCTATTTTAAGTCCAGAAGCCATTGCCTCATTTTAAGGTCTAGCAGCACTGTGACACGAATACTAAACAGAAGGGCTTTGGACAGATTTGTGTTACCAGTTAATAGAGACTGCCTGCATGTCTATCATTGAAAAGAGCAGACTTTAGTTTCCAGTGGACCCAGAATATTTTTCCCCCCACTTAAATGTCTTTGCTGATGCGTTTTTGTTTTGTTTTCTTTTAATAGTTTTGTTCTGGTATAGTTGATCCACAGTCAATGCACACATTTAAGGTGTATAATTCTGTGCATTTTGACATTGTGTGCATCTGTGACACTGTCCCCATAGTCAAGAAAAGGAGCATACCCATCAGCCCCTAGAAGTTTCCTCGTGCCCTTTTGTAATCTCATTCATTCTTTTCTCTTCTTTCCCATCCCCAGGAAACTGCCCTTGGGGATTTCTTTCACTGTAGATTAGTTCACATCTTCTGTAACTGTATAAGTGGAATTATATTTTATGTCCCTCTTTCTTGCCTGACTTCTTTTCATTCAACACAATTATTTGAGGTTAATCCATGTTTTTGTATGTATCCGTAGTGTATTCCGTTTTATTGCTGAATTTTATTCCATTGTGCTGAGTTTTAATCCATTTTATGGATAATTTGTGTACGCATTCTCCTGTTGATGGACATTTGGGCTACCACAGGTAAAGCTGCCATGAATATGTATGTATGATCTTTGTGCCAACACCTGTCCTCATTTTTCTTGTGTAAACCCTAGGAAAGGATTGACTGGGTTGCATCTTAAGAAACTGCCAAACAAAAGAAAAGAAATTGCCGAATTGTTTTCCGAAGTGGTTTTACAGTTTTACTTTCCTACTAGCAATGTATGAAGGTTCCAGTTGTTCTGTGTCTTGGCCCGCACTTGGTATGGTCAGTCTTTTTAATTTTAACCATATTAATGTGTATGTAGTAGTATCTGATTGTGTTTTTAATTTGCGTATCCCTGATGACTAATGACGCTGAGCATTTCTTATGTGCCTGTTTACCATGCATATGTCCTCTTTGATAAAGTGTTTAGATCTTTTGTCCATTTCTTAATTGAGCATAATTGCTCAGTATTAGCTCAATTATTAAATTGTAAGTGTTCTTTGTATATTCTAGATACAATTTCTTTGTCAGATATGCTTTTGCAACTATCTTCTCCCAGTGACACACTTTTTCATTTTTGTAACAATGTTTTTTAAAACTTGTTTCAGATTCACATGCAGCAAAATAATGTCTTTGAAGAGCAAAATGTTCTTAATTTTGCTAAATCCAATATATCAAATTTTTTTTCTTTTATAATTTATACTCATTGCATTTATTAAGTAAATCTTCGCCAAATTCAAAGTAAGATTTTCTCCCAGAAGTTTTATGGTTCTGGCTCTTACATTAAATCTATGCCTTGCTTTTAATTATTTTCAGTAAGGTGTGAGATAAGTGTTGAGGTTGTTTGTCTCTTTTGATGTGTGAATGTCTAGTAGTTCTAGCACTGTTTGTTGAAAAGAATATTCTTTCCTCACTGAGTTGCTTTGATACCTTTGCTGAAAATCAGTTGATCATATATGTGATCTGGACTCTACTTTGTTGCATTAATCTGTCAGTAACACTAGTTTGGTTATCATAATTTTATAGTCTTGGTATCAGATGACACAAGTTTTGTGACATTCTTTTATTTTCAGAATTATCTTTTCATTTTCATGTAGATTTTTAAATCAGCTTGTCAGTTTTTACAGAAATGCCTTTTGGAATTAGAGTAGAGATTGTGTTGAATCCTGTATCAGTTTGGAGGATTGACATCTTAACAGTATTCAGTCTTTTGATCCATGAACATTGTATGTTTCTCCATTTAGGTCTTTAATTTCTCTCAGCAGTGTTTTTTAGTTGTTAGTGTACAGGTCTTGCACATCTTTTGTCAGATTTATCCCTAAATATTTCGTATTTTGAAGGCCACTTTAAATGGTAGTTTTTAAATGTCAATTTTCAGTTAATTTTTTGTCCATATGTACAGATACAGTTGGGCTTCCCAAGTGATGCAATGGTAAAGAATCCACCTGCTAATGCAGGAGACGAAGGAGATGCAGATTTAATCCCTGGGTTGGGAAAATCTCCTGGAAAAGGAACTAGCAACCCACTCCAGTATTCTTGCCTGGAAAATTCCTAGCACAGAGGAGCCTGGCGGTCTGCAGTCCATGGGGTCACAAAGAGTCGTACACGACTGAGCGACTGAGCAAGCACACACAGACACAGTTAATTTTTGTGTATTTTCCCGGTATCCTGCTACCTTGCTAAACTCAATAATTCTCACAGCTTTTTTGTTACTTCCTTAACATTTTGGAACCAGCTTGTTTGATTCTTACTCATGTTTGTATATAATGAGCTGGCCTCTTCATTTTTAAACTTGTATTTATGGCTGTGCTGGGTCTTCACTGTCGCATGTGTGCTTGCTTTCTGTAGTTGCGGTGAGCGGGGGCTACTCTGGTTGCAGCACAGACTTCTCATGGAGATGGCTTCTCTTACTGCAGAGCACGGGCTTTAGGGCTCCTGGGCTTCCATAGTTGTGAGACATGGACTCAGTTGCCCGGCGGCATGTGGGATCTTCCCAGACTAGGGATTGAACCCATGTCCCCTGCATTGACAGGCAGATTCGTAACCACTGGTCCACCAGGGAAGTCCTGCCTCTTTATTTCTAATCTGTATATTTTTTGAGTTTTGGAGGAAATTCAGGAGTTTATAACTTTTTGCTAGACATATGAAGCAGATGTTGGATTCTCCCTCCCTAGGAATTCTTTAAAAATAAAAAGGAGATTATTAAATCCTCTATCCATTCCTGTATTCATTCCGTGAACATTTAGTATCCACTGTGTATCCGTCAGTGTCTAGTGACTAACAGAAGAGGCGGAAGTATAAACAAGTAATTTTTTTTTAATTAGTTGTTTGGCTGCACTGGGTCTTAGTTGCAGCATATGGGATGTAGTTCCCTGACCAAGGACTGAACCTTAGCCCTCTGCATTTGGAGGCTACAGTCTTAACCACTGGACTACTAGGGAAGTCCCCCTAAACAAGTAATGTTAGTTTAACAAATGAGTGTAGTAAGTGTCATAGTAGTTACGATACAGGAGCTTCAATGCGAGGTGGTTCAGAATCAGGGGAAAGAATGAACGATCTCTACGTGCCTGCTGCTCTGGATGAGTATGATTGACAAAGGAATACTCAGAGATCACTGATAGGAAGACCTTTAAGCTACACTCTCCTGAATAATTAGACACCTCCCCATCCTGATTGTTAGTTACCAGTTTGCCCTCCGTATCCTTGGTTTTTGCGTCCATGGGTTCAGCCAACGTTGGATCAAAATTATTCAAAAAAATAAAATTCCAGGAAGTTCCAAAAAGTAAAACTTCGATTCGCTGTGCACCAGCAAAATTCAAATTATTTGCATAGCATTTACATTATATGAGGTATTATAAGTAATATAGAGATGATTTAAAGGATGCGGGAGGATGTCAGGGGTTATATGCAGATACTCTGTCGTTTTATATTAGGGACTTGAGCTCTCATGGATTTTGGTATTTGCCAGTATGGGTAGCAGGTGGAAGGGCCCTGGAATCAATCCCCCATAGATACTGAAGTACAGTTGTGCTTACTTTATTATTATTGAGAGTCTGAACGGACTGCATCTTTATAGTTCTTTTTCTCTTTCTTCTTTTTTTTTAATCTTAACATGAAGGCAACAGTCTTTGCTTCCAGCCTCAAATCTCACTGACTAGGAGCAATGGGAATAGAAATATTTGATACCATGTTGTTCTTTTATTTATTTATTTTTGGTGTGCTGGGTCTTTCTTGCTGCCCAGGCTCTGTGTAGTTGCCGCGGTTATGGGCTGCTCTCTAGTTGAATGGCACTGACTTCTCCCTGCAGTGGCTTCTCTTGGAGAGTACAGGCTCTAGGCACAAGGGCTTCAGTCGTTGCGGCTTCCTGGCTCTAGAGCATGGGCTCAGTAGTTTTGGCACATGGGCTTAGCTGTGCCACGGCATGTGGAGTCTTCCCTGACCAGGGATGGAACCTGTGTCTCCTGCATTGGCAGGCGGATTCTTTACCACCAAGCCACCGGGGAAGCCCAATATCATGTTATTCTTAATACTGAATTATGCTGTGTATTCTTAAGAAACCTATGGTTCAGTACTGTCGCCCCATTTCTGCAGTTTTGTTTTGTTTTAAAAGCATTTTAGCGTGTGTCCTATTATTATTTTTAAACTCTTATAGCAACTCCTGAGGTCTTTGCATTTCTCCTGTCATATGCATTGGCGGGGAACCACGCTTCTGACTTTGTAGCCCCAGCATATTTCCCAGAGTCTGGTGAGTGGGAGGTGCTAAATAGACACTGGTGTGTGTGTGTGTGTGTGTGTGTGTGTGTGTGTGTGCATAATTTCTCTTTAGCATAGTTGTCATGCTTTGGACTCCTCTAAATAATATAGGATTATTCCCTTTTTACAGGTAAGGAAAACTTCTCCAGGTCACCAGAGAGTAAATGATTGCAGGTACTTTTTCTTTTTGGTGGATAATTTAGTATTTTATTGGTTTGCAAAGTGATATAATTTAAGAAATACTAACAGCATTTTTCATTTTAGAGGTGAGAAATTGTGCTTGTCATCATAGAGGAAGACTAAAAACTTAGAGATCCACACTCCTTACTTGTTTCCAAAACCTTGGTAGTCGTGATCTCCTTCTTCCTGTCACCTTTTTGCAAAAAGAATCTCTTGCTTTCCTGAACTGAACATTCCCAGAGGGCAGGGGCCAGTATAGGAAAGTGGCTGGCACATGGTAGGACCTGAGTGAACATTGTTGACTGAGTGAGTGAGCGTGCACAGCTCACGATGGAAACACACCCGTCGGACCAATGCGCTAATAATCTGGTGGCCGATTTTCCCTACCTGTGCTGCTTCTCCTTCAGGGCTAAGAAGTGAGCCGCACATACATGTGCTGCGTGTGTTAAGGCCCTCTCTGAGCTTATGGTTGTTAACACTCACAGCCTTTGCCTTGCGGAGGGCTGCAGTGCAAGTGTGACAAGGAGTGAATCAGACACTCCCTGCCTCGTGCATCTCACGGACTATTAGATAACTTAGCGCAGGGTGAGTGCAGTGGTGGGGGTGTGCACTGTGAGATAGGGTGCAGAGTAAAGATAACCGACCAGTCAGGGGAGCGGAGTGAAGTTGCTTGTTTGTCTGTTTTGTTTTGTTTGTTTAAAGAAAACTGATCCAGTGTTTGTTGTGTACCAGGCACTGTTCTAAGCAATTTGCACGTAATAATTCCTTTACTCCTCGTAACAACCCTGCAAGTTAGGTACTGTCGGTGTCTGCTTTTTGCACCGAGGATGAGGAGCTCTAAAGTTAAGGTCACACAGTTGGTAAGTGCTGGCCCTGGGATTCAGACCCAGGCTCTGTGGCTCTGGAGTCTGTGCGCCTAAGCACAGTGCCGTTTGGTCTCTTGTAAGTCCTAAAGTAAAGGAGGAGGAAGAAGAAGTATAATGTTGGCATCAAATGGGCAGGGTTTCTTGTTGAACTGCGTGTGTGGTTAGAAGGAAGAGTCAGGATTGATTGCTGGAGTGTCTACATCGGGTGAAAGAGAGAAGACACCAGGAGGAGAGAGATGGGATGTACAAAGATGAGGGTTTCCGTGCATTGAGTTTGAGTGTCTGTAGGTCATGGTGTCTCCCAGAAAGTTACATATGAAAGTCAGAAACTTGAGAGAGTCTGAGGGCTGGAAATGAGCTTCGGGGGTCATCAGTGTCACAGGGGCTGCTAAAAGCACTGGGACAGACACTGTCCCCTGTGGAGAGAGCGGCAGGCCCGAACGAGAGAGATCAGCAGTGTCAGGGACAGAGAGGAGTCCAGTGAGGTGACATCTGGAAAGGACATCCTTCAAACTTGCGGTTACGGGCCTGTTAACAGTTCAGGGTCAGCAGTCTCACTGAAAACAATCTCATCAGCGTCTGGAGGCAGAAGGCAGATTACAGTGGGTTGAGCAGTAAGTGGGAGGTGAAAACGGGAAGAGAGTGTGTGTAGACTACTCTCTACTTTTCAGCAGTCTGGATGAGGAAGGAAATTACTTGGTCAAAGCTGAAGGAGCTTTAGGGTAGAGGAAATACTTTTTCTTCAGGTTAAGGGAGCTTTGCATAAATTTATAGGTTGAGATCGTACAGCCAGTAGAATTAGAGGAATGCTGAAGATTTAGGAGCAGAGGAGGGCCTGAGGAAGCAGAGAGGATGGCGGGAGGGGCCTTGCGAGAGGGTCTTGACTAGTGGAAAGTGCTAAGATGTGTGTGAATGCCGATTGAGGAGCTCACAAGTAGAAGTAGGATACTGAAGCAGCTGCCTAAGGACTCTGGTTATTTCAGTGAGGTAAGAGGAAAAACAATCTAACGTCAGACTGAGGGCAGACTTCAGATATGGAACTTGGGGAGAGCCATAAATGGTTGGAGTGTTGGTGGAAGGGATGTGGAAAAGAGAATTGGCCAAGGCTAGTGAAGCCCTGGCTGGAGGCTCTAAAGGCCTGGCAAAGGCTGGAAACCTGGGGTCTGCACTCAGGACCACGTGACAGTGTAGTCTTTTTCCCAGCTGAGTCCTCCTGACCGGCAGCAGGAGCAGAGGCCACAGATGGGAGCTTTGCTGCAGTGCTGGTTTGCTGGACAAATTTGAAGGATTCAGGATTGTGACTTTAGGTGATCAACTACAGAAGAGAAGCCAAGAGGTGACTGACACCTGGAAGGAAAATAGAAGGGTCTGGTGAGGTCACTTACAGTTGAAAGAGCAGGCCTAGCAATGCTGAATACGAGCGAGAGTGAGGGAAACTGGCATTTGTGTCCTCGAAGATGGAATATTCTGAACATTGTTAGGATCCAAAGTGTGTAGTTCTGGGACTGAGTCGAGGAGGTGGAGCAGAGATGAAAATCATAGAAATTAAGGGATAAAAAGAAAATATGTTCAAGGAATCCAGTGTGTTGTAAGAGACCCATAGACAGAGATTTGCTGTATAGAATAAGAGGTGCTACAACAGAGGGAGGGAGAATGTGAGCGACTGCTGGAGAAGAGACAGGAAAACGCTTCACCAGAGTATTAATGTGTGTTTGATCTGAAGCTTGAGGAAGGAGCAGGAGTTTGCTAGACATACAAGGAGTGAGCATGGTGAACATGGCTGTGCTACTTAGAGCAGGAGAGGGAAAACCAAAACGACTATGCCTTGGAAATAAACCCACCCCTTGGACAAGGCTCCTGATCTGTGTGGGTTGGGATGGGATGTGCAAGGAGTTGGAAACAGACCGAAGTACAGGTGATGGGAGGGAAATGGAATTCAGTCCTGGAAACAGACACGATTTCTCTAGTGTAGAGCAACCACGGCCAGTGGTCCAGGCCTGTAGTCAGTTACAGGTGTTCAGCACCAGATAGAGCATAGGATGAGGAGTCCACTGAATATTAACCTGTGAAGTCCACGTTCCCCCTCCCATGTCACTGTCCCATCAACCCCCCACAATGGCACCCTTATCTGAATGGAGGCCCTCAATGACTGCATCAGACAAGGAAGGAGAATCTGACTTGTGTCTTATTTGCTTTGTTCCATGAAGGCTAGCAGTGCTTCTTCATACACGTTAGGCACTCAATACATTTTGTTGAATAAATGGCTCAAAAATGATGGTGATGGTGATGATAGTAACTAAAACTTAAATGGCATGTACTGTGTACCAGGCACTGTTCTAAATAGTGTTCAATAGTTAACAACAATACTGTGAAGTAGGGTCTGTTTTTCACCCAGATTCAACATAGATAACTGGGCAAAATTATCAAACTGATAACTAGACAGAGAAACTGTTTACTTCAGATATGTGAAGGATAGGTGTCCATCTGGAGTAGAATACGAGAGGAAAGGAGGCAACTCATTGTGTGAGTGTTCTAGGAAAGATCTTTGCTTCTAATGAGGGAAACCAGGAAAAGATAGGGGTGGGTGGCTCTTTGGTTTTTTTGTTTACTTTATTGAAATATATTTTACATCCCATAAATTTGCCCTTTTAAAATATACAAGTAATTGGATCTTAGTATATTGACAGAATTGTAAGGCCATCACCACAGTCTTATTTTAGAATCTTTCAGTACCCCAAAAAGCACCTCTCCCGTTCATTAATAGTCATTCCCCTCGCCTGCTCCCCACCCTTCACCCTAGCTCCAAGAAGCCATCAGTCTACTTTCTGTCTTTATGAATTTGTTTTTCCTGCACATTTCACATAAATGGAATCATACAACATGAGGTCTTCCATGTGACTGGCTTCTTTCACTTAGCATGTTCATCCATGTTATAGCATGTATCAGTGCTTCATTCCCTTTGTTACCGCTAGTTAATATGTCATTGTATGGATACACTAGCTTTGTTTATCTGCTTACCAGTTGATCGACATTTGGCTTGTTTCCTCTTTTCAACTTTTATAAATACTGCTGCTATGAACATTTGTGTACAGCTTTGTGTGTAAATATGTTTTCAGTTCTCTTGGGTATATACACGTAGGAGTGGAGTTGCTGGGTCATAAGGTATTTCCATGTTTAATATTGTGAAGACCTGCCAAGCAGTGTTTCAACGTGGCTGCGCTGTTTCACATTCTCACCAGCAGTATTTCAGTTTCTCCACATCCTCACCAATGCTTATTATTTGCCATTATTTTGGCTCTAGCCACCAGAGTGGGTGTGAATTATTGTAGTTTTGATTTGCATTTCTTAAATGACTAATGATATTGAACATCTTTTTTTGTGCTTATTGGCCATTTGTATATTTTCTTTAGAGAGCTGTCTATTCAGATTTTTTGCCCATTTTTTAAATTGAGTTGTCTTATCTTTGCTAGGATTCCCTCATAGCTCAGTCAGTAAAGAATCTGCCTGCTTTGCAGGAGACCGGCTTTGATTCCTGGGTGGGAAAGATCTCCTGGAGGAGGAAATCCACTGGCAATCCACTCCAGTATGCTTGCCTAGAAAATGCTATGGACAGAGGAGCCTGGAGGGCTACAATCTATGGGATCACGAGAGTTGGACACAACTTATTCAGACATGAATTTTTTTAATTGTTGATTTATATGAGTTTTTAAAAAATATATTCTGGTTACAAGTCCCTTATCAGATACATATTTGCAAATATTTTTTTTTTCCATTCTGTGGATTGCATTTTTACTTTCTTTTTGTTGTCCCTTGAAGCACAGGTTTTTAATTTTGTTGAAGACCAATTTATTTTTTCTATTGTTTCTATTGTTGCTTATGCTTTCAATTTTATATCTAAGAAATCATTGCCTAACTCAGGATCACAAAGATATACTCCTGTTTTCTTCTGACAGCTTTATAGTTTTAGCTCTTACATTTAAGTCAATGATTCATTTTGTGTTAATTTTTATATTCAGTGTGAAGTAGGGAGCAACTTCATTCTTTTGCATGTGGATTTCCAATTCTAGCACTGTTTATTGAAAAGACTGTTCTTTCTCCATTGAATTGTCCTGGCACCCTTGTCAAAAGTCAGTTGACTGTAAATATGAAGATTTAGTTCTGGATTCTCTGTTTTGTTCACCTAAATGTCTATCTTTATGCTGGTCCCATTCTGACTTGTTTACTATAGATTTTGAAATTGGGAAATATGAATCCTCCAACTTTTTCAAGGCTTCCCTGATAGCTCAGTTGGTAAAGAATCCACTTGCAGTGCAAGAGACCCGGGTTGGATTCCTGGGCCGGGAAGATCTGCTGGAGAAGGGATGGGCTACCCACTCTAGTGTTCCTGGGCCTCCCTTGTGGCCCAGCTGCTAAGGAAATCGCCTACAGTGCGGAAGACCTGGGTTCAGTCCCTGGGTTGGGAAGATCCTCTGGAGAAGGGAAAGGCTACCCACTCCAGTATTCTGGCCTGGAGAACTCCATGGACTGTGTAGTCCATGGGGTCACAAGGAGTCGGACACAAGTGAACGACTATCACTTTGACTTTCACTTTCAACTTTTTTAAGATTGTTTTAGCTGTTTATTTTCAAGTGAATTTTAGGATCAGCTTGTGAAGTTCTGCAAAAAAAAAGACTTGGAACTTGGATAGGGATTATACCAAATCTATACATCAATTTGTGGAGTATTGCCATTTTAACCATCTTAAATCTTTTAACCCATAAACATGGATATCTTTTCACTTAATTTCTTTCAGTGATGCTTTGTAGTTTTCACTATACAAGTCTTCCACTTCTTTTGTTAAATTTCAGTTCAGTTCAGTTCAGTCGCTCAGTCGTGTCCGACTCTCTGCAACCCCATGAATCGCAGCACGCCAGGCCTCCCTGTCCATCACCAACTCCCGGAGTTCACCCAAACTCATGTGCATCGAGTCGGTGATGCCATCCAGCCATCTCATCCTCTGTCGTCCCCTTCTCCTCCTGCCCCCAATCCCTCCCAGCATCAAAGTCTTTTCCAATGAGCCAGCTCTTCGCATGAGGTGGCCAAAGTATTGGAGTTTCAGCCTCAGCATCAGTCCTTCCAATGAACACCCAGGACTGATCTCCTTTAGGATGGACTGGTTGGATCTCCTTGCAGTCCAAGGGACTCTCAAGAGTCTTCTCCAACACCACACTTCAAAAGCATCAATTCTTCGGTGCTCAGCCTTCTTCACAGTCCAACTCTCACATCCATACGTGACCACTGGAAAAACCATAGCCTTGACTAGACGGACTTTTGTTGGCAAAGTCATGTCTCTGCTTTTGAATATGCTGTCTAGGTTGGTCATAACTTTCCTTCCAATGAGTAAGTGTCTTTTAATTTCATGGCTGCAGTCACCATCTGCAGTGAGTTTGGAGCCCCCCCAAATAAAGTTTGACACTGTTCCCACTGTTTCCCCATCTATTTCCCATGAAGTGATGGGACCAGATGCCATGATCTTAGTTTTCTGAATGTTGAGCTTTAAGCCAACTTTTTCACTCTCCACTTTCACTTTTCATCAAGAGGCTTTTTAGTTCCTCTTCACTTTCTGCCATAAGAGTGGTGTCATCTGCATACCTGAGGTTATTGATATTTCTCCCGGCAATCTTGATTCCAGCTTGTGCTTCCTCCAACCCAGCGTTTCTCATGATGTACTCTGCATAGAAGTTAAATAAGCAGGGTGACAATATACAGCCTTGACGAGGTACTCCTTTTCCTATTTGGAACCAGTCCGTTGTTCCGTGTCCAGTTCCAACTGTTGCTTCCTGACTTACATATAGGTTTCTCAAGAGGCAGGTCAGGTGGTCTGGTATTCCCATCTCTTGAAGAATTTTCCACAGTTTATTGTGATCCACACAGTCAAAGGCTTTGGCATGGTCAATAAAGCAGAAATAGATGTTTTTCTGGAACTCTCTTGCTTTTTCCATGATCCAGCGGATGTTGGCAATTTGATCTCTGGTTCCTCTGCCTTTTCTAAAACCACCTTGAACATCTGGAAGTTCATGGTTCATGTATTGCCGAAGCCTGGCTTGGAGAATTTTGAGCATTACTTTACTAGCGTGTGAGATGAGTGCAGTTGTGCAGTAGTTTGAGCATACTTTGGCATTGCCTTTGGGATTAATAGGTGGCTCCTTGGCTCAGACGGTAAAGCATCTGCCTGCAATGCTGGAGACCTGGGTTCGATCCCTGGGTCAGGAAGATCCCCTGGAGAAAGAAATGGCACTCCAGTACTCCTGCCTGGAAAATTCCGTGGACTGAGGAGCCTGGTAGGCTACAGTCCATGGGGTCGCAGAGTCGGACACAACTGAACAATTTCACTTTCACTTTCTTTGGGATTGGAATGAAAACTGCCCTTTTCCAGTCCTGTGGCCACTGCTGAGTTTTCCAAATTTGCTGGCATATTGAGTGCAGCACTTTCACAGAATCATCTTTCAGATTTTGAAATAGCTCCACTGGAATTCCATCACCTCCACTGGCTTTGTTCGTAGTGATGCTTCCTAAGGCCCACTTGACTTCACATTTCAAGATGTCTGGCTCTAGGTGAGTGATCACACCATCGTGATTATCTTGGTCGTGAAGATCTTTTTTGTGCAGTTTTTCTGTGTATTCTTGCCACCTCTTAATATCTTCTGCTTCTGTTAGGTCCATACCATTTCTGTCCTTTATCGAGCCCATCTTTGCATGAAATGTTTCCTTGGTATGTCTAATTTTCTTGAAGAGATCTCTAGTCTTCCCCATTCTGTTGTTTTCCTCTGTTTCTTTGCATTGATCATTGAGGAAGGCTTTCTTATCTGTCCTTGCTATTCTTTGGAACTCTGCATTCAAATGGGAATATCTTTCCTTTTCTCCATTGCTTTTTGCTTCTCTTCTTTTCACAGCTATTTGTAAGGCCTGCTCAGACAGCCATTTTGCTTTTTGCATTTCTTTTCCATGGGGATGGTCTTGATCCCTGTCGCGAACAATGTCACGAACCTCCATCCATAGTTCATCAGGTACTCTGTCTATCAGATCTAGTCCCTTAAATCTATTTCTCACTTCCACTGTATAATCATCATAAGGATTTGATTGAGGTCATACCTGAATGGTCTAGTGGTTTTCCCTACTTTCTTCAATTTACGTCTGAATTTGGCAATAAGGAATTCATGATCTGAGCCACAGTCAGCTCCCGGTCTTTTTGCTGACTGTATAGAGCTTCTCCATCTTTGGCTGCAAAGAACATAATCAATCTGATTTTGGTGTTGACCATCTGGTGATGTCCATATGTAGAGTCTTCTCTTGTTAAATTTATTCCCAGATATTTTATTTTTCTGCTATTATTAAAAAGGAAATGTTTTCTTAATTTCATTTTTGTATTGTTCATTGCTAGTGTATAGATATATAAATGTTTTATATCAACTTTGTATCCTGTGACCATTTATTCTGTTAGTTTTTTGTGGATTCTATAGCATTTTCTATATACAGGATCGCATAATCTGTGAAGAGAAATAGTTTTACTTCTTTCTTATCAATCTGAATGCCTTTTATTTCTTTTTCTTGCCTGATCGCCCTGGCTAGAACTCCCCATTCAGTGTTGAAAAAGAGAGGTGAGAGCAGGTATCTTTGTCTTGCTCCTGATCTTGGGGCAAAGGCAGTTGGTCTTTCACCTTTGAGCACGATATCAGCAGTGGTTTATTTGTTTGCTTTTGAGGGAAGGGTGAGATAGAATTTAATAGGTGGTCCAGGCAGCAAGTTCATGTTGGGAGAAGATAAGAGAGGTTCAGAGTGAGAGTCAGCCACTGAATACTGAACTGGGGAGATGGCATGCTTTTATAATGGAATGAAATGGCTCAGAGCTGGACTGCTTAGTGTCTTGCAGACTTTGCAGCCAGGTAGACTAGCTTCCGGAGAAGGCAATCGCACCCCACTCCAGTACTCTTGCCTGGACAATCCCATGGATGGAGGAGCCTGGTAGGCTGCAGTCCATGGGGTCACTAAGAGTCGGACACGACTGAGCGACTTCACTTTCACTTTTCACTTTTATGCATTGAAGAAGGAAATGGCAACCCACTCCAGTATTCTTGCCTGGAGAATCCCAGGGAGGGGGGAGCCTGGTGGGCTGCCGTCTCTGGAGTCGCACAGAGTCGGACACGACTGAAGTGACTTAGCAGCAGCAGTAGACTAGCTTCACCCTTGTAAAAGTTTTCCACCAGCTAGCTTAGATTAGCTAATGAATTTGCATTGATCAGGAGTCCCCTTGTGTTTAGGTCAGATCCTGGTTCACTTGGGTTTAGAAGCTAGGAGAAACAGCAGGAGGGCGTTTATCCTTCCTGGCCACCCTGTAAGAGCTTAGTGCAACACCAGGGACCTCAGGATCGCTCTTCCTGAAGAGCCCTGTCCTCCAATCACTGTATTGGTTACTCAGTGCTATTTGTATACAGTTGGCTCTTTGTGGATTTGCTCTTAACTTTTCTTTTGCCTTAAGTCTCTTTTGCCTTTGTCTTCCTAACTCTTCAAGATTATAAATTTCCCAAGGATAGAAATCATGCCTCTACCTTAATAATAATGCCTCAGATGTGTAACTCACTTCTGTGTACCAATAAGTAGTTATTAACTATTGATAAAGATAAATATGATCATAAATACAAAGATTTCTGAACTGTTGGGAAGTTAGTGATAGACAGGGAAGCCTGGCATGCTGTAGTCCATGGAG
The DNA here is from genome assembly GCF_027580195.1 of Bos mutus. NCBI lineage: Eukaryota > Metazoa > Chordata > Mammalia > Artiodactyla > Bovidae > Bos > Bos mutus. The sequence continues at coordinate 20,901,432 of NC_091619.1, read as the reverse complement.
TCACAAAGAGTTGGACATGACTGAGTGACTGAACTGAACTGGGGAAGCATATTAAGTATAACTCCCATTTTATACTTGATAAGCAAACTTTTGGAAGAAATGAAGAGGTTACCTGAAAGTCATGATTTTAAAGTTTAATATACACCCACTTAAGTTCTTACATATGTGCAAGAGTGTTAGTTCTAAACTGCCCCAAGAATTTATTTCAGTTCATTCCTACTTACCTATAGGTTACATACCAGGCAGTCTGACTTTTCACTTCCTGTGGACTTGGTCTTTATTTACTCCCAGTCCTGAGTGCATCTTTGTGACTCAGTAGCAGCTGGGAGGAAAAGCCATTGAAAGCTAAGCTGTGCCTTGCCTGGTGTTTCTTTTCCCACTTTGCAAAGGAATGAAGCTGGAGAGTAGCTCTCATTGTATCTCTCCCAGAGGCAAAGCCGTCAGCTCCAAGTGTAGAGTGAGAAGCTCTGAAGAGTTGAATAAATGATGAGGTAGAGACACTGAACCCATTTTTCCAGCTTCTCCCAGTGTTATTATCTCCAAAATGGCCAATACTCCTACACTGATGTGCAAACACAGTTCCAAGGCCTTGGGGTAATAGAAACGTCTCCCACCTGGGATAGGAGCCCTGTCACTAGAGGGCCCTGAAAATTCACTTAAAGGCTTCTTACTCAGCATAGGCTGCCATAGCAAATACCATAGACTGGATGACTTAATGGAAATTTATCTTCTCACAGTTGTGAAAGCTCAGAGTCCAAGACCAGGTTGCCACCATGTTGGGCTCTGGTGAGGGCCCTCTTCCTGGCTTGTAGACAGCCAGCTTCTTGCTGTGTGGTCACATGGCCTTTCCTTTGTGTGTGTGCACACAGAGAGCAACTCTGGTGTCTTATCTCATAAGGGCACAAATTCCATTACGAGGGCCCCACCCTCATGACCTCATTGAACCCTCTTTACCTCCCAGAGGTGCATCTCCAAATACCATTACACCAAGTGTTAGGGCTTCAATATGATGGTTTTGAGGGAAATATAGACATTCAGTTCATAACAAAGGTTCTGATCCTCAGTTTTCTTGTCTATAAAATAAGGATATTGAGATTCTTTCCAGCCCTTTAACATTTATGATTCTGTGAGAAGTGCATTTGCGTTATCTATTTTTTAATTATATTTAATGCCCCCTGCTACATTCCCTCAGGCAACTGAGAGAATTGAATGGGTTTAGATTCAAATGGAGTTAGGTTTGTTCTTTAATAAATATTTTTTGAGCATCTGAGCATCTCCTTGGTACCAGGAACTGTTGTAAGCACTGAGACTATCAGATCAGATCAGTCGCTCAGTCGTGTCCGACTCTTTGCGATCCCATGAATCACAGCACACCAGGCCTCCCTGTCCATCACCAACTCCCGGAGTTCACTCAGACTCATGTCCATCGAGTCAGTGATGCCATCCAGCCATCTCGTCCTCTGTTGTCCCCTTCTCCTCTTGCCCCCAATCCCTCCCAGCATCAGAGTCTTTTCCAATGAGTCAACTCTTCGCATGAGGTGACCAAAGTACTGGAGTTTCAGCTTTAGCATCATTCCTTCCAAAGAAATCCAGGGCTGATCTCCTTCAGAATGGACTGGTTGGATCTCCATGCAGTCCAAGGGACTCTCAAGAGTCTTCTCCAACACCACACTTCAAAAGCATCAATTCTTCGGTGCTCAGCCTTCTTCACAGTCCAACTCTCACATCCATACATGACCGCAGGAAAAACCATAGCCTTGACTAGACTAACCTTTGTTGGCAAAGTAATGTCTCTGCTTTTGAATATGCTATCTAGGTTGGTCATAACTTTCCTTCCAAGGAGTAAGCGTCTTTTAATTTCATGGCTGCAGTCACCATCTGCAGTGATTTTGGAGCCCAGAAAAACAAAGTCTGACACTGTTTCCACTGTTTCCCCATCTATTTCCCATGAAGTGATGGGACTGGATGCCATCAAAAGAGACAAAAACCCTTGCCTTCCTGGAGCTTACATCCTAGGTGAATTAAATAAAAAATAAAACAATAGTGTATTAGGTAATAATTGCTAAAGAAAAAAAATAGAAAATTATCAGAAACCTGGGGTTACAGTTTTAGATATGGTGGTTGGAGAAGACCACCTTAGGTGGTATATGAATCAAGAGGGAAGAGAGTGTGTTTAATTCTGCATGGCCAGGACTTCCCTGGCAGTCCAGTGGTTAAGACTCCACCGCTTCCAGTGCCAGGGGCACAGGTTTGATCCCCAGTCAGGGAACTAAGATTCCACATGCTGCATGGTGAGGCCAAAAAAAAAAAGAGCAATTAATTCTGCACAGCCACATTGGAAACTGAGACCCTCCTCAGGAAAGCTCCGTAATCCAGAAATCCTGCAGCAAACCTGGTTCTTGATTGCCAGCTGCCCAGTTCTCTCTCCACTAACCCTTCTCCCCGCCACCCGTCATCCTGTTTTGTGCTAGACACTGCCTAATTAATGATTTCACAGTGCTTTTCTAAATCTTAACCCAAAGACTGTAATAAGAAGTTCCATTTAACACCCCTGCTGTCAGAGACAGGGAGAATCTGGCAGGCTTAGAATCTGTACCAACTCCTGAGCTAATTTGAAGTTTAAATAGGTCTACAACTCCTTTCTCTCCCTTTCTGAATGCTTTTTCTCTTTTGCTTTCATTTTCCCTCTCCTTTTCCCACATCTTTCCAGTAGCCCTCGATCCCAAGTCTTTTTATTCTGTCAGCTCTTGCTTTACTCTTCCCTTTCTTTTGTGACTTCCCTACTTCCTCCCCTTCTTCACTTTGTTCATCTCATGTCTGTGCTTATTCCATCTCTGACTCTTCCTTTCTGCCCTGTATTCCTTTCTATCCTCTCATTCTCCCCGTGTCCTGTGATATGTGCAGAGAACAGGCTAACACAAGGTGAAGAGCTCTCTCCTTTCTCCATGGAATAAGTCACATCTTAGCCTGTCCCTTTATCTTCCCTTAACTGCTGCTGAGTGCACAAAACCCCTTAGGTGAGAAATTCTAAAACAGGTTGGTTAGGATTTAGAGGGCTGCTAGTCTTGCCAGGCTGGCCCTGCAGGAACCCCATCCTCACTAAGCCTGTGGCACAGGCCTCACGCTACAGGTCTTGGGTTGCCACTTCATCCTCTGGCTCTGGCCCTTGGCACATTTACCGTTAGTGGATTATGGGGATGGTTTCACATATCAGTCAAATCATTAAAGGTCCAGCGTGATCCAGGCAAGAAGGTACCTGTCGGTGGTGAAGCCAGTCATTGGTCGCTGCCATCTTTCATTGGCCTTTCTGACCTGACACCTATCCCAAGTGCCTCTTGACTTCCCCTGTGTTACCAGGGACTGGAGCGTTGAATCCCATTACAAAGCAGCCTTCTGTGCCAGAAGGCAGGCAGGATCAGAGCTGTCCCCTTCTTGCCCTCAGAAGCTTTTTCTCTAAGCCCTGGAAGGAGTGACAGAGAAACGAAATCCTATCCTTTCTACCCTGTGGTTGTAGTGCTTTTGATGGGATGGATCCTTGCTCCCTCCCTTTCTCCCTCCCTCAGTCCAACTTTGTCTTCAAATCAGAATCTCCCCCAGGATTGGCAGGGATCTTGGCAGGCGTCTGATTAATCCGGCCCTCTGATTCTCAGCCCACGCGGTTGTGCAGCTCCATCTTAAGTGTCTCGAGTTTCTCTTTGGCTTATCTGGTCCCTTACATTTGTGACTGTGTCAGTGGCCGTTTGTCAGCTGGTTCACTGAACAAATGGATCAAACAGTGCTTTGCAGAATCCTGTTTTCGCAGTGGATGCAGTGTGTGTGCACGTGTTTCTGTGTGTGTACATATGTGCCTGTGCAAAAAAAAAAATCTATTTTATCCAGGTGGCCAACAAGGAGGGAAAGAATGCAAAGATATTTCAGAAGTGGAAAACACGCTCTTTCCTCACAAGGAATTTACAGCTTAGTTGGGGAAACCAGAGATGTGGAAGTGTATTGATTTAAGAATACTTAGAAAAAGAGTGTCAACACAAGTGCCATTTAGTGCACAAATCAGGTCTTTGTAGAATGAATTCCAGAGATGTGTTCATCTTTGGCCATGCTGGGTATGTCAAATATAACCTAAATGGTTTGAATGGCTATTTGTTTTTCACTGAGGTGGTTGTAAGTAACTAACCAGTAATACAGAGTGAATTTATGAGGGCTGAGGTTGTGCCTGCCTAGGGGGAGAGGCTGGTTAGGAGAGGCTAAATCAAGGAAAGCTTCTTGGGGTTAATATGTTTTAATTAAGATTTTGATGGGTGGAATTGGGTCGGTACTGGTCTGCTTTGTGGATTTTCTCAGTTTGCTCTGTCAACCACAATTCTGGGGGCTCTGGACTGGCCTCAGGAAACTGCCATGACAGCCTTCAGGCCTGGGCCCTGAGCCATAACTGTTCAAAAGCCTTCTAGGATGTTGAAGTCCACTGCCTGTCTGGGGTGCCACCCCATTCCTATCCTCTGCCCGATCCAACATTCACTTTACCTGCTGAGAGTTCCTGCAGGTGATTCTGGGGTACTCAGACTCACTGGAAACCTTCAGCATGGTGGGGACAGGAGGTGCAGACAGCCCTAAGACCACTGGGAGCTATAGGGGACAGCATTCTCTTCCGTACTGCTGAATCCAGAGCGCTCATCAGAGCTTAGCTGAGCAGATCTGCCACCCAGGCAACAGACAGTGGGCCCTGGGATGGAGAAGAAAGGTACTACATAGGTGCCCTTATGCTGGAGTTTAAAATAATCAGGACCTCGGTCCCATGTTTCAGGGTAGAAGAGCAGCATATTTAGGAAAGAAGGCAGGATCTGGCATTCTTTCCTGTTTGCCATGATTAGGAGGTAGTCTGGGAGGGGTAGATGTCCTACAAGACTCTTCTAGGATCTTAGAGATAAGAGAGTTCTAGATCCCTTTGGCCTTCTAATGTCATCTTTTCTCCATCCCATCTCCAGCCAAGATTGTTCCATCTGGAGAGACTGAGGTTACTGTTTGCTATTCCACAAGATCCCCTTCATTTTTCACATTTGGGAGGGTCTCATCTTCCCAACATCATCCTTCCCAATGTCATCTTTGTGGGAAATAAGGGATCGGATGAGGGGAGGGGCTTCAAGACTGCTTCTCCTTCTGTGAAAATTACTTCAACTCTTGCTGCCATTCAGCATTAGTTACATGCATGAGATGGCTTCTTTTCCCCCTAACCCCACCCTTCTTTGGTTTCCTGGAAATGGAGCAGGGCTGGAAGAAAGAAAGGATGGAAATTCCCATTGCATCTCTCTCTGCTGAGCAGTGGTTGAGATGGGATTTGGATGAGGGGGATGGGAGAAGCAGAGAGATGGAGTCAGCCCTGGAGGGAGAGGCCAAGAGACTGCTGAGCCGATGGTATGGGCCTAATTACTCCTCTGCCTTGAGCTTGCCTGTAATTGTGGTTTCTGGGAGCCAGCGCGTCCTGGAAATCTGCTGGAACAGCAGAGATTTGGGGTTTCCGCCTGGGATGGAGTTGAATTTTCCACTTGGAACAACTTGCCCAGCACTCGTTTTTGGTTGGGGGGCAGGGTGAGTCCCTAAAGCTCTAAAGGGGCAATTGGGATAGTCTTAAGGACCCCAAGGCCTGCCTTTGGAATTGAGAGAGGTATATTCTGAAATTCTGGACATTTTGGAAAAGTGTAGAGAGGCAGCAGATAGCCAGATCTGGTGAAGAGCTCTATGCTGAAAGTTAGGAGATGGACTCCATTTCTGACCTTGGGTAAGGGACTTAATGTCTCTAGACCTTAGTTTTCCCATCTGTCATTTGATTTGAACATGTCTTTTTTTTAACAGGAATTTTCCTAAATAATAGATGAGGAAATGCTAGACTAACGTAAGTGAGCAACTTAAGTCCCTTTCCCTATAGTGGTGGTAATAGTAATAGCTAATGCACATTTTGGGGATTTATTGTGTGCCCTGTGCTGAATGCTTTAATGAATA